>NC_090029.1:6383376-6753376 GCF_037176765.1 Anolis sagrei
TGCAAAAGTTTTGTTCTTTGCCCTGGCCAGAGAAAATGTGCCCTCCACACGTTCCATGAAGTTTCTGGCACACAAACAAAGTTTTTGTCTTCTACTCAAGTGTCATCTTCATTTTAGGAACTGACCAATCAGGAACAAACATCTAAAACCCAGGAACAGAGTCAGATTAAAAATGATTTCCAATTGCAGACATGTGAACACAAGTTCAGCTCAAAACCGCAATATTTTTGTACCTGGAAATCTCATGTTTTTTGCCTTTTGTAGCGATTGCTTCTGTGTTTATTTATTTATTTACAGTATTTATATTCTGACATTCTCACCCCATAGGGGACTCAGGGCAGATTACAGTGCACATAGACATGGCAAATATTCAAATATTCATAGACAGAGGCGGCCCTAGGTAATTTTCAGTGGTAAGCAAACAGTATTCTCCCCCCCCCCCCCCCCCAACCAATCATTGATATATATTTTCTGTTTGTCGTGGAGTTCTGTGTGCCATATTTGGTTCAATTCCATCATTGGTGGAGTTCAGAATGCTCTTTGATTGTAGGTGAACTATACATCCCAGTAACTACACTTGCCGCATTTGCTCCCTTGCCTGGCCTGCTTTGGGTCCGGAGGCGTGCTTGAAGACCCCAGCGTGTGCACCAAAAGTCACCTCTTCTCCTGACTTTCTCCTCAGCCACTGGGACCGAAAGAGAGAGAGAGAGAGAGAGAGAGAGGTGGAGATGCCCACCTTTCCTGAAGTTAGGCGCAAAAACAAAGGAGGGAGCGGAGGTGGGAGATACCTCCAGCTGGAGGGGCTCTCTCTCTCTCTCTCTCTTGGTCCCAATGGCTGAAGAGAAAGTCAGGAGAAGAGGTGACTTTTGGTGCGCACGCTGGGGTCTTCAGACACGCCTCCGGACCCGAAGCGGACCAGGCGCGGCGGCTCTGCCCCTTGGCCCACCCGCAGATTGGGGAGAGGAGAGGAGGCGGGTGGAGCGCCGGGGATCAGGAAAGGGAGCCGGTCATGGGGAAGGGATCTAACACGGAGAACAATTCAGCCCTTTGTTTTTGGAAGAATCATAGAGTTGGAAGAGACTTCATGGGCCATCCAGTCCAACCCCATTCTGCCAAGAAGCAGGAATATTGCATTCAAATCACCCCTGACAGATGGCCATCCAGCCTCTGTTTAAAAGCTTCCAAAGAAGGAGCCTCCACCACACTCCGGGGCAGAGAGTTCCACTGCTGAACGGCTCTCACAGTCAGGAAGTTCTTCCTCATGTTCAGATGGAATCTCCTTTTTTGTAGCCATTGTTCCTTGTCCTGATCTCCAGGGAAGCAGTAAACAAGCTTGCTCCCTCCTCCCTGTAACTTCCTTTCATATATTTATGCATGGCTATCATATCTCCTCTCAGCCTTCTCTTCTTCAGGCTAAACATGCCCAGCTCCTTAAGCCACTCCTCATAGGGCTTGTTCTCCAGACCCTTGATCATTTTAGACGCCCTCCTCTGGACACATTCCAGCTTGTCAATATCTCTCTTGAAATGTGGTGCCCAGAATTGGACACAATATTCCAGGTGTGTCCCAAATGAAGAGAGGCAACAGACAGCCTCTGTCAAACATGGGCCCATAAAAGTCATTGCCTGTTGTTCCAGGAACCAGGCTGTTGAAGAGTCAGGGCTGTCTGTATGTTTTTACCCTGTTTCCCCCTCCGCTCCCTCACCCACATTGTGCTTCAGTAGTTATATTTATATTTTTTTAATGTACTAAATATACCAAGTTTGTATGAAAATGTGATTTCTATTTCCTGTGCTGGTCTATGAGCGAAATAAATGATTTGATTTGATTGAGGGCTGCTTAGGAGTAAATTCAGTCCAGGTCAGTCACAGGGAATCCAGAGGGATGAAGTAAGTGGTCAGCGGCTGATCCAAAAGCCATGGGCAATTTAACCATAGGAAAGGTCATCAATCCAAAAGCCGTACTGGCTGCTGGACCTGAATATCTGTTGGCTTGATGTTGGGAAGGGAGCCACGCCATGCCCCCAAAAGGCAAAAGAACCCTTTTATCTCAAGGAACCAGACTAAGATTAATGGGGCATCAACACCAAAGAAGGTGCTGCAACCTATTAGTAAACCGCTGTGCAGCTTCAGCAAATCCATGATTTATTGCATCTATGGTCTGCAAGCTAGAACGTTTCATGGAAGTTTGTGGGTTTTCACTGCCTTTCAGTTTTGGTGTTTATGTGGATTTTCCCAATAAACAAACAAACATTTTTAAAAAACTCCAGAGAGAAGCATCCAAGTCTGAGATCATTTTCGTCTTTGCCAATGGGTAAATATTCC
Organism: Anolis sagrei; assembly: GCF_037176765.1. NCBI lineage: Eukaryota > Metazoa > Chordata > Lepidosauria > Squamata > Anolidae > Anolis > Anolis sagrei. The sequence goes on from NC_090029.1 coordinate 6,385,701, forward strand.
CATCAAGCAATAAAACAGACTGATTTCAAGTCTTAATACCCAGCAAAAAGCATCTGTCCCAATGAGCAGAGCAGCCGAAAAACCGGAATAGACTGAGTCAGTGAAAAAGAAAAGGGTTCTTGACCGGGAGCTGTGCTTGAAACATCTCTAAATGCATCCTTCAGTTTGTCTTAAGAATCGCAGGCCTAGTTTATTTCTGTCCTTCAAATAACAGCAAAAGCAGCAACAACAAGAAAGGAATATAACAGCTGGATTTCAATTCAAGCGATGGTTGTTTTGTTTCAGTAATTAAAATTCAGTGGGAAGGAAATTAGTGGCCTCTCTGATTATGATTTTTTTAAGTCACACCTAAACCGGCATCCCTAGCTTATTTCAGTCCGAACAAGCCAGACCCATAAATCTAGAAGAATCTCTGGACTTTTCTTTGTAAAGAAAGCATATGAATGACAATTGAATCACAACTTGTCCTACTGCCCAGACTGTACAATAAGCCTGCATATTACGCAAGGTATTCATTTCAGCCCAGGACACTTTGTGTAATACCAGTTTCACATCTTGAGTGCCTTGAATAGCAAGCAAAAATTGGGTGCTAGAAATAAAATCATACGAAAGCTGACGGGCACAACCTAAGGATCACAACCAGATACAGTGAAGACATTGGCCCTTGCGCTTTGCTACTCTGCTGCTGAGTATGCATGCCCATGTGGAACACATCTCACCAAGTTAAAACAGTGAATGTGGCTCTTAATGAGACATACCGCATTATCACAGGATGTCTGCGTCAACACTGTTGGAGAAATTATACTTTTTAGCCGGTATAGCACCACCTGACATCCATCGGGAAGTAGGAGCCAGCAATGAAAGGACCAAGGCAGTGACATCTCCGGCCCATCCTCTGTTTGGATATCAGCCAGCAAGACAATGACTTATATCAAGATCTACTCGCAGGAACACCTCAGCAAGCGAGAGTCCAACAGTGGCAAGCTAAAATCCAGAACCCCAATCAGTGGCTGAGACCGGATAACAAACTCCCACCTCGGCACACGGGCAACTTGGAAGGCGTTGAACAGGCTGTGGCTGAGCCAATCTTAAGAAGATGCAGAGCCAATCTTAAGAAGTGGGGCTACAAAGTGGAGTCCACGACATGCGAGTGTGGAGAAGAGCAAACCACAGACCACCTACTACAATGCAACCAGAGCCCTGCCACATGCACAATGGAGGACCTTCTCACAGTGACACCAGAGTCACTCCAAATGGCCAACTTCTCGTCAAAGGACATTTAGCATGATGGCAAATTTTTAATTTTGTTTGTGTTTTTAAATACATTATAATTTGTTTACGTAAAGGTAAAGGTTTCACCTTGACGTTAAGTCGAGTTGTGTCCAACTCTGGGGGTTGGTGCTCATCTCCATTTCTAAGCCAAAGAGCTGGCATTGTCTGTAGACACCTCCAAGGTCATGTGGCCTACATAACTGCACGGAGCGTCGTTACCTTCCAGCAGGAGCAGTACCTACTGATCTACTCACATTTGCATGTTTTTGAACTGCTAGGTTGGCAGAAGCTGGGGCTAACAACGGGGACTCACCCCACTCCCTGGATTCAAACCGCCAACCTCTCAGTCAGCAAGTTCAGCAGCTCAGTGGATTAACCCGCTGCACCACTGGGGGGTTCCATATCACTTATGACACAATAAATGAATAAATAAATGATGCTTAGAGTATTCTTTCCAAGCTTCTAGTGTGGTTTTATGGTCAACATTTGATGGAACAACACACTAGATGTTGAACAGAGAATTGCACCAGAAACTTAGAGAGAATGCTACCCCTCTATTCTGCTTTGGTTAGACCACACCTAGAATATTGTGTCCAGTTCTGGGCACCACAATTGAAGAGAGATATTGACAAGCTGGAATGTGTCCAGAGAAGGGCGACTAAAATGATCAAGGGTCTGGAGAACAAGCCCTATGAGGAGTGGCTTAAGGAGCTGGGCATGTCTAGCCTGAAGAAGAGAAAGATGAGAGGAGATATGATAGCCATGTATAAATATGTGAAAGGAAGCCACAGGGAGGAGGGAGCAAGCTTGTTTTCTGCTTCCTTGGAGACTAGGACACGGAACAATGGCTTCAAACAACAAGAAAGGAGATTCCATCTGAACATGAGGAAGAACTTCCTGACTGTGAGAGCCGTTCAGCAGTGGAACTCTCTGCCCCGGAGTGTAGTGGAGGCTCCTTCTTTGGAAGCTTTTAAACAAAGGGCTGGATGGCCATCTGTCAGGGGTGATTTGAATGCAATATTCCTGCTTCTTGGCAGGGGGTTAGACAGGATGGCCCATGAGGTCTCTTCCAACTCTTTGATTCTATGATTCTATGAGAACACTTCTCTAGGCATTTCTGGGTTCTCCATTGTGATTCTATGGTATATTTGCATATAATTGAAATTGCCTACAATGACCTCACATAATAAATGGGCCTACTATATTGACCCAACACTACAAAGAAAGAAACGATCAGTCGGTATCTCCCAACCCAACCAACAAGAGAAGGAATGAGAAGTGACACAACCAATAAGGGAAAGAGACACACAGAGAGGGTGCGGAGGGAGAAAGAAATAAAAAGAGAGGACAGGAGAAGACATAGAAAAAATAGATTAAAAATGGGGGGGGGGGGGGGGGGGAAAGTGTGACAAGAAGCGACAAATTCCTAGATGTAGAAAAGTTTCATGAACTAACAAAATCCACCCCAGCTCCCAATAACTTCAACCATTCTCCCTTTTAACCCAACCCCATTTTGAAAGAAGAAATCCCAGTGAGGCCGCCAAAGAACAGCCAGTCCTGGAATAGCTGCTTTCTATGGCTATTGTTTTTGCTGATGTTGACAGAAGCAAAAAGGAAGGAAGCCTGAGGAGAAAGAAAAGGGATCTCTACAAAACACAAATCTCCAGCTGTGGCCAACTGCGGCCTCTCTCCGTCCGATAAGCATTTTATAGGCCAAGTGGGCGGAAAAGGGTGCAGCAGGAAAAGGCAATCGCCTCCATGGGGGCGGGGGTGGGATGACATGAAAGCCTATTTAATGATGTGTTTCACCCAGCACCTCCCAAGCCACGAAGGGCAAAAGCAACTCTTGCGCATGGCATTACCTCTTGGCTTTGGCTCTATACGTCTGCTCAGTTTCTACAGGAGCACACGTCAGATTTAGCAAAAAGGATTATTATCTATCCCTGAATGTTTTAAGCCTTTTGTTACACCTTACTTTATATTTCCCGCATCCTCACACTTTACTGCAGGGATGGAAACCAAGCAGGCCTCCAGATATTGTTGGCTTCATTTTTCCTCCCCTATGCTGGATTGGGGTGCTGGGATTTGCGGAGAGCTACATGTTTCCCACTTGGCCTCTAATTATTGAAAAGGTGCACACAACAACAACAACAACCACAACAACAACAACAAAGCCAGAATTGAAAAGCCAACAACTGATTCCAAACGTACACTCTGCAAGGAAGCAGGTGAAACAATAGATCACATCCTCAGGTGCTGCAAGAAGATCGCGCAGATGGACAACAAGCAGAGGCACAACACCATTACTCAGATGATCCACTGCAGTTTGTGCTTCTGCAAGTGAAACAAACGGCAGAAGAAGAGAAACACGCCCTGGAAGATGATGGGAAAGGCAGTCAAGAACCAACATTGAGGGAAGTCAATAGTAGTAAACAGGCCCGTAGCCAGGATTTCGTTTCGGGGGGAGCTAAAAAAATTTCAGGGCGGGTCTCGGGGGGGGGGGGTGAGTTTCGGGGGGGGGGGCTGAGTCTGAGTGAAAGAGGGTCTAGCCTAGCAAACCTTTTGTATCATTACCCCAATACCCCCATGCATATGGGATATATTGAGTATGGTGATCAGATCATGATATGAATAAACATAACAGTTTAAATAATGCACCAGTAAGGCCTTTTCGCAAACCACCATGAGAATATTTTAATATTTTGATAAATGTTTTTTAATGTTTATGTATGTGTATTTGGATTTGTGTCCCAGCATTGAATGTTTGCCGTGTATATGCTGTGCTCCGTGCTGAGTCCCATTCGGGGTGAGAAGGGCGGACTATAAATGTTTTAAATAAATAAATAAATAAAATCTAGTGTTATCCCAGGATCGATGGCAGGGATTTAGTGGCCAGAGAATATCAAGTCCTTGATGGGGGTGGGAATTGTGCGGCCCTTCAGATGTTGCTGTTCTGCAACTGACCCTAAGCCATGCTGTCTAAAGCGACTGGTGGGTCCAATCCAGAAACATCTGGCAGCCGGCCTTCCCTATGCTCCATCATGCAGGTGCATCCTTCTGTATGGCTGCGCTTCCTTTGTTCATGGGTTGGGGTGGGAGGCAACAGGAAAAGTCCTCTGACATTATTATTGCAGTTATTTCAGCGTAATAACAGCTTTAATGGAAGCACAGCAGTGCGGCACCATAAAACACTGGGCAGAGCTGATTCGGAAATGGCATCCCACTGAGATGAACGCCACCTCCCTCCATTTGAGAGGGGCCGACACTGCATTTTCTCCCTGCGAGGCTGATGGAACAAGGGCAGCTTTAAGCAGCCGGCTATGAGGAGAATCATAGCCTTGGCTGGTGAGGGACGACAGCAGGTTGAGGAGAGGGGTGGGGGGAGAGAATAGGAAGTTAAAGTCGCCAGGAGTTGTAAGTTCCTGTCAGACATTTGACTGCATTTTATGCCCACCTAACTGAGACAACATTTGACTGATCCAGTCAATAAAACTGTTCTCCAACCGAACTCCTCTCTCTGACCATTCTTTTTTCTTCTGGTTGACGTAGAATGAAGTGGAGTAGTTCAGAAATGGTAGAGCAGCCCATCTGTGCTGGTACAGCTGTACCAGAAGCTCCCACTTTATTTGCCTTGTATTAAGTGTTTGCTTGCAGCCCAAGGCTTGTGATTCTGCAGCAGGGTGGCTTCGTGTTAGTTTGCAGTCATAGGGCAGGCCACCTGTTCATCATCATTAGGTTCTCTAGTCCCGCCCCCTTTGGGGTTTAGAGAAGGGAAGGGAGCTATTTTTTAGTTAGTCTCTGCAAGAATAGCTAATGTACAGGATGTGAAAATGTACAGGATGTACAGGATGTGAAAAAGATCTTGGAGTCCTCGTGGACAACAAGTTAAACATGAGCCAACAATGTGATGTGGCGGCAAAAAAAGCCAATGGGATTTTGGCCTGCATCAATAGGAGCATAGTGTCTAGATCTAAGGAAGTAATGCTACCCCTCTATTCTGCTCTGGTTAGACTACACCTGGAATATTGTGTCCAATTCTGGGCACCACAATTCAAGAGAGATATTGACAAGCTGGAATGTGTCCAGAGGAGGGCAACTAAAATGATCAAGGGTCTGGAGAATAATCCCTATGAGGAGCGGCTTAAGGAGCTGGGCATGTTTAGCCTGAAGAAGAGAAGGCTGAGAGGAGATATGATAGCCATGTATAAATATGTGAGAGGAAGCCACAGGGAGGAGGGAGGAAGCTTGTTTTCTGCTTCCTTGGAGACTAGGACGCAATGGAACAATGGCTTCAAACTACAAGAGAGGAGATTCCATCTGAACATGAGGAAGAACTTCCTGACTGTGAGAGCCGTTCAGCAGTGGAACTCTCTGCCCCGGAGTGTGGTGGGGGCTCCTTCTTTGGAAACTTTTAAACAGAGGCTGGATGGCCATCTGTCAGGGGTGATTTGGATGCAGTATTCCTGCTTCTTGGCAGGGTGTTGGACTGGATGGCCCATGAGGTCTCTTCCAACTCTTTGATTCTATGATTCTATGTGTACAGACTTTCTCCTGTACATAGGCTTCAAGCCTTAAGACTTCCCGGTGGAGAACAGTCTTAAGAGCATCTAAAGATTCCCAAAGGTTCCAGAAAAACAGCCTTACAGCCCTGAGGAATTTCGGAGGGAATAACAGCTTTAAACATCAAGAACTCCAGCTAAGTGACTACAGGCCTACTGGTAGGTCCACTCGGTTTTGAGACACAGTTCAACCCGGTAGTGGATCCACACCAGTTAGGTTTAGTTTCACAGTTAGCCTGGGAAAAGTTTGGAAAGGGATTTTCCTTTAAAGTAAAGCAAAGAAACAGTTAGAAGCCACCAGTTGCTTGAAGCCTGGAAGCATTTGTTTAACCTTTGAAGACAAAAGAAGTTTCTGTTTAATTGTTCATCAATAAAGACTTTGTTGTATTTAAGCTCAAGCCCTCTAAAGACTGTTTATGGGGGGGGGGGGAATCTATAAAGCTTCTCTTCAGTCCCCCTGGCTTCCTGTTGGGCTCAAGTTTAACAGCAATTCATTTTAAGCCCAGCGGCGATAGAACACCATCACTTCAGTCTACAGGTGGAGCAAGATTCTGCTGCAGAATCACAGTATTGGAATGGGCTCCCAGGGTCATCTAGTCTAGCATTGCTCAACCTGGGGGGGGGGGGGGGGAATCACCAAACACTATCAGAAAACACAGTATTTTCTATTGGTAATGGGGATTCTGTTTGGGAAGTTTGGCCTTGGGCATATTGAGTATTTGTGCCATGCTTGGTCCAGACCCATCATTGTTTGAGTCCACAGTGTTCTCTGGATGTAGATGAACTACAACTCCCAAACTCAAGATCAATGCCCACCAAACCCTTCCAGTATTTTCTCATGGGAATTCTGTGTGCCAAGTTTGGTTCAATTCCATCTTTGCAGAGTTCAGAATGCTCTTCGATTGTAGGTGAACTATACATCCCTGCAACGATAACTCACACTAACTGACTTCCCCACCCAAACCCCACCAATATTCAAATTTGGGTGTATTGGGTATTTGTGTTAAATTTGGTCCAATGAATGAAAATGCATCTTGAATATCAGATATTTACATTATGATTCATAACAGTAGCAAAATTACAGTTATGAAGTAGTAAAATATAAAGGTTTTCCCTGACATGAAGTCCAGTCATGTCTGACTCTGGGGTGTGGTACTCATCTCCATTTCTAAGCCAAAGAGCCGGCGTTGTCCATAGACACCTCCAAGGTCAATAAAAATAATAATTAAGTAATAATAAACAATTAAATAATATGTATTGTCGAAGGCTTTCCTGGCCGGAATCACTGGGTTGTTGGAGGTTTTTTCGGGCTATATGGCCACGTTCTAGAGCAGAGGTCCTCAAACTAAGGCCCGGGGGCTGGATGCGGCCCTCCAAGGTCATTTACTCGGCCCTTGCTCAGGGTCAACCTATGTCTGAAACTTGAAAGCACACGACAATAACAACAATCCTATCCCATCAACCAAAAGCAGGCCCACACTTCCCATTGAAATACTAATAATTTTATATTTGTTGAAATTGTTCTTCATTTTAACTGTTGTATTGTTTTTAAGTGTTTTTTGCACTACAAATAAGATATGTGCAGTGTGCATAGAAATTCATTCATTTTTTTTTTTCAAATTATAATCCGGCCCTCCAACAGTTTGAGAAAATGTGATCTGGCCCTCTGTTTAAAAAGTTTGAGGACCTCTGTTCTAGAGGCATTCTCTCCTGACGTTTCGCCTGCATCTATGGCAAGCATCCTCAGAGGTAGTGAGGTCTGTTGGAACTAGGAAAATGGGTTTATATATCTGTGGAATGACCAGGGTGGGACAAAGAACTCTTGTCTGTTGGAGCTAGGTGTGAATGTTTCAACTGACCATCTTGATTAGCATTTGATGGCCTGGCAGTGCCTGGGACAATCTTTTGTTGTACTGCCAGGCCATGAAAGCCTTCAACAATACCTCCAAGGTCATTTGGCCAGCATGACTGCATGGAGCGCCATTACCTTCCCGCTGGAGCGGTACCTATTGATGTTATGGTTGGGAGTCACCACAACCTGAGGATCTGTATCAAGGGGTCGCTGCTTTACAGAGGTTGAAAACCACTGATGTAGTCCAACCCTTGTGCCATGCAGGGACACACCATCCAAGCCCTCCCGACAAATAGCCATCCAATCACGATCCCTCTCTGGGCCTTCTCCCCTCCCCTTCTCCTTGCTTTCTTCCCATCCTCTGACTGCTCAGGTTCCATCCAAAGCTCTCCGGTCCTTGCCCTGCTTTCTTTGGCCCACTGCCTTCCCAATGCTTTGCCTCCTCCATCCCTTGGCCCCTTCTTCTCCTGCCTCCTTTAAGATGACTAAGTCATGCACGGGCATCATTTATTTGCAAGGAAGCCAGCCATACATTCACCTTCTTGCCTTGTCACTGGGCCAGCTATTTTTTCCCCAAAGCAATTAAAAGCTTATCATGTACGGAGATACTCTCAGCTACTATTACACCTGACAGTAAGATCCCACCTCCAGCCACTTTCACTCCAACTCTCCAGCGACCCAGAAAATATGTACTAGTCCACTAAATGTACTAGCCAAGGTTATCTCCACCCCCTCCACCCCCTTTGATAATGGCTGGCTAATTTGCCAGGGTTTCTGGTTGCTTGGGTTGCCCTCCTTTCCCGGCTGTTTGGGATTAGCCTGCAGAACTCTCTCTGCAAGCGTTTGCGTGGCTTCTTTTTCCATACAACCAGCTGACACTTTTACTCAGGCTGATTGCCCTCAAATGAGCCATCCTCCAAAGCTGCTCCTGCCATTATTTACAGTTCTCCCTGGACTCATATTCTAAAAACACTTATCCTATTAGTGGGAGCAGCAACAAGTGAGTAGAATGGGATTTTGCTCTCAGGTTGACATTACCACCACGCCACCGAGTGGAAGGAAAACGGATGCCCAGGCAAAGAATGTAGTTTTCACAGTAGGAGTTGTTGTTTTTATCATCATTATTACGACATCCAGGAGGGTGGGGATTGAAACGGGAAACTGTGGATAATAGTGGACTCTTTTGAATGAACAATTTCCAGTGGAAGCACACCCTAAAGTCACTTTGGAGGACATGGCAAATTCCCAGGGAAGTATCAATTGCACAAAGGAAAAAAAACAACAAACAAACCCAGAAACAGTGACTTGACCAGCCTTGCTTCTTCCATTAGGCCCCAGCAAACACCAGGCACTCTGCTTCCACAGCAAGTGAAACAGAGCTGCATTCTTGCCTATCTCCCCCACCCAAGCCCAAACCGCAGTTCTTGAACGCTTTCCAAAAGGGCTTGGCATGATGCTAAAACACATACGGCCGAACCTTCCTGCAATGATCCGCCACTCCTCGATACTTCTCAGCTTTCCAAATATTTGTTCACTTCTCTTGTTTGTTTGTTTTAAAATTTTTGCTGGATTCCTCTCCACCTTTTTTTGTCTGAAAGAGGGCCCATACAAACAAATGACCCTTTCGATATGTTCACAGCACAGCTCGGAAATAACAAGATCAACTCAATGCCTTTAAAAGCTGTTGCAGGTGCTTCTGGGATTAGCTTTGAAATGTCAGCCCCTCACTCTCCCCTGACACTCCTCAAATGCTTCTTTTAGCATCTCATCTTTGTCCGTGCTCGTTCCCCAATGCAAGTCTTTCTACCTACCTATGACCTCCAAATATGCCTAGGGGAGTCCAGAGGCTTGAGATGTTACTTTGAGACTCTATCTCCCAGAATCCCCCAGACAGCACAGACACCGGTCATGCAGCACAGGGATTTTGAGAATTTTGGCCTAAAAACATAGCTCTGTGGAGGGGCCCTTATCCTATTCTCATAGCTAACCTGAAAAATGTGACCAGCCCAAGGTCAGTTTGTTCTCCTTTCACAAGGATGTGAATTCAAATCTCTTTGGTCTGGAGTTGCCATCCTATATGGAATGTACAGTAGAGCTTCACTTATCTGACCTTTGCTTATCCGACATTCATAGAATCATAGAATCAAAGAGTTGGAAGAGACCTCATGGGCCATTCAGTCCAACCCCATTCTGCCAAGAAGCAGGAATATTGCATTCAAATCACCCCTGACAGATGGCCATTCAGCCTCTGTTTAAAAGCTTCCAAAGAAGGAGCCCTCACCACACTCCGGGGCAGAGAGTTCCACTGCTGAAAGGCTCTCACAGTCAGGAAGTTCTTCCTCATGTTCAGATGAAATTCATACAACACTCTAAACGGTTCGGGCAGATCTTCCGGGGAGGCCCTCCTCTCGGTCCTACTACCGTCTCAAGTGCGGTTGGTGGAGACAAGAGAGAGGGCCTTCTCAGTGGTGGCCCCTACTGCTGGAACACCCTTCCAAGGGAAATAAGACAGGCCCCATCCCCCTCCTCCACCTGATATCTGCCGGGAAGTAGCAGCCAGCCATAAAAGGACCAACACATTGATATATCTCGCCCATCCTCTGTTTGGATATCAACCAGCATGCGAACACCTAAGATTTACAGAGATACTCGCAGGAACACCTCAGCAAGCAAGAGTCCAAAAGTGGCAGACTAAAACCCGGAACTTCAATCAGTGGCTAATACCAAATGAGAAACGCCCCCCCCCCCCCACCCGGGCACACAGAAAACTGGGTGACCTGAAAGACACTGAACAGATTGTGTTCTGGCACCACAAGATGAAGGCAAACTTAGGACATGGGGCTATAAAGTGGAGTCCACAACATGTGAGTGTGAGTGTGGAGAAGAACAAACCACAGACCACCTACTATAATGCAGTCTATGCCCTGCCAGAATGGAGGACCTTCTTACAGCAACACCAGGCACACTTGAAGTGACCAGCTTCTGGTCAAAAGAAATGTAGCCTAATGCCAAGTTTTTATCTTTGTTTGTGGTTTTTTAAAGTACATTATAACTGTATTCTCAATTTGCTTCTGACACGATAAATAAATAAATAAATAACCTTAGAGGAAGGCAAAGGGAGCCTTGTCAAGAAAAACCCCATGATAAGGCCTTAGGGCTGTCATCAATTGAGAATGAAGAAACACAAGAATAGCAACAAGAGTCCAAAGAGCATGGAGAGGCACTACAGAAAGCCTTTCAGTACATTTGCCACAGGACCGTAACCAAATTTAAGCTAATGTAATGCTAATCAGCAGCACCTCTACTTTTGCATGTGTATCTAAAATATTTAATTGCTTAGGGACACCAATAAAGTGGATTGCTTTTACACTTGGGATACTAAATTCACTGCCGACAATGCTCTGACAATATTTCCATTAAAATGCTAATTTCAGGAGTCATGTATATGTCATCCGTTAAAACGAGCTGCCATCCAACATTTCTAACATAGGGTCACATGTCACCCTGGGCCAAAATATGTTTTCTCTCACATGTTTACAAGGACAGTAGCTATGCAGGGCATCTTAGATTGATTAAACCATAGCAAACGATTTCTGTGTATTATTTATGTATTTTTAGCTCTATCTGGGTTTCATGGGCCCAGTGTGGAAAGGAAGACTGGAAACTGCTGGCTAAAAACATGGAAAATTGTGATTTTTATGGAAGAAGGCACCAATGATTCTATAAAGATGGGAGGAGGGAGCAGCCAGATCTTCCCTCGTGTTGACCCAAGTAAACCACAATGGATTTATTATTGGTTCAATGAAGCATGAAGTGAAAATTCTCTAAATAGCTCTGCATGAACATTTAGCCATAAATGCAGAAGGCAGGCTGACAAATATACAGGAAGAATAATAGAATAACAGTATCCCTTATCTGAAACGCTTGGGACCAAAAGTGTTTTGGATTTCAGATACTGGAATAATAGTATTTGCAGGTACAGATCTTGGAGTCTAAACACAAAATGTATTGATGTTTCACAGACACCTTATACACGTAGCATGAAGGCAATTTTATACAATATTTTAATATGATTTTGTGTATGAAATAGTTTGTGAACATTGAACACAAATGTCACTTTTGCAGCCATCCAATTTTGGAATCCAAAATCAGGGCAGGAACATGTAATCAAAGCCCTCCTGACAAAGAGCCATCCAGTCATAAATAGAGAGATATATGATTCACACACACACACATAGAGAGAGCGGGGGGGGGGGGGGGATCATAGAGTTGAAAGGGACCCCTAAAGAAGAACTATGATATGTTGCATATTCCAGAGTATGCAAACCAGACAATCTCCATATCAACATTGACAAAGAAACAGCAAGAAATACTGTTTACCCACAAGCATCAAGACATTACATATATAAGAAACCTGAAGAAGAGAAGGCTGAGAGGAGATATGACAGCCATGTATAAATATGTGAGAGTAAGCCACAGGGAGGAGGGAGCAAGCTTGTTTTCTGCTTCCTTGGAGACTAGGACGCGGAACAATGGCTTCAAACTACAAGAGAGGAGATTCCATCCGAACATTAGGAAGAACTTCCTGACTGTGAGAGCCGTTCAGCAGTGGAACTCTCTGCCCCGGAGTGTGGTGGAGGCTCCTTCTTTGGAAGCTTTTAAGCAGAGGCTGGATGGCCATTTGTTAGGGGTGATTTGAATGCAATATTCCTGCTTCTTGGCAGGGGGTTGGACTGGATGGCCCATGAGGTCTCTTCCAACTCTTGGATTCTATGATTCTATGATTCTATGAACACTTTCTCATTACTTTATTTTCCAGATCTCCAGACTGGGCCACAGCAACGTGTGGCAAGGGATGGCAAGTGATAAATAAATAAACTGGAGGCCTATCTACTTTGCCTCTAACTGAAGAGACACTGTATGGAATACTCAGGAGAGCAGCAAAATGCAAAAAAAGAAATCTGATTTCCTATTAAAAGTAATTGCAGCTTTCACTGGTCCTGCCTACATACCCTGCTGCAAAATCCCAATTCTGTTGATAGTGAGGCTTAAGCTGATCATTGGTTCTGTCTCGCACTGCGGAGAAGACTGACGGTTTGGGTGGTCTGATGATGGAAACTGATGAACCGTGGCTCCCAGCCAGATGGCAGGCCCAGTCACCCCTGCCTTCCCAAACAATTAATATAGGTGAAGAGCAGGGAATTTCTTCTTGAATCAGCAGAAATAAGTAGGCAGCAAAGAGAGGGAAACCCCGTGGCAGAAAAGAAAAACCAAACCTAAAGTAGCATATTTGTCTCTCGAAAGTTTAGGCGCCAGCCTCAAGCAAGGTCCTGCGGTGTTAGGTGCTTCTTACTGAGTTCAATTGCAACTACACTAGAGGAAAGAGGACTTTTCCAGTTCTTGGGGGAATTGAACCCAAGTTTGGTTCAATTCCATCGTTGGTGGAGTTCAGAATGCTCTTTGATTGTAGGTGAACGATAAATCCCAGTAACTATAACTCCCAAATAACAAAATCAATCCCCCGCCCCCCAATTCCACCAATATTCAAATGTGGGTGTATTGGGTATTTGTGCCAAATTTTCTGAGACTCCAAGCTGGGAGGGGAGAGCAGGCATGTTCAGTGACGGCAGCACATGCTCGGCACATGGTGAGGGAGAGTATGCAAGGCTTGAGGGAGGCTAGCGCCAGCAAGTCCCTTCAATACATGGGGGTTTTCTGTGGCAGGTTTTGCCCAATTCTATCATTGGTGGGGTGCAGAATGCTCTTTGATTGTAAGTGAACTATAAATCCCAGCAACTACAACTCCAAAATGACAAAATCAACCCCAACCCTACCAGTATTCAAATTTCGGCGTATTGGGTATTTGTGCCAAATTTGGTCCAGTGAATGAAAATACATCCTGCATATCAGATATTAACATTAAGATTAACAATAGTAGCAAAATTACAGTGATGAAGTAGTAACGGAAATAATGTTCTGGTTGAGGGGTCACCACAACATGAGGAACTGTATAAAGGAGTCATGGTATTAGAAAGGTTATTTATTTATTGTCTCAGGAGCGAACCAAAACAGTTGTATTGCATTCAAAAACAAACAAACATACAAACAAAACACAAAGTTTGCAGGTTTGATATTCTATTAAATGTCCTTTGACCAATAGCTGGCCACTTGGAGTGCCTCTGGTGTTGGTGCAAGAAGGTCCTCCATTGTGCATTAGGAAGGTTGAGAACTACTGGTTTAGGGAATACAGTACTTGTTGGCCAGGCAGATGTTTAAAGATGAACCCTGGCTAGGCTTATCAACTCGCACCGGGACTGTGGCGCAGTTGGTTGAGTGTCAGCTGCATTAAGATCACTTCTGACCCAAAGGTCATAAGTTCGAAGCTAGCCCGGGTCGGAGTGAGCTTCTGACCAATTGTGTAGCTTGTTGTCGACCTTTGCAACCCAAAAGACAGTTGCATCTGTTAAGTAGGAAAATTAGGTACCACCTATGTGTGGGGAGGCTAATTTAATTTATGAGACCATAAAAAAGACACCAGCAAAAGCATGCGGGAAATGCGGAAGTACTTCATCAGTGTTGCAGATGGACGATGAAAGCGACAGCTCCCCTGGCGGCTGGAAAAGTGGAATGTTAAATAGCCTCTGACTGTCTGTCTATATGTGTTGTGTGTCTTTGAAATTGAATGTTTGCCATATATGTGTACATTGTAATCCACCCTGAGCCCCCTGCACGGTGAGAAGGGCGGAATATAAATACTGTAAATAAATAAATAAATAAATACTTGTTCTTTCCTGAGTATCCTCCTGCCCTTCCTGTCCATCAGGAATCAAAGAGAGGGATACAGGACAGATATGGAGGACCAGCCCACTGTGAAGGAGCCAGGGTTCCCTCCATGCCCTTTCCTCCATTGGCATGCCTGACTTCCCATCTCGCCATTCACCTGACTTGTCATGCCACAAAGTGGATGCAGCAATCACCTGGGAGTGGCGCTTGCAATGCAGTGTCAGCAGTCTTAGTGCCAGCCTCTGGGGTGCTGAGGCAGCACAGCCCTGACGTGCCTCATTGCTGCAGTCTTTGTTTGCCTACAGCTCCAGGGGTGGCTTAGACAGTTCCCCTCCTTGTTGGGATGTGTGCGAATCACTTCTTCTTCTCTGAGCAAACAAGGCATTCTGACAAGACAGGTCTTGGAACCATCATGGCCATCTCCCTGGAGTTATTTACCTAAAATGTATTTTTAAAGAGAGAATCAGGGTTTATATGAAATCATTCTCCTCCCAGGAAGCGCTCCACTGCTCTCCGGAAAAGGGGCTGGCAAACATGGGGAGATCCCAATATATATCAGAAAGTCAGTGTGGTTAAGTGAGTGTTGGACTACGACTCTGGCGACCAGCATTCAAATTCCCGCCTGGCCATGAAACCTATACACTCTCAGCCTCTGAGGAAAGCAAGGGCAAACCTTCTATGAAGAAACCTTGCCAAGAAAACCTTGTGATAGGGTTGCCGTAAGTTAGTAAGGATTTGAAAGCACACAACAACAACTGTTATCAATTTGAAGCTGATTTTGCAGACTCTGCACAGGTCTTGGGAGCTAAACAGTAAAGTTCAGGGCTCCTAAAAAAGTCTGCAGCATGGATTCTTGGAGTCCTCGTGGACAACAAGTTCAACATGAGCCAACAATGTGATGTGGCGGCAAAAAAAGCCAATGAGATTTTGGCCTGCATCAAGAGGAGCATAGTGTCTAGATCCAGGGAAGTCATGCTCCCCCTTTATTCCGCTTTGGTTAGACCACACCTGGAATATTGTGTACAATTCTGGGCGCCACAATTCAAGAGAGATATTGACAAGCTGGAATGTGTCCAGAGGAGGGCGACTCAAATGATCAAGGGTCTGGAGGACAAGCCCTATGAGGAGCGGCTTAAGGAGCTGGGCATGTTTAGCCTGAAGAAGAGAAGGCTGAGAGGAGATATGATAAAGGTAAAGGTAGTCCCCTGACATTAAGTCCAGTCATGTCTGACTCTGGGGTGTGGTGCTCATCTCCATTTCTAAGCCGAAGAGCCAGCGTTGTCCGTAGACACCTCCAAGGATAAATATGTGAGAGGAAGCCACAGGGAGGAGGGAGCAAGCTTGTTTTCTGCTTCCCTGGAGACTAGGAAGCGGAACAATGGCTTCAAACTACAAGAGAGGAGATTCCATCTGAACAAGAGGAAGAACTTCCTGACTGTGAGAGCCGTTCAGCAGTGGAACTCACTGCCCCGGAGTGTGGTGGAGGCTCCTTCTTTAGAAGCTTTTAAACAGAGGCTGGATGGCCATCTGTCAGGGGTGATTTGAATGCAATATTCCTGCTTCTTGGCAGGGGGTTGGACTGGATGGCCCATGAGGTCTTTCCCAACTCTTTGATTCTATGATTCTCCGCTACGTTGGCAGCCACCTCTCCACAAAAGTCAACATTGACACTGAAATACAAAACCGCCTGAGCTCTGCGAGTGCAGCATTTTTCCAAATGAAAAATGAAGCAGAGAGTGTTTGAGGACTGGGACATCCGTAGGGATACCAAGATGCTTGTTTATAAAGTTACTGTCCTCCCAACTTTGCTATATACCTGCAAGGCATGGACTATCTACAGACGTCATATGCAACTCCTAGAACAATTCCATCAGAGTTGCCTCCCCAAAATCCTGCAAATCTCTTGGGAAGACAAGCAGACAAATGCCAGCATGCTGGAAAAACCAAAGACCACCAGCATTGAAGCGATGGTCCTCCGCCATCAACTCTGCTGGACCGGCCACATTGTCCGGATACCCGACCACAGTCTCCCAAAGGAGTTGCTCTACTCCGAACTCAAGAACGGAAAATGGAATGTTGGTGGGAAGGAAAAGAGATTGAAAGATGGGCTCAAAGCCAACCTTAAAAACTCTGGCATAGACACTGAGAACTGGGAAGCCCTGGCCCTTGAGTGCTCCAGCTGGAGGTCAGCTGTGACCAGCAGTGCTGTAGAATTTGAAGAGGCACGAATGGAGGGTGAATGAGAGAAACATGCCAAGAGGAAGGCGAGTCAAGCCAACCCCGACTGGGACCGCCTTCCATTTGGAAACCTATGCCCTCACCGCAGGAGAACATGCAGATCAAGAATAGGGCTCCACAGTCGCCTATGGACCCCCCGCCAATACACCGATCTTGGAAGACAATCCTACTCGGACAACAAGGGATCACCTAAGTAAGGATTCTTCTCATCTATGAAAGGGGAGGGGGATTCCTGAAATTATGTTGTATCTTTAAAGCAAGGCTGGACATAGAGATGCAAGCTGCCTCAAAGTCCATATTTATAGACTTTCACCAGTTTCGCAGTCCATCCTTTCTCACCTCATGGTAAATTACTTACTCTGGAAACCTTAAGGAACGGATTGTCATTTTCAATAGGTTATGGGGATGAGTTATGCTGCTCTGTGCGACATTAAAATATACCCATAAAAAGGAAATTGAACCGTGGTGTGAATGGAATTTAGAAATACCTTTATGGATTTAACCGATATATTTTAAGATGATCCTTTGTAGAATTTCAATTCAGTTTTGTCTGTTTTTTATTATTATTTGGCATTTTAGGCAGTCTTCCTGACCCAAAGGGAAAGCACCCAGTTAATTTGCCTATCTCTGTAGCAGAAATTAAATAAAACGTGGCCGGGCCTTAGAACAGCGTGTTAAACCGCCAGCTGCAGAAAATCTTGCCAATCAAAAGGTCAGCAGTTCAAAGCCTGGATTGGGGTGAGCTCCCGCCATCAGCCCAGCTTCTGCCCACCTAGCAGATTGAAAACAGCAATGGGAGTAGATAAATAGGTACTGCTTTAAGCGGGGAGGTAATAAAAGGTGCCCATAAGAACATGTCGGCAAATCAGGAGGACGTCTACAGACAACGAAAAACTCCTCGGCATGGATGATAGACAACATCTCCCCGTGGCTGGAGTCAAGCACAGCCTCCAGATGCCAGAGGTGGAAAAAATGGGAAAAGCCTATTCCTCTCTTTATGTATTGTGTGCCTTTTTAAATTGTATAATGGCATTGAATGCTTGCTGTGTATGTGTTCTGCAATCAGCTCTGAGTCTCCTTGGGAAAATAGAGCAGATTATAAATCTATATAAATAAAATGTAATGTTATGCTTAACATTACTCATGTTATGATGAACATAACTCAAAAACCACTGGAGAAATTGACACCAAATTTGGACACAAGACATCTACTAACCCAAGGAGTGACCATCCTTAAAAAAATTGATTTTGTCATTTGGGAGTTGTAGTTCCTGGGATTTATAGTTCACCTACAATCAAAGAGAATTCTGAACTCCACCAATGATGGAATCGAACTGGCACACAGGACTTCCATGACCAACAGAAAATACTAGAAGGGTTTGGTGGGCATTGACCAATGAGTTTGGGAGTTGTAGTTCACTTACATCCAGAGAGCACTGTAGACTCAAACAATGATGGATCTGGACCAAACTTGGCATGAATATTCAAGATGCCCAAATATGAACACAGATGGGGTTGGGGGGAAATAGACCTTGACATTTGGGAGCTGTAGTTACTGGGATTTATAGTTCACCAACAATCAAAGAGCATTCTGAACCCCACCAACGACAGAATTGGGGCAAACTTCCCACACAGAACCCCCAAGACCAACAGAAAATACTTAAGGCCATCCAGTCCAACTCCCTTCACCAGGGCAAGGAAACGTAATCAAAGCCCTCCTGACAAAGAGCCATCCTGCCATAGATATAGATAGATATATATGATTCACACAGAGAGAGAGATATAGTATCATAGATTTGAAAGGGACCCCTAAAGAGGGACAATTATATGGTGCATATTCCAGAGTGGGCAAACCAGTCAATCTCCACATCAACACTGACAAAGAAACAACAAGAAATACTGTTTACCCACAAGCATAAAGGAATTGCATATATTAGAAACAAACACTTTATTATTACTTTATTTTCCAGATCACCAGACTGGGCCACAGCAAGGCCTGGCAGGGGATGGCTAGCAAAGATGATGATGATGATGATTATTATTATTATTATTTGAAACACAAAAAGATGAGTGCACAGCAGGCACTCTACTGGCTGTTGTATTGGATCACACATCGGACTCTTCCCAAGTGTCTAGGACTATGTGATGTATCGGAGAATAATGCGTGCAGATCCCAGTAAGGTGGCCTTTTGCAGCTGGCAGATGGTAATCTTGTCAGCGCTGATTGTGTTTAAGTGCAGGCCAAGGTCTTTAGGCACTGTACCCAGTGTGCAGATCACTACTGGGACCACTTTGACTGGCTTGTGCCAGGATCTTTGCAGTTCGATCGTTAAATCCTCATATTGTG
This sequence comes from Anolis sagrei, assembly GCF_037176765.1. Lineage (NCBI taxonomy): Eukaryota > Metazoa > Chordata > Lepidosauria > Squamata > Anolidae > Anolis > Anolis sagrei. Next base: position 6,404,752 of record NC_090029.1, read on the forward strand.
TCAGCTTTCCCAGTTGTTTCTCTTCAATTATTATTATTATTATTACTATTATTATCCTTATATTAGCAAAACTGGTGAATTAGCTTCAGCACTGAGTTCACAAAAGAAAACCTGGGTGATGTTATCTGATGCATGGAGTAGGTCAGATATTTGGCTGTAAGCCCCTTGGGGCAATGATTTGTCCTCTTTGTATTGTTTTCTGTTTATTTTGTCAAAGAATGTTGCATGAGAAGTATGCATGCTAGAGGATGTATCTTTCTCCCTAAAAACAAAAACAATCTCACTCAACCCTACTCGATTCCCCTTCCTGACAGCTCAATTATTTTATCTGGTCAAAAAGAATGTTTGCAAACTCTGTATAAGTTTTGCAATGCGTTCCAGTCGGGGCAACCTGGGGTTGCAAAATATTGCCTCCATTCCTTCACTACAATTACCTCCTAACACTTTGAATTCGAAATTTCAAAAAGAAAGGAAAGCCAAGCTAATAGACTTCCCTGAAATCGCCTGATGATCCCCTGAATATTATAGGCATTAACTGTGCAAAAAAGCCCTCTTCCCCGGGAGTCTCTGTGTCAACAGTCGGTTTAGAAAGAAAGACTTCAAAGCACCAAGCGGTACAGCAGTGATAATCCATAGTGTGGGAATGGGGAGGGAGAATTGCGCTCTCTCTCACACACTCTTCCCTCCTTTGCATCTTTTGTGCATTTAAGCAGTCATTCTGCCATCTGGAGGAAATTCCTTTAAATGTCCTTTTCAGATACTCTGAGACCTGCCTGTCTGCTTTGCCATTGTATTCAAAAAGTGAAGGCCACTGAAATTCTAGACCAGGCATAGGCAAAATCAGGTTCTTCAGGTGTTTTGGACTTCAACTCCCACCATTCCTAACATCCTCAGGCCCTTTCCTTTTCTCCCTCAGTCACTTAAGCTGATTGCTGGGCCCACAATCAACATTAGGCTCTGTTGCCTGTGCAGAGTGCAAGGAAGCTTCCTCTATGGCAGGCATGGGCAAACTTGGATCCTCCAGGTGTTTTGGATCCCAACTCCCACCATTCCTAACAGCCTCAGGCCCTTTCCTTTTCCCCCTCAGTTGCTTAAGCTGAGTGCTGGGACCATAACCAATGTTAGGCTCTGTTGCCTGTGCAGAGTGCAAGGAAGCTTCCTCTATGGCAGGCATGGGCAAACTTGGATCCTCCAGGTGTTTTGGATCCCAACTCCCACCATTCCTAACAGCCTCAGGCCCTTTCCTTTTCCCCCTCAGTTGCTTAAGCTGAGTGCTGGGACCATAACCAATGTTAGGCTCTGTTGCCTGTGCAGAGTGCAAGGAAGCTTCCTCTATGGCAGGCATGGGCAAACTTGGATCCTCCAGGTGTTTTGGATCCCAACTCCCACCATTCCTAACAGCCTCAGGCCCTTTCCTTTTCCCCCTCAGTTGCTTAAGCTGAGTGCTGGGACCATAACCAATGTTAGGCTCTGTTGCCTGTGCAGAGTGCAAGGAAGCTTCCTCTATGGCAGGCATGGGCAAACTTGGATCCTCCAGGTGTTTTGGATCCCAACTCCCACCATTCCTAACAGCCTCAGGCCCTTTCCTTTTCCCCCTCAGTTGCTTAAGCTGAGTGCTGGGACCATAACCAATGTTAGGCTCTGTTGCCTGTGCAGAGTGCAAGGAAGCTTCCTCTATGGCAGGCATGGGCAAACTTGGATCCTCCAGGTGTTTTGGATCCCAACTCCCACCATTCCTAACAGCCTCAGGCCCTTTCCTTTTCCCCCTCAGTTGCTTAAGCTGAGTGCTGGGACCATAACCAATGTTAGGCTCTGTTGCCTGTGCAGAGTGCAAGGAAGCTTCCTCTACAGCAGGCATGGGCAAACTTGGGTCTTCCAGGTGCTTTGGACTCCAACTCCCACCATACCTAACAGCCTTAGGCCCTTTCCTTTTCCTCCTCAGTTGCTTAATCTGAGTGCTGGGACCATAATCAATGTTAGGCTCTGTTGCCTGTGCAGAGTGCAAGGAAGCTTCCTCTATGGCAGGCATGGGCAAACTTGGATCCTCCAGGTGTTTTGGACCCCAACTCCCACCATTCCTAACAGCCTCAGGCCCTTTCCTTTTCCCCTTCAGTCGCTTAAGCTGAGTGCTGTGCCCATAACCAATGTACGGCTCTGTTGTCTGTGCAGAGTGCAAGGAAGCTTCCTCTACAGCAGGCATGAGCAAACCTGGGTCCTCCAGGTGCTCCCACAGTTCATAACAGCCGTGGGCTCTTTCCTTTTCCCTCTCAGTTGTTTAAGCACTTGGAAAACACCTGGAGGGCCGAAATTTGCCCATGCCTGCTCTATCTTATGCCAGGAGGCAGTTGGTTCAAGTGGCAAATGCTGAGAGGAGACAGCAAGGTGAGGGAAGAAACAAGCATGTACTACTCAGCCTAGTTCTGGATGCGTCAACATCTGCTTTTCTGCCTTCATATCTGGGGGAGGATGTTTCCCATTGCTAGTGTATGGGAGTCAACCACCAAGCCAGTCTTTTTATGTAAAAAAGAAAATATGGTGGAACACAAGATGGAGCAGTGAGAACCAAAGAAGGAATATGCAGCTGTCAACATCAGAGGGAAGGAAGGCTGCTGGCAGCTACTGTCTCCTGTGCCAATTTCTAGAAAGGAGAGCCTCAAAGCCAGGCATTCAGAAAGCATCTCCAAACAAGGAAAAAGTCCCAAAGTCCCAAGATTTGCTCCCAATTATATTCTGGAGACCTACATGACATTTGAGAATCTGCGTGGCACAGTGCTTTGGGTGTTGGACTACAATTCAGGAGACCAGATATTATTCCTCACTCAGCTATGGAACCTACATAGTGACGCCAAGCATGTCCCACTCCCACAGCTTCAAAAAACCCCATGACAGCTTTGCCCTAAGTCACCATAAATTGGAAACTAATTCAAGGCACATAATTGGAAACTAATGGAAGGCACACAAAACTAATTGAAGGCACTTAACAGATTAGAGAGATGATTGGCCAAAACTAACAAACTGAAGTTCAACAGGGACAACATACTCCACTTTGGCAGAAAAATTGAAATGCAAAGACAGAATGGGGGATGATGCCTGGCTCAAGAGAAGTACGTGTGAAAAAGATATTGGAGTTTTCATGGGGAGGAAAGGGAACTTGCACTAACTGTGCGATGTGGCAGCTAAAAAAGCCAATGGGATTTTGGCCTGCATCAACAGGAGTCTAGTGTCTACATCCAGGGAAGTCATGCTCCCCATGCTCTATTTTGCACCACAATTGAAGGGAGATGTTGACAAGCTGGAATGTGTCCAGAGGACGATTCAAAGGATCAAGTGTCTGGAGAACAAGCCCTATAAGGAGTGGCTTAAAGAGCTGGGCATGTTTAGCCAGCCGAAGAGAAGGCTGAGAGGAGACATGATGAGTGCCATGTATAAATATGTGAGGGGAAGTCATAGGCAGGAGGGAGCAAGCTTCTTTTCTGCTGTCCTAGAGACTAGGGCGCAATGGAACAATGGCTTCAAACTACAGGAAAGGAGATTCCACCTGAACATTAGGAAGAACTTTATAACTGTGAGAGCTGTTCAGCAGTGGAACTCTCTGCCCCAGAGTGTGGTGGAGGCAGGGGTGGCTCGTCCATTACGCAAAGTAAGCGGTCGCAGTACACTTTTTTTGCCAGGAGCGCAGAGGCACCTCTGTAAATGCCCCTCGACCACAACTTGAGGAGAGCCCCCTTGGCTCACAACAGCCCTAGCAGTCCGGGGGGAGCCTCGGCTTCCTTGCCCCACTGCCGGGCAATCCTCTTCCTGAAGGGACCAGGCCCTTGAGCCTCGCCTAGCCCCTCTTGTTCCTTCTCCATATCAATGATTGATTGGGGGGGGGGGTGCAAAACACTGTTTGCTTACCATTGAAAATTACCTAGGGCCGCCTCTGAGTGGAGGCTCCTTCTATGAAGGCTTTTAAATAGAAGCTGGGTGGTCATCTGTCAGAGGTGCTTTGAATGTGATTTTCCTGCTGCTTGGCAGAATGGGGTTGGACTGGATGGCCCACGAGGTCTTTCCAGCTCCATGATTCTATGAACAACAACAAAGATGATATTTTGCCCATGTTGGCATTGATGGTCCTTGGGATCATAGCATGATGACCAGGACAGAAGACCACCACCAACTACAAAACTGGGGTTCCCAGTTCAAAGAAAAAAGAGAAAAAGCTCCCATGTGGGGAGAACCACAGCCTTGGGCAGAGAGGAGTCGTTCCCATCACTCATACCTTGCAAGCAACTGAACCTAAGACCTCCTGCATACAAAGCAGGTGCTCTGCCACAACATTTATGGCAATCTCCAGATGCAGCTCCACATTTTACAGAAACAAATTCAGAACTCCAAATGTATCATGCCATATTAGTTACCTCTATACGCATTCCAGCCTTTGAATAATTTAGAAGAAGGATACGGAAACAAGGAAATGCCTTAGGATCATCCCAGAAGCTGCTCAAACAAAACATAATATGTTATCTACTAAAGAATTCTGGAGGACTGCAGAAGCCTAGAAGTTGAGCGGCTTGTCCACCCAGGTGCTCATAAAACAGAATCACAGAGCATTTTTGGTTTTTACTGAGAGATTGGTTCCTTCCCTGCAGATACCAGTTCCATGGATACAGAGATCATACCACATTTCTCTTAATTGTGGAGGGAAAGGAGGAATACATGTTTTTAAAATCCTATTCCAAGTAGTTTTTTGACAACTGTCTATCTCAGCGGTTCTCAACCTGGGGGTCACGACCCCAAGGGGGTCGCTGGGCCATTTTCCTGCCAGTATTTTCTCTTCGTCTTGGGGGTTCTATGTGCCAATTTTGGACCAGGTCTGTAATTTGTGGGGGTCTCATTGGGCTGTGGAAGTCCGAGCTGAATCGGTTGAAGGTACTTCAAATCCCTTCATCCATACTCCCCCAGACATATTGTTTTTATCATTAATCATTATGCTTTAATTATGTTCAGTTTGTAACAATGAAAATACATCCTGCATATCAGATATTAACATTACAATTCATAAGAGTAGCAGTTATGACGTAGCAACAAAAATATGGTTGGGAGTCACCACAACATGAGGAACTGTATTTAGGGGTCACGGCATTAGAAAGGTTGAGAACCACTGGTCTATCTACTGGGGGAAGGACTTATCAGTTGGGAACTGTAAATGGTTATTATTTAAACAGAGCCTTTAATTAATTTATTTTTTAAACATTCGTATTTTAATGATAGACTTGTTTTTTAGTATTACTACGTCCCGCCTTACGTTTCATCTTTATATATAAATCTCAGCTTGTGTATGGTTGTGCTCGCAAAACTCAAAAAGTAGTTGGTCGATTGACTGTGACATTTCGACACAATGCTACATTCCAATACATGCGTGTTTTTATAGCAAAATGTAATTTTGACACAATATTGTATTCAAATTCCCACATGTATTTAGTGCAAAACTAGCAGTCCGGGAATAGACAAAATGGAATCTGCAATGCCCAAAGCAACCACTTACAGCCTAGCTTTCATTTTACCTCAGCAGTATAAGAAATGAAAACTGAACTCTACAAACAATTGCTGAACAGCTTATCATTTACCTTAGCAGTAAAAGAAGTAACAAGCAATCACTGAGCAGCTTTCATTTTGCCTCAGCATTAGGAGAAATAACAACCTATCTCAGTGCAGCTTTCCTTTTACCCCAGCAGTATAGGAAATAGCAACCAATCACCGAGCAGCTGTCATTTCACTTCAGCGGTATAAGAAATGAACACTGAGCTGTGTTTGGCTGCTACAGGCATACCACTCATTCCGACCAACATGGCATTTGAGTATTAACGACTTCAATTTCCGATACGTCTTGCATTCACCATGACTATCAATAAAGCGCGGGGAAAATCTTTGCAAGTGTGTGGTTAGAATTTAGTAAACAATTGCTTCTCTCATGGGCACTTATATGTCGCATGCTCCAGAGTTGGTAAACCATCAGATCTTTAAGAAATACCAACCAATCACAGAGCAACTTTCATTTTACCTCAGCAGTATAAGAAATGAAAGCTACTGACTGATCTTTATGTTTAAGCAGAAAACGAACAAATCCAAAATGTAGTCAGTTTGCTAACTTTACAATAAAATTGATTTCTGTAAAAAAAACAAACCTCTTATTCTTTCCTTTCCTTTCATTCCACATAGACACAACAATGAAAGGGAGGGTATTTATTTATTTATTTATTTACTTTATTTGTATACCGCTCTTCTCAGCCCTTAGGCGACTCAGAGCGGTTTACAACAGTTTAGATATACAGAATACAAAATCATTATTGAATTGAAAGATATGTTTTCTCGGTGAATCTATGTTCGCAACAATGCTTTTATTTGCTATCTCATTCATTTCATATCAGACTGAGCCACAGGGAAGCGTGGTCAGGTTTAGCTAGTCTTTGATAAAAAGGTAGAATATAAATCTAATATCCTTTTTTTAAAAAATAATAATGAAGCAACCTACAGACTAGCGCAGAGAAAGGAAAAGACCCTCTGAACTTCAATAATGCTGGCCAAACAAAACCATCTTCTAAAATATCAACAGGAATGGTTACAAAGCTCTTCCCATCACAGTGTTTAAGCTTATTATATATACAATAATGCCATTTAAAAATAAAGAAAGGAAGCGAAGAAGAGATCCCTACCACAGCAAAACCAGAGCCAAGAGCAAAGTGTGGCAATAGCCCAAAGAGCTCCTTTGTGTCATTTCTCTCTTTGCAAGCAATCAATGTAGGTAACGAAATGGAAGCACCTTCTGGCATCAGCTAAAAATATAAGCACCAGAAGAAGATGATATGATATGAAAGCCCACGGACAGCCCCAGAAAGATAAGGAACTATTTCCACCATTTTGTTTCCACTTCAGAGGGATGCCAATGCACACCAGCATGGAAGAGTAACTTTTTGCATTTTATAATCCAAAGCAAAAAAGTGGGTGCTAGAAACAATATCATACGAAAGCTGACTGGCATCAGATCACAGGAGCTGTCTTCATAGACCTGTCAGCAGCCTATGATACTGTGAACCACCGCCTCCTCCTGAGAAAAATATATAATATCACAAAGGATTACCACCTCACCCACCTCATAGGAAACCTGCTACAAAACAGGAGCTTTTTTGTTGAGTTTCAGGGCCAGAGAAGCAGATGGCGGAAACAGAAGAACAGTCTGCCTCAGGAGAGCGTGCTTGCTCCATCCATGTTCAACATCTACACAAATGACCAGCCACTGCCAGAAGGGACAGAGAGATTCATCTATGCTGATGATCGTGCCATCACCTCTCAAGCAGGGAGCTTTAAGATGGTAGAACAGAAGCTCTCCGAAGCTCATACCTGGGAGTCACTATGGAATGTGCTCTGACCTACAAGAAGCACTGCCTGAACATCAAGCAAAAAGTGGGTGCTAGAAACAATATCATACGAAATCTGACTGGCATAACCTGGGGATCACAGCCAGACACAGTGAAGACATCTGCCCTTGCACTGTGCGACTCTGCTGCTGAGTACGCATGCCCAGTGTGGAACACATCTCACTACACTAAAACAGTAGATGTGGCTCTTAATGAGACATGCCGCATTATCACGGGGTGTCTGCGCCCTCCACCACTGAAGAAATTACACTGTTTAGCCGGTATTGCACCACCTGACATCCGCCGGGAAGTAGCAGCCAATAGTGAAAGGACCAAGGCAGAGACATCTCCAGCTCATCCCCTGTTTGGGTATCAGCCAGCATGTCAATGACTTAAATCTAGAAATAGTTTTCTAAGATCTACAGAGACACTCGCTGAAACACCTCAGCAAGCGAGAGTCCAAAAGTGGCAGGCTCAAACCCAGAACCTCAACCAATGGATAATACCAAATGAGAGACTCCCCCCTGGGCACACAGAGGACTGGGCGACTTGGAAGGCGCTGAACAGACTGCACTCTGGCAACACGAGATGCAGAGCCAACCTCAAGAAATGGGGCTGCAAAGTGGAATCCACGGCATGGGAGTGTGGAGAACAGCAAACCACTGACCACCTGCTGCAATGCAACCTGAGCCTTGCCACATGCACAATGGAGGACCTTCTTGCAGCAACACCAGAAGCACTCCAAGTGGCCAGATACTGGTCAAAGGACATTTAATCAATTTTGTATTTTGTCTGTTTATTTGTTTTGTTCTGTTAGAAATGTAATACAATTGACTGGTTGCCCTGACACAACAAATAAAATAAATAAATAAATAAATAAATAAAATCCAAAGCAAGTCTGTAGACTAGAATTTGAACCTCAACTCAGATGTAAAATCCATTGGGTGACCTTGGCAAGCTTTTATTTATTTATTTATTTATTTATTTATTTATTTGTGATATTTATATTATTGGAAAATCCATAATATCTTAGAAATAAGTACACCATAATCCTATTGAAAAGGTAAAATGATGTCACATCCCTTTGGCAAATGTGAATCTCCATGAACATGTGGAGACCACCTTTTGAAAACCACTAGTCAAGAAAAGCATGACTTTGTTAGAAGTCAACCCTTTGAAAAAGTGATGTTCACAAACATTCATGTAATGGCACACAGGTAACTCAGCGGTTAAACTGAACAACCATGTCTTTAAACTGCCAAGGATAAAGACATGCCACGACAAAAATATATTTGGTTAGCAGAGGATGGTTGTTTCCTTGAGCAATTTGCGGTTGCAATTGCTCAAAAGATACACACTCCCTTGAAACCTCTTAGTTAAAATATGCACTCAAGAGGAAAAAAACCAAAGTCTTCTTTGAGAAATCTTGATTACTAATATATAACTTGTATTAATTCAGCATAAATGCACACTTCTTATTAGAGTTCAGTTAGATAAGTTGTAGTTTTTTCTCTGTGTTGAGTACACAGGGTATGATACTTAATCAATTGGTGGAGCGAGAAGACACTGTCGCTTGTCCCCACCAAATGCACTTGCAACAGAAGCGGGACCGAGATTAGGGCCTCCCAAGAAGATCTTAACCTCCGTGATGGTTCATAGAGGTTGATAGAGAACAGGGAGGGATAGCCAATAGTCCAGAGGACAGGAGCAGAATTCAAAACGATCTTGACAGATTAGAGAGATGGGCCAAAACTAACAAAATGAAGTTCAACAGTGACAAATGCAAGATACTCCACTTTGGCAGAAAAAATGAAATGCAAAGATACAGAATGGGGGACGCCTGGCTCGAGAGCAGTACATGTGAAAAAGATCTTGGAGTCCTCGTGGACAACAAGTTAAACATGAGCCAACAATGTGATGTGGCGGCAAAAAAAAGCCAATGGGATTTTGGCCTGCATCAATAGGAGCATAGTGTCTAGAAGTAAGGAAGTAATGCTACCCCTCTATTCTGCTTTGGTTAGACCACATCTGGAATATTGTGTCCAATTCTGGGCACCACAATTCAAGAGAGATATTGACACTAAGCTGGAATGTGTCCAGAGGAGGGCGACTAAAATGATCAAGGGTCTGGAGAACAAGCCCTATGAGGAGCGGCTTAGGGAACTGGGCATGTTTAGCCTGAAGAAGAGAAGGCTGAGAGGAGATATGATAGCCATGTATAAATATGTGAGAGGAAGCCACAGGGAGGAGGAGGGAGCAAGCTTGTTTTCTGCTTCCTTGGAGACTAGGATGCGGAACAATGGCTTCAAACTACAAGAGAGGAGATTCCATCTGAACATTAGGAAGAACTTCCTGACTGTGAGAGCCGTTCAGCAGTGGAACTCTCTGCCCCGGAGTGTGGTGGAGGCTCCTTCTTTGGAAGTTTTAAGCAGAGGCTGGATGGCCATCTGTCGGGGGTGATTTGAATGCAATATTCCTGCTTCTTGTCAGGGGGTTGGACTGGATGGCCCATGAGGTCTCTTCCAACTCTTTGATTCTATGATTCTATGATTCTATCATTCTAGGGCCTCCCCCCAGCAACAATATATAATACTAACAATATATACTACTACTACTACTACTACTACTAATAATAATAATAATAATAATATAATACTAATATTGTGTTGTGGTAATAATATATTTTAAACATATAATATTGATAAAAAATTATAATGTAATACAAGATAATAATAATACGATATAATAATTGCATATTATATATTACATATATAATACTGTATGTAATATGTAATAGCTGTGGCGCAGCTAGTTAGTAGCCAGCTGCATTAAATCACTATTGACCAGGAGGCCATGAGTTTGAAGCCAGCCCAGGTCAGAGTAAGCTCCCAACCATTAATAGTCTAGCTTGCTGTTGACCTATGCAGCCCGAAAGTCAGTTGTATCTGTCATGTAGGAAATTTAGGTACTACTTTATGCGGGGAGGCTAATTTAACTAATTTACAACACCATAAAACCTTCCAGCAGCGTAAGAACGAGGAAGTACACCATCAAGGACTCAGTGGGACAAGTGAGCGGTGAAGTGGCAGCTCCCCTGTGGCCAAAATCGAGCATACCTTCATGAAGCCGGAAAGCTGGAATGTTAAATTGCCTCTGTGTCTGTCTATATATGTTGTATGTCTATGGCACTGAATGTTTGCGATGTATATGTGCATTGCAATCCGCCCTGAGTCCCTGCGGAGTGAGAATGTATTTACTGTAAATAAATAAATACATAATATTACTAATGATATTGCAATATAGTGGTATAGTACAATATAGTAATATATAATACTAATATTGTGCTATGCTAATAATTATCATATATTGTATGTTCCATATAATATTGACCATAATATTGTAATACAATATAATACTACTAATAATATAATATAATAATATAATAATTATATATTTTATATTACATGTAATATTACTAATAATATTGCAGTATAATGGTGGAGTACAATTTATTTATTTATTTATTTATTTTACAGCTTTAATATTCTGCCCTTCTCACCCCACAGGGGACTCAGGGTGGATTACAATGTACATATACATGGAAAACATTCAATGCCAAAGACACACAACACATATAGACAGACACTCAGGGGCTATTTAACTTTTCTGGCCACCAGGGGAGCTGTCGCTTTCATCATCCATCTGCGACACTGATGAAGTACTTCTGCATTTCCCGCATGCTTTTGCTGGAGTGCTTTGCTGGAGTCTTTTTTATGGCCTCGTAAATTAGTTAAATAAGCCTCCCCACACATAGGTGGTACCTAATTTTCCTACTTGACAGATGCAACTGTCTTTCGGGTTGCAAAGGTCGACAACAAGCTACACAATTGGTCGGAAGCTCACTCCGACCCGGGCTGACTTCGAAACCAAGACCTTTTGGTCAGAAGTGATCTTAATGCAGCTGACACTCAGACAGCTGCACCATAGTCCCAGTGCACAAGTAATGTATAGTGACGTATAATAGTAATGTATAATACTAATATAGTAATGCAATATTGTGCTATGCTAATAATCTGTATAAATAAAAATGTAATGTTCGTTTGTGATATTCACAGAACTAAAAAACCACTGGGGGAATTGACACCAAATTTGGACACGATACACCTAACAACCCAATGTATGTCCTTCACTCAAAAGACCCCCTAAAGAAACAGCAGAAACCCCAAAAATCCACACAAGGGAAGAGCAGCTGTTACAGCATTGAGAGCCAAGCGTGTGCGCACGCACGGCCATGAAAACAGAACAGGCACAGCGAGTGGCACCGAGCTCCCTCCCTCACCGTGGCAGGGAGCTTCCTCCTTCACGGCAGCATGACCCCTTCGTCTTCACCTTCCTCCTTGCCTGCTGTGGAGGAAAGGGAGAAAGGAAGAAGGGAGGAAAGAAAGAAGGAAGCATGGGAAAGAGGGGAGAGCGCACCTTGCACAGCCTGGGGGATAGAGAGAGAGAGAGGCAACCTCCTCTCTCCCCTCCTCTTGACTCTTCCCATTGCCTTTGCAAAGGTGGGCACTTCCAAGGCTTCCAGCCCCCACCAAGCTTCTGAGGCAGGAGAGAGTCTGAAGGGGGACCCACATAGAGGAAGAAGAAGAGGAGGAGGAGGAGGAGGCAGAAGCACAGGCAGCAGTAGCTGGTGAGGGGGGGGGGGGGGGCAGAGCCCGACCAATGAGGGGGGTCTGCCCCTGTCAGGGAGGGAGGACAGTTGGGAAGGTAGCGTAGGATATCTATAGTCCCACAATTTGTTCACGAAACAAAACACACAATAGCATATCCACACTGTGTGTGTGTATATAGGTTAAAGATAAAGGTTTTCCCCTGACATTAAATCCAGTCATGTCCAACTCTGGGACTCTGGTGCTCATCTCCATTTTTTAGCTAGAGAGCCGGCGTTGTCCATAGACACCTCCAAAGTCATGTGACCACTGGCATGACTGCATGGAGCGCCCTTAGTTTCCTGCCAGAGTGGTACCTATTGCTCTACTCACATTTGCATGTTTTTGAACTGCTATATGAATTGAAAATCATTCTATCTATCTATCTATTACAACTTGGAAACATACACATGTTGGCAGAGCCACAGTGAGTGTGTATGGGTGTGTGGAGTTGTGAAAATATAGTGGAATTAATGCACATGCAAGATGATCACCACAATAACCCCTCAAGACATGCACTCCAGCAGAGCCACTTATTTCCCGCGTGACTGTGTGTATTTGAGGGGAGAGTTGAGGAAATATAGTAAAATTAACATCCATGTAGGCATTCTCCACAACTTCCTTTCAACATAGACATTACCATATTATCCACACCCATATTTGTGTGTGTACATGCACTACATCTCCCCCCAAAGAAAGAAGGAGACAAAGAGCGAGGGAAGGTTGGCCACAGCAATGCGTGGCGGGTACAGCTAGTATAATATATTGTATGTACATAGAACTTGTAAGCCGCTCTGAGTCCTCTTCAGGGTGAGAAGGGCGGCATATCAATGTTGTAAATAAATAAATGTGTTTGGACAGTCCTAGCAGAGGCTTTTCAATCTTGTATAACAGGGGGAAGCTGTTAGAAAAGCTGGAAAACCCCAAAATGCTGGTGCTCTGCAGAAAGGTATGGCTAAGTGGGAAATCCCAGAGAACCCACTTGGGACCCCATGAGTCTTGGTTTGCTCATCTCGTATCAATCCCTCTCCTGTGGATGCGGTTTCAGGCTGGTGGGAAATTTGTCAAAAGGGTTTTTTTCTCCAGCCATACATTGCTGGCTGCTTTGAGTTATGCTTGGCAGGTTGCATGTTTTGCAGGTTTAAGTGACACACGGCTTCCTGCTTACCACCACAAAAGTCCCAGCCAAGATCTGGGCATTTATGTTGAGCTGAGTTAATCAATGAACCCATCCAGCAAGATCAAGACGGCCATATTCCCCTATTGATCAAATGCGCTTAACTACTTACATAGGCTTTTTGCCATCTAAAAAAAGTAGTCAAGCACAAAGAGAGGTTTAAAATTTATTGCTGTGCTGGCTGCTGAGAGAGGCCTTTAGTGTAATCCAGGAGGATAAAACCTAAAACATGAGTGAACAGAGCGTTTCGTGGGTGGGCTTTTTTTTTTACAAAATATTATGACTTTTCTGGTCATCTTGGTTCTGTTTGCCATGACCCAGCACTGTGAAAAGTACCGACTGCATCACTTAAAGAAGGGAGGATTTAACTTTCCCTCCACCCCTGAAGTATAACAAGATGGAAAGAGGACTTAGCTGAAGTACTAGAGAAAACGTAAGCTCCTTACGGCGAACACCTGGGCATGTCTAATCTGAAATAAGTCCGACTCTGTTGTGTGGAATGTATTATGTTGTGTCTGTTTAGAACTACAGGCTTACTTTAAAGGTAGACATCTATTTTAAAATATAGCAACCTCATACTTATTTATCGTGTCAGAAGTGAATTGAGAATACAGCTATAATGTATAGCGAAACCACAAAATAAAGTTACAAACTTGGCATTGTACTAAATGTCCTTTGACCAGAAGCTGGCCACTTGGATTGCCTCTGGTGTTGTGGTGAGAAGGTCCTCCATTGTGCATGTGGCAGGGCTCAGGTTGCATTGTAATAAGTGGTCTGTGGTTTGCTCTTCTCCACACTCATGTTGTGGACTCCACTTTGAGGCCCCATTTTTTTAAGGTTGGCTCTGCATCTCGTGGTGACAGCGCAGTCTGTTCAGCACCTTCCAAGTTGCCCAATCTTCTGTGTGCCCAGGAGGGAGTCTCTCATCCAGTCTCAGACACTGATTGAGGTTCCGAGTTTTAGCCTGCCACTTTTGGACTCTTGCTTGCCAAGATGTTCCTGAGAGTAGCTCTGTAGATCTTAGGAAGCTATTGTTGCACTCCAGGAAAAGCCCTCTGACTTTAAACACCACACCGTTGGATAGGGAAACAAACCTTTTATTGTGTTGTCGAAGGCTTTCATGGCTGGAATCACTAGGTTCTTGTGGGTTTTTTCGGGCTATAGGGCCATGTTCTAGAGGCATTTCTCCTGACGTTTCACCTGCATCTATGGCAAGCATCCTCAGAGGTAGTGAGGTCTGTTGGAAATAGGACAATTGGTTTATATATCTGTGGAATGGCTGGGGTGGGGCAAAGAGCTCTTCTCTTCTAGAGCTAGGTGTGAATGTTTCAACTGACCACCTTCATTAGCATTTGAAGGCCTGCCTGAGCCTGGGAAAATCATTTGTTGAGAGATGTTAAGATGTGCCTGGTTTTTCCTCTCTGTTGTTTTGCTGTTGTAATTTTGGAGTTTTTTTTAATACTGGTAGCCAGATTTTGTTCTTTTATCCTTTTATTGAAGATAATTAAAAAGTAGTAAAGTGAAAAAGCACTTTAAAGAAATAGGAAAATCCAATTAGGTAGGAAGATAAGCAGGAACAAAGTAGTCCAGGGTAATAGTCCAGCAAAGTCCATAAAAACAAAGTAAAAACTTCCCAAATAAAACACAAGAAGTCAGGAAGCATGGATCCAAGGCACGAATATAAAAGTATAGAATCCAAGAATCAAAACCATGAAACAAAGGCATTTAAAACATGAATTTTCCAAGCAAAGCTTCCATTAAAACAAGGACGAGATCTTGACTTGATTCCAAACTATGCTTCATCTGACTACATATCCTGTTCTTGGGACTTTTATCTCCTCATTAGCTATGTTTCTATCATTCAGAAATTGGTTTAGCTTTAGCTGAGAATTTCTTATCTTTTTCTCTCGGAGCCTGGCAGAATGCCGAAGCCAGTGTTAGGCTTTCCTGTTTTGACTGATCTCCTCCCGTCTATCTATTTGCTCATTAATTTTTGCAACTGAGCCAGATGCCAAGCTGTTTTCATGTTCCCTATCATGGGGACTCTCTGGTAACAATTCAGGGAGCACACCATCATCCCCACACCCCTCAGGGACATTCTCATGGGAAACTACACTTTGAACAGAGATCTCCTGGTCATTCTCTGCATCAATATCCTTGACCAAACCATTGGCATCTTGCAACTCATTGACATCACTCCCCACATCCAAAGCACCCTGATCCTGAAACACAATCACAAGCTGAGCTCCAACAGCTATTTCTGTATTTAAAGGTGTGGACATGCTGGCTGATATCCGAACAGCGGATGGGCTGAAGATGTCACTGCCTTGGTCCTTTCATTGTTGGCTGCTACTTTGTGATGGATGTCAGGTGATGTAATACCGGCTAAACAGTATAATTTCTCCAGTGGTGTCGGGCGTAGACATCCTGTGATAATGCGGCATATCTCATTAAGAGCCACATACACTGTTTTAATGTGTCAATCATTCCCATTTTGATTCATTTACAGACATCATTGGAGGAAGCAGGCTTAGTCTATGAAAGCTTATGCTACTAACGTCACTGTCTCAGTTTGTCTCAAATATGCTGCCAGGACCCTTTACATACTGATATTCGAGACTAACACCAGCCATGTATTCCACACTGGGCATGTGTACTCAACCAGTCAGGTTGTGCCAGTCAGCTTTCGTACAATATTATTTCTAACACCCACTTTTTGCTTGATAGTGATGCAGTGATTCTTATAAGCATGGACATACTGAAAATAACGAAGAATATATTTGTGTGTGAGAGAGAGGAAGAAAGAAAGAGAACGAGGGAGAAGAGAGAAGTCTTGGAAGGGAACACTTTTTTGGTTTGCTTCTTTTTGGATTACAATTCCTGAGATTGGCCCTGCCCAGTGTGATCAATTTTCTGTGTTTTAATGTTCTGATTTTATATTGTTGCTCCATTTATTTATATTGGTTTTTTGTATCTTTTTTATTTTTTATTTTTTATTTTCTGTTGTGTTATTGTGTTATATTGTTTTACTGTATTGCTGGGCGTGGCCTCATGTAAGCCGCCCCAAGTCCCCTTGGGGAGATGGTGGCGGGGTATAAATAAAGTTTTATTATTGTTGTCATTATTATTATTATTATTATTATTATTATTATTATTATTATTAAGATCTTTGCTGGGAGTTGTAATCAAAAAAGAAGAATTTCCCCAAGCTCTGGCAATATAAACTTGCAATGAGTGTAGGTACAGACGGAGTCAAATCACGCCCACTACAAAGCAAAGGAGAAGGATCAGTCCTCTAAAAGTTCACCAACTTACAGAAAACTCATTACAAGAAAGGATAATGACTACGGGTGTTCGCCTCCAATGACAATCCAATAAGCACTCTGCATATACTCAGGTTACATGTTACAGTTAACCCTATGAGAAAAAGAGGAAAAGCTTTAACCCCTGTGGCGTAAACAGGATTCCTGTACTGCACGTCCATCTAGTGGCTGAATGTTAAATTTCTCTGCCAAGCAATAAATAATTTCAAAACCGTGGCTGGTGTTAGTCTCGAATATCAGTATGTAAAGGGTCCTGGCAGCATATTTGAGACAAACTGAGACAGTGACGTTAGTAGCATAAGCTTTCATAGACTAAGCCTGCTTCCTCCAATGATGTCTGTAAATGAATCAAAATGGGAATGATTGACAACAGGGAAGCATCAACAGAGACCAAGCACTATCACGTATCAGATCCTCCAAATGGTGGGACGTAAGATTGGGAAGGCATTCTACAATTCCTTCTTCCTTCACATATGAAACATAACCCTAAATGGTTCTGGTCCAACTTACATGTCCGAACGCATCTCCCCTTATGAACCATCTAGGACCTTAAGATCGTCTGGGGAGGCCCTGTTCTCATTACCGCCTTCGTCACAAGTACATTTGGCAGAGACGAGAGAAAGGGCCTTTTCAGTGGTGGAACGTTCTCCCTGTAGATATTAGATCGGCCACCTCCCTTTTAACATTCTGGAAAAAGTCAAGACGTGGCTTTTCAAACAAGCGTTTGCAAATGCAGAGTAACTGACACAGGAAAATGGAATGAACAAGGAGGCACTATGAGTTTATATTTTCTTGATTTGTTTAGTTTTTATTATATGTTATGTTTTAATTGTATTTATGACATTGTAAGCATTGAAATTTGCCCTATGAACTGCCTTGAGTCACCTACGGTTTGAGAAAGGCGGCATACAAATATAGTAAATATATAAATAAATATTAATTTTCATATTGTTTTCCTGGGAGTTACCTGGACCATGCTCTGACTTATAAGAAACCCTGCTTGAATATCAAGCAAAAAGTGGATGCTAGAAACAATGTCACATGAAAGCTGACTGGCACAACCTGGGGATCACAACCAGACACAATGAAGACATGCCCAGTGTGGAATACAGTTCACCACTTTAAAACTGTCAATGTGGCTCTTAAGGAGACATGCCCATTATCACAGGGTGTTTACGCTCTACACCACTGGAGAACTTATACTGTTTAGCCAGTATTGCACCACCTGACATCCACCGGGAAGTAGCAGCCAATAATGAAAGGATCAAGGCAGTGACATCTCCGGCTCATCCTCTGTTTGGATATCAACAAGCACACCAATGCCTTAAATCAAGAAATAGTTTTCTAAGATCTACAGAGATACTCTCAGGAACACCTCAGCAAGCGAGAGTCCAAAAGTGGCAGGCTGAAACCTGAAACCTCAATCCATGACTGATACCGAATGAGAAACTCCTCCCTGGGCACACAGAAGATTGGCCAACTTGGAAGGTGCTGAACAGACTGAGCTCTGAGCTCTGGCACCACGAGATGCAGAGCCAACCTTAAGAAATGGGCCACAAAGTGGAGTCCACAACATGAGAGTGTGAAGAAGAGCAAACCACAGACCACCTATTACAATGCAACCAGAGCCCTGCCACATGCACAATGGAGGACCTTCTTATAGCATCACCAGAAGCACTTCAAGTGGCCAGCTTTTGGTCAAAGGACTTTTAGTATAATGGTATTTTTAAAAAAATCTTAGACTAAAGAATTCACCCAAACCAGGGTTTTCCAGTTTGAGTGAGTTTTTCAATCTAATCAGAAGATAATATATGTGTCAAAATGGACAGGAAAGGGGGAAGGCAAGAGGCACAGGCCTCATTTCTGACTCTTCCAGTCGGGACTTGGTGGTCAAAAGGACGTGGTATCTGACAAACAGGAGACGTGAAACATTGTTATGCCCTGCCAGTTTTACTGAACACATTAAGCTCCATTGGCTGGAATGTGGCCAACATCGTTTTCCAAGTTCTTGGAAGGAATGGCCCAAAGTGATCTTCATTACATTTTTGTGGTGCTCTTTTTTTTTCGGGGAATGCCAAAAAAGCTCCATTCTTTGAATAGCGGCCTCTCTGTGTCTGTCAACACACTTGTTCAATCAATATGCCCTCTGGTCATCAAAGCGCTCTTCCAAATAACTTCAATAATTAGCTATTGGCCACGCACCAAGCTGTGTGAAACTCTAGTGTGAAACCAAAGGACAGTGGGGTTGCGAGACACGCACAATCACAGACAATCAGATAATGTTGATCTCTTGTTTTATGGCTGTGCTCAGCTCGACAAACAAGGGCACGACAAAGCAGCCTTCAAGTGGCATGTAGTCCCAATACAATCTTTTTAGCATATTCCTATCTGAATTTGAAGGAGAATAACGAAGGGGCCAGGCACCTTGGCAACGTAGTGTGTTAAACAGCTGAGCTCCTGAACTTGCTGACCGAAAGGTTGGCAGCTCGATTCCAGAGAGTGGGGTGAGCTCCCACTGTTAGGCCCAGCTTGAGCCAACCTAGCAGTTCAAAAACATGCAAGTGTGAGTAGATCAATAGGTACTGCTTCTTCAGGAAGGTAACGGCACTCCATGCAATCATGCTGGCCACATGAATTTGGAGGAGTCTATGGACAACACCAGCTCTTCAGCTTAGAAATGGAGATGAGCACCTCCCCTCAGATTCACACAACTAGACTTAATGTCAGTAGAATAATTTACGTTTACTACCTAACAAAGGTGCCATTATGACGCAGACCCTGAAAAGGTCTACTGCACCGATTCACAAACTATTGTTTTCCAGTTGTTTTGGACTTCAACTCTGAGCAGTCTCAACCACTCCCAGCAGCCAGTCAGAGATTCTGGGATCTCAAGTCCAAAACACCTGGAAGTATTACTATTCTATGAAGAAATCTTGAAGGTCTGGCAGCCTTATTGGGTCCAAATAAAGGTTTCTTAGATTCCAATGAAACCTTGGTCATTGGAAAAGGTAACGGTCGTTCCACTACTGTGATGTGTGTAGATAAGGCATGGGCAAACTTCAACCCCCTGGGTGTTTTGAACTTCAGATTAGAGAGATGGGCCAAAACTAACAAAATGAAGTTCAACAGTGACAAATGCAAGAAACTCCACTTAGGCAGAAAAAATGAAATGCAAAAATACAGAATAGGGGGCGTGTGGCTCGAGAGCAGTACGCATGAAAAAGATCTTGGGGTCCTCGTGGACAACAAGTTAAAAATGAGCCAAAAATGTTATGCGGTGGCAAAAAAGCCAATGGGATTTTGGCCTGCATCAATAGGAGTATAGTGTCTAGATCTAGGGAAGTCATGCTACCCCTCTATTCTGCCTTGGTTAGACCACACCTGGAATATTGTGTCCAATTCTGGGCACCACAATTCAAGAGAGATATTGACAAGCTGGAATGTGTCCAGAAGACAGCTCAAAGAATCTGGAGAACAAGCCCTATGAGAAGTGGCTTAAAGAGCTGGGGATGTTTAGCCAGCTGAAGAGAAAGGTGAGAGGAGACATGATAGTCATGTATAAATACGTGAGAAGAAATCATAGGGAGGAGGGCGTGAACTTGTTTTCTGTTGCCCGGGAGACTAGGATGAGGAACAATGGCTTCAAACTACAAGAAAGAAGATTCCATCTATACATTAGGAAGAACTTCCTGACTGTGAAAGCTGTTCAGCAGTGGAACTCTCTGCCCCGGAGTGTAGTGGAGGCTCTTTCTTTGGAAGCTTTTAAACAGAGGCTGGATGGCCATCTGTCAGGGGTGCTTTGAATGCAGTTTTCCTGCTTCTTGGCAGAATGGGGTTGGACCGGATGGCCCGTGAGGTCTCTTCCAACTCTAGGATTCTATGATTCAACTCTCAGCGGCTGAGGGGGAAAAGGAAAGAGTCTGAGGCCAGGAATTGTGGGAGTTAAAATCCAAAACACCTGGAGAGCCAAAGGTTGCCATGCCTGGTGTAGACTGAACACTTTGGATGTTTTTATGAGCTACACAACAGCACATATCGAATATATATTTTTTAAATCCTCAGTCATGTACTCAGCTCTGATTTCTGTTATAGTCTCACTACTTTAGTCATCATAGTAGACTGATATAATTTTCTTTTGGTCATTCGAATGCAAGCAGCCAAGAAGTTGCTGATGCAATAAAGCTGGTGCCATTTACCCTATAACATTTCCTCCTGCAAAAATACGTTTCCTATTTGGTTGTGATGAAAGTTGAGCAATAAAAAGCACCTACATGCTCTCTTTCCATGCAGACTACATAGGAGATATGTCGAGGCAGGAAAGAAAGCATAAAGAGGGTTTCTCAATGTCCCTAAAGTTAAGGCGAGAGTAAAATGCAGAGCGCAAGAGAGTGAAAAACGACAAGCTCTGGTGGGGGCAACAGATTTGTCTCTCTGTCTAACATCTCACTGCATTGCACAAAGACTCTCTCTGTGGCTTCCTCTCTCATTAAAGCTTTAATCAGATGTGACAGGGCCAGTGGGGCCAGCGCATGGAAAGAGCCAAGCAGCCTCTGGCCAGTCGTAGCAGAGAGTGGGAAGAGCCACAGGAACTTACCTGCTAGGCCTGAACAGCCGGCAAGGTACTGAAGGGGGGGGGTGCCCCCAGTCCCTCCACCTGGAAAGGATCAGCAGGAGAGCAGAGAACAGAAGGAGAGGAAAGGTGTGTGTGTGTATAAGAGGTGGGGGTTAGAGCAGAAAGAATCTCAAGAACTTAGGAGACCAGAGAAAAGCACTGAGAGGAGTGGTAACATCCATGAAATGCCAGCAAGGTTGAACAAGGGATGGCACAATACTGGACACATTTTGTGTTTGTTGTTGTTTATTGTTTCGTCACTTCTAACTCTTCATGACGTCCTGGGTCAGCCCAGGCCAGAGCTCCCTGTTGGCCACCCGCAGCTCCTTCAAGGTCAAGCCAGTTCCTTCAAGGATGTCATCCATCCATCTTGCCCTTGCTCTTCCTTTTTCCTTCCATTTTCCTCAGCATCATTATCTTCTCCAAACTTTCCTATCTTCTCATTATGTGGTCAAAGGACTTCATCTTTGCCCCTAATATCCTTCCCTCCAGTGAGAAGCCAGGTTTTCTTTCCTGGAGTATGGACTGGTTGGATCTTCTCACAGTCCAGAATTTTCCCTCCAACACCACATTTCAAAAGTATCTCTCTTCCTTTCCTCATCCTTCCTTCTGGTCCAGCTCTCGCATCCATAGGTTACTATGGTGAATGCCATTGCTTTAACTATGCAGGATCTTCATTGCCAGTGTGATGTCTCTACTTTTTACTATTTTATTGAGATTGGTCATTGCTCTCCTCCCAAGAAGAAAATGTCTTCTGATGTCCTGGCTGCAGTCTGCGTCTGCATTAATCTTTGCACCTAGAAATACAAACCTTGTCACTGCCTCCACCTTTTCTCCCTCTATTTGCCAGTTATCAGTCAGTCTGGATGCCATCATCTTGGTTTGTTGGATGTTTAACTGCAACCCAGCTTTTGCTCTTTCTTCTTTCACCTTGGTTAGAAGGCTCCTTAGCCCCTCCTCACTTTTGGCTATCAAAATGGTATCATCTGCATATCTAAAGTTGTTAATGTTTCTTCCAGCAACTTTAACTCCAGCCTTGGATTCCTCATGTGTTCTGCATATGAGTTGAATAGGTTGAGTGAGAGTATACAGCCTTACAGTACTCCTTTCCCAATCTTGAACCAGTCTGTTGTTCCATAGTCTGTTCTTCCTGTAGCTACTTAGTCGTCATACAGATTGCTCAGGAGTCAGGCAAGGTGGCTTGGTATCCCCAGACCACCAAGAACTTGCCACATTTTATTATGATGCACACAATCCAAGGCTTTAGAACAGCCAATAAAAAAAGGAAATAGACTTTTTCCCCGAAACATTTAGTATATGCCAGGCTAAAAAAAAAAAGCCCAGGAACACTTCCCAGTCTATAATTTGCTTACACAGCTGTGGGTTTAATCCAGAGTTTGAAAAGTTTTCTTTTATAAACTTCAACTTTCCTAAGAAGGACCTATGACAGCGTCCCCACCTTTTTTTGACCAGGGACCACTTGCCAAGGGTCCCCTTTGACTAGGGACCACTTGAGCAGGGACCACTTGACCAGGCACTACTTGACCAGGGACCACCCTTCAACATTAGTACCAAAAAGGCTACAAATCAGTTTTGGGTCAACTTTAGATTCGGTTTGGGGTGCTGATTCAGAAAATTGCATTGGATAGACCACATTAGCTCTAGTTTTTGATACATATGCCATGGTCAGTGACAGGTAAGGAGTGGCAGGTGGTGTGAAAGGAGTAGAAATAAAATAAAATAAAATAAAATAAAATAAAATAAAATAAAATAAAATAAAATAAAATAAAATAAAGTGGAAGCAGGCTCACGGACAAGATTTTTGTCCTTGTGGCCCACTGTTGATTTGCAGCTCACAGGTTAAGAACCACTGCCCTATGAAATTCATGGGTTCACCATAAGTTGTCAGTTGATTTGAAAGAAACTCCCAGAAACTCCCATCCTACATGGCCAAAATGTCATCTTCTCCCAAAGCCCTTGTATCTTTGCTTGCTGTCATCTGGGCAGTGCTAACAATTTATTGCTCTGTTTGGTGTGTGTGTGTCTTTAAATTTCACACCTCTAAAACCTTGCTGATTATTTCACAGTTTGAAGAAAGGAGTTAGTTTAGGATTTAACACACACCTTTTAATTAACATGCAACAGCTCAAGCTGGCTGTATCAAAGACACCTCAAGGATCTTCCAACAGGGCTACAGACAACCCAAAATGTCTACATTTAGAGCCATAAACCCGTTTCCTCTGTGCAAGACTTTGGAGGATTCTTTTCAAGTAGAATCAATGAATTAGCATTAAAATACTCCTCTGGAGGCCCCTTTTCAAGAATGAACTCTATTATGCTTAAACAAAGTAAATGATTCACTGTACTCATTAAGTTAATATTAGGGTTAGTGCTTTTAAGCTTTGGTAAACACAGGAATGAATGGTGGGGTGTTATATGGATTACTAATAGATACTGCTACTGTAATTCTTCCAGGTTTGTCCACCCACTTAAGTACCACATGTCCAATGCCTTCTGAAAACTTGTTCCGCCTCATCCCAGATGCTGTCACTACAGGTCTGAATGAACAATGCTAGGAAAGCAAAAGTAATTACATCCCCCTTTTCCTGATGTTATTCATTCTATTTAAGAACCACACAGTACAGGGATTTTGTTGGGTCTACACATTGTGAAGCAGTCAAAACGTAAACCCAAATTAACAATGCTGCGCCATAGTTCTAGGCCTCCTAAGACACACCAAAGTTCGGTAATATTTAAAGTAAAACCCATACAAAAAAATTGAAAACCAGACTGATGGAGAAACAGGACAGAGGAGAATTACAAATTCATGGTTATGAAACTGACAGAGGCCAGAAATAAACTGATTTGTCGCATCCCTGAAGAGTCCCAGAAATAAATGGATTAGCACGTCAATCGAGATCCTAAATGTCAACAGAGATCCTATACTGTACTTCTGCCATGTAAATCCACTCTCACATAATTAAGTGATGGTTATGTTACATCACCTTTCTGTTGAACACTTGTGTAACTGACTGCATATCTACAAATGTGCTGGCTGTTCCCGTAATCCCATTGAATCAAAGGGTATATATTCAAGACCAGGGGTCCAGAAACTTTTTAAACTGAGGGCCAGGTCACAGTCCTTCAAATTGTTGGAGGGTTGGATTATAATTTGGAAAAAAAAAAACATGAATGAATTCCTATGCACAATGCACATATCTTATTTGTAGTTCAAAAAACACTTAAATCAATATAATAATTTAAATGAAGAACAATTTTAACAAATATAAACTTATTAGTATTTCAATGGGAAGTGTGGGCCTGCTTTTGGCTGATGAGATAGGGTTGTTGTTGTTATTGTTGTTGTTGTTGTTGTGTTCTTTCATGTCATTTCAGACTTAGGTTGACCCTGAGCAAGGGCCGGGTAAATGACCTTGGAGGGCCGTATCCGGCCCCCGGGCCATAGCTTGATGACCCCTGCTCAAGACAATGATGAAGAGTTGCACATCATCACTGAATACATAACTGAACGTATAATGTTTACACTTGGAGAATTCTGTATGACCCAAAAAATCCAACAGGAAGAATGTAATGCAGCGTTTCTCAACCTGGGGATGGGACCCCTGGCAGGGGTCATGAGGGGGGTTACAAAGGGGTCATCAAAGACCATCAAAAACACTTATTTGTGATGGTCTTAGGAACCCCTTTGTCAGAGAAGACTGAAGATCTCTGCACTTGTCTTTCTCTTCCTTTTTGGAAACAGAGGGCAAATCCTCTCACCAAAATCCCTTCTCTGCTGTGATTGGACAGCTTCTTAGCCAAAGAGAGGGCTGCTTCTGAGACTCCAAGTGGGCAGCATTGGTGGGATTCAAGGGACCCTTTAATTGTAGGTGAACTATAAATGCCAGCAACTACAACTTCCAAATGTCAAGGTCTATTTTCCCAAACTCCACCAGTGTTCACATTTGGGCATATTGAGGATTCGTGTCAAGTTTAGTCCGGATCAATCATTGTTTGAGTCCACAGTGCTCTCTGGATGTAGGTGAACTACAACTCCAAAACCCAAGACCAATGCCCACCAACCCTTCCAGTATTTTCTATTGATCATGGGAGTTCTGTTTGCCTAGTTTGGTTCAATTCCATCGTTGGTGGTATTCAGAATGCTCTTTATTGTAGGTGAACTATAAACCCCAGCAACTACAACTCCCAAATGATAAAATCATCCCCACCCCAACCCCATCAGTATTCAAATTTGGGTGTACTGGGTATTTGTGCCAAATTTGGTCCAGTGAATGAGAATACATCCTGTATATCAGATATTTACATTACGATTCATAACAGTAGCAAAATAATTTCATGGTTGGGAGGTCACCACTACATGAGGAACTGTATTAAGGGGTCACGGCATTACGGAGGTTGAGAACCACTGCTCTAGAACCTCCAGGGTAGCTCAAGTTGACCACAGTCACATGGAGAACTTTCTGCCTCCACATAGTAAAGCAAAGTCGCCTACTTCTACGATATGTCCTCAACTTAGCTTAAATTTAAAACATAGCAAAGAAGTACAAAACTGGAATCAGAGTTCACTGTATTCTTGATGCCCTCGTTACAAAAGGGTACGTAGAATCAAATGATTGCATGATTTATGGAAGTTAATGGAAGGTAAATACACCTGACATTCCTTATATTTTCATCCATCTATATTTCATAGGCTTTTCATGTAATTTATCACCCTTTGAGAAATTAGTTCTTGCATAACTGACTGGCAGCTTTCCATCTTGGCCTGGCTAAAGAAAAAGAGCAGCCTGTTTGAGAATATAAGTTTGCATAAACTGAAGATGAAGAATTGAGTTGGGAGTTTAAAATCTCTCCTGAAGCTAGAATTAGAAGTAGGGGCTGCAGTTAGCTAGGGTTAGCACAACGGATTACACCACCAGCCGCAGAAAATCCTGCTGAAGATTGGCAGTTCAAAGCCATGGGTCGGGGTGAGCTCCCACCATCAGCCCTGAATGTTTGCCATATATGTATTTTGTAATCCACTCTGAGTCTCCTCAGGGAGATAGAGTGGAATAAAAATAAAGTATATTGTTATTGTTATTATTTGAAAACAACAAGATTAGTACACAGCAAACAAGATCACTATGCTGGCTGTTGTATTGGATTCCACGTCGGACACTTCCCAAGTGTCTAGGACTGTATGATGTATCAGTGAATAATGCATGCAGATCTGGGTAGGGTGGCCTTTTGCAGCTGACAGATGGTGATTTTGTCAGCACTGATTGTTTTTAAGTGCAGGCCAAGGTCTTTAGGCACTGCACCCAGTGTGCCGATCACTACTGGGACCACCTTGACTGGCTTGTGCCAGAGTCTTTGCAGTTCGATCTTTACATTCTCATATCGTGTCAGCTTTTTGGGTTATTTCTGTTGCCTGGAATTGCAACATCGACAATCCATACTTTGTTTTTTAACATGATCATGAGGTCAGGAGTATTGTGCTCCAAAACTCTGCCAGTCTGAATCGGGAAGTCCCAGAGTACTTTGACGTGTTCATTTTCTATAACTTTTTTATGCTTGTGATCCCAACAGTTCTTTGTCACAGGTATTTGTGGCACAAGTTACAATGGATCATCTGAGCAATGGTATTATGCCTCTTCTTGTTGTTGTTTTTGTTGTTGTTGTTGTTAGGTAATGAAGGACCAATAAAATCAGTGGACATTCATGGCATCATTTTGGTAACAAACTGTGAAAAGCCATTTATGGCCACACTAAGTCCACTTCAACATTTTAGTTGTCTCTTCTTAGGTAAGGTAAAGGTAAAGGTTTTCCACTTGACATGAAGTCCAGTCGTGTCCGACTCGGGTGTGGTGCTCATCTCCATTTCTAAGCCGAAGAGCCAGTGGTGTCCGTAGACACCTCCAAGGTCATGCAGCATGACTGCATGAAGTGCTGTTACCTTCCCACCTATTGATCTACTCATATTTGCATGTTTTTGAACTGCTAGGTTGGCAGAAGCTGGGGCTGGCAGCAGAAGCTCACACCGCTCCCCGGATTCGAACCTTTCAGTCAACAAGCTCAGCAGCTCAGTGTTTTAGGATAAGTTTCTGGTCAGAAATTCAGACATCAATAGCTGGAGACTAAATTGAAACCCTGTGAAATCATATGACAAATTAAGCTTATTTTTTAGATGACTGGCATAGAACAAAATTTCAAAACGCACAATAAATGCACTACAGAAGAGATGCATGACAAAAGAGTTTGATAAGTATGCTTGTGTTTTTGATTCTCAAAATGTGACAACATTTTTCTTTAAACCTTTTCGTGGTTTCATCAACAGACTGACATTTTATCAAAATTAGATCACATGTTAAGTAACTGGAGCAAAACATCCAGCTCTGTTTAATTCAAATTTCCTAACCACCACCTCATACGTATTATGAACTAGAAAACACAATTGTGGTTACATTGAACCAAGAGATTTAGTCGTTGATGTCCAGCTTCTTGGCAAGGAGTGCCCGCCAGTCCAGAAATAGCAAGCGGAGTCTATTCAGTCATCCTGCCCTTCTGGATATCGCTGGTGGATATTTCTCCTTGTTTTGCCAGCATTCATTCATGCCTTTTGGAGATGAGATACTGCGGCCATCCTCATCGCCCACATCAGCAATTCGTCATGATTTTGATTGCTCGTGGGTCAAAGTTGATAAAGAATATGGCAGCCCTTTCGGCAGCACGACAGCCACTGGGTTTTTATGGGGGGGGGGGGGCTTCAACTAGTCCTGGCATAGCAAGTTCTATGGGAAATATGCCGGGGGGAGGAACAAAGGAGGAGGTGAATGACCTAACCACTTCCCCATCAATAACAAGCTCAAGTCTGTGGATTTCATGACAGTTGACAGTATCATAAAGTTTGACAGGCATTTCTCTTCGGAGGGACAAAGATCAGGAAGAATCAACATCAACTACAAAAAGAGCACAAGAGTCGTGACACGAGGATGGGGGAGCGGGATGGAGAAAAACACATCCTATCTAGAGGCAAAGTATTGGCTGCTTATCCCTCACAAGAATACTGTGTGCTATAAGGGAAATGATGTTGCTGAATTTGTTGAAATGATTATTCTGTTGGCCTATCATGGTTTTGTGGTTGTTGTGTGCCTTGTGCCGGCAGATTAAAGACTGACAGGTCGCAGATTTGAATCCAGGGAGAACGTGGACGAGCTCCCTCTATTAGCTCCAGCTCCACAAGCAGGGACATGAGAGAAGCCTTCCACAAGGATGATAAAACATCAAAACGTACGGGCATCCCCTGGGCAACGTCCTTGCAGACGGCCAATTCTCTCACACCAGAGAATTCTCAAGTCGCTCCTGACACAACAAAAAAAAGCCCTTTCCAACTAAAGGTGACTCTAAGGCAGTGTTTCTCAACCTGGGGGTCACGAGGGGGGTGTCAGAGGGGTCACTAAAGACTATCGGAAAACACAGTATTTTCTGTTGGTCATGGGGGTTCTGTGTGGGATGTTTGACCCAATTCTATCGTTGGTGGGGTTAAGAATGCTCTTTGATTACAGGTGAACTATAAATCCCAGCAACTACATCTCTAAATGTCAAGGTCTATTTTCCCCAAACTGCACCAGTGTTCACATTTGGGCATATTGAATATTTGTGCCAAGTTTGGTCCAGATCCATCATTGTTTGAGTCCACAGCGCTCTCTGGATGTAGGTGAACTACAACTCCAAAACCCAAGGTCTATGCCCACCAAACACTTCCATGATTTACTGTTGGTCATGGGATTTCTATGAGCCAAGATTGATTCCCAGCAACTACAACTTCCAAATGACAAAAGCAATCCCCCCCAACCCCACCAGTATTAAAATTTGGGTGTATCAACGGCTGTTCTGGCCAGAGAGAAGACAGAAGGGAGCAGAAGACACTTCCATCTTGTCTTTACTAATAATATAATATAGTATATTGTATATACATATAATATTTATAATATTATAATGTAATACAATATAATAGTAGTAATAATAATTCAATATTATAATTATAATTATATATTTACATTACATGTAATATTACTAATAATATTCCAATATAATGGTATAGTTCAATATAGTAATATATACTGATATTGCACTATGCTAATAATATAATGTATGAAAATATATACTGTAAGCTGCTCTGAGTCCCCTTCGGGGTGAGAAGAGCGGCATATAAATGCCGTAAATAAATAATAAATAAATAATTGTGCCATAGAATCATAGAATCATAGAGTTGTGTGCCAAGTTTGGTTCAGTTCCATTGTTGGTGGAATTCAGAATGTTCTTTGATTGTAGGTGAACTATAAATCCCAGCAACTGCAACTCCAAAATGACAAAATCAACCCCAACCTCACCAGTATTCAAATGTGGGTGTTTTGGGTATTTGTGCCAAATTTGGTCCAGTGAATGAAAATACATCCTTCATATCAGATATTTACATTACAATTCATAACAGTAGCAAAATTACTGAAATAATTTCATGGTTGGGGGTCACCACAACATGAGGAACTGTATTAAGGGGTCGCAGGATTAGGAAGGTTGAGAAGCACTGCTCTAAGGTTACCTATCACAGAGTTTTCTGGGGCTGAGAGTGTCTGACTTGGCCAGGCTTACCCAGTAGGTTTCCATTGCTGAGTGGGGGTTTAAACAGCGATCTACAAAGCCACTCAAACTACTATGATTCTCAAGATCCTTATACAACAGCTCTCCTCAGCCCAGACTGCCCAGGTACACTGGACTACAGCTCCCATCATCCACAAACAATCTGGCCTAAAATAGCTATATAATCTTGCGCTGAAAGCAGGTTCAAGAACATCAAAAGAGCCCTATAGGATCAAACCAATGGCATGGGCTGTGTTCAGACAGTTGCTACCAGCTACGTTCTTGGAAGCCCTGGAGTGGTATGCGACTCTAAAAGCAACTTGATGCTCGTGTTCCCTAGCAGCTGATATACAGAGACATCTACATATTTTTGCTCAGAATTGCATAATTTGGCTGTTTGAATATGTTGCAAAAGACACATGTTTGGAATTAAATCATTTTGAGGTCAGCAATTTGTTCTGAAACCCAGAGCTGAACACAATCCAGTCTTTCCATCCTCTCCAGGCAGTGGTGATCTTTTTTGTGTTGCTATTGATTATTATGTTGCTTGTTGACTGAAAGGTCGCAGGTTTGAATCCGGGGAGCGGCATGAGCTTCCGCTGTTAGCCCCAGCTTCTGCTAATCTACCAGTTCGAAAACATGCAAATCTGAGTAGATCAATCGGTACCACTCTGGCGGGAAGGTAACGGTGCTGCATGCAGCCATGCCAGCCACATGACCTTGGAGGTGTCTATGGACAACGCCAGCTCTTCAACTTAGAAATTTAGATGAGCACCACACTCCAGAGTCAGACACAACTGGACTTCATGTCAGGGGAAAACCTTTACCTTTACCTACTGATTATAAAACCCTGGAAGTCAGTAGTCCATGCTGATCTTCTGAAAGAAATGTCACAGTGTGTGCCAATTGGTCCAGGACACCAGAAGATCAGGATTAAAATCCCCTTGGGCAAGTCCCACTCTTTCAGCTAAACAAGAAGACAGATACACGTATCTTCAGAATAAGTCTTGCTCCTAGAATTTCAGTCACCATATTTTGGAACCAACTTAAAAGGACAACATGAGGAGCTCCTGGATCCAGGTTTTGGAACTAAAGCCCTGCTTCCAAACATTGCCCAAGAGATTCCTAGTCCAAGCCAGTGAGTGATGCCTTAGTGGGGTACCTCCGAGCAATAATACACCATTGAATTTTGCAAGACTTTACAAATTAACTCCACCACAAGGCAAGTTTGAAAATACCGCTGACACAATCATTCCCAAGAAAGCTGGGGAGATATAGAGGGAGGACAGGAAGAAAGGCTCGATAATTCACTAATCTTTCCAGTTATGCAGATTAGCACATAATAATGCTAAGAATGCAAGAGTAGCTCCCAGGAAAGATAACCCTATTCTGAATACACAAACTCAATAAATAACATATTGAACATTTCTGAATGCATACTACATTTTCTCTCATGTTTTTCTTTTAAGAGAGATTACAGTATAGTCTAACTTGTTCTTCCTTTGGATGAACACTTTCCAGTCAAAAAGATTGCAGAAATCAGGGATAAATCAAAGACTTTTTAACAACCAGCTTTGTTTTTAGGACAGTTAAAACCAGTGGGGTTCCAACTCTAACATATAGAGGAACCAAGAAGAGGAACTAGACCAGCGTTTCTCAACCTAGGCGTCGTGAGGGGGGTATCAGAGGGGTCATCAAAGACCATCAGAAAACACAGTCTTTCCTGTTGGTCATGGGGGTTCTCTGTAGGAAGTTTGGCCCAATTCTATTGTTGATGGAGTTCAGAATGCTCTTTGATTGTAGGTGAACAATAAATCCTAGCAACTACAACTCCCAAATGTCAAGGTCTATTTTCCCCAAACTCCACCAGTGTATATAGTTGGGCATATCGAGTCATCGTGCAAAGTTTGGTCCACATCCATCATTGTGTGAGTCCACAGTGCTGTTTCTGAGACTCCAATTGGGGAGGGAAGAGCAGGCATGTTTGGTGCATGACAGTGGGGTGCACGAATTGTTTCTTCTGGACCAGATCTACTGTCAGTTTAATTTCATGACATCCAGGTGAGGGAGAGCAGGCCAAGGCTGGAGGGAGGCCCCCGCCAGCAAGTCTCTTTAAGGCATGGGTCTTCTGTATGGGAAGTTTGGTCCAATTCTATTGTTGGTGAGGTTCAGAATGCTCTTTGATTATAGGTGAACTATAAATTTCAGCAACTACAACTTCCACATGTCAAGGTCTCTCCCCCCCCCCCCCCCCCACACACACTAAACACATCCAGTGTTCACATTTGGGCATATTGAGTATTCATCCCAAGTTTGGTCCAGGTCCGTCATTGTTTGAGTCCACAGCGCTCTCTGGATGTAGGTGAACTACAACTCCAAAACCCAAGGTCTATGCTCAACAAAACCTTCCAGTATTTTCTGTTGGTCATGGGAGTTCTGTGTGCCAAGTTTGGTTCAATTCCATCATTTCTGGAGTTCACCTACAATCAAAGAACATTCTGAACTATAATCCCAGGAACTGCAACTCCCAAATGACAAAATTAGTTCCCCAACCTCACCAGTATTCAAATTTGGGCATATCAGGTATTTGTGCCAAATTTGGTTCAGTGAATTAAAATACATCCTGTACATCAGATATTCACATTATGATTCATAACAGGAGCAAAATTAAAGTTATGAAGTAGTAACAAAAACAATTTTATGGTTGGGTTACCGCAACATGAGGAACTGTATTAAGGGGTGGCAGCATTAGGAAGGTTGAGAAACACTGATATAGAGAAACCAAGAAGAGCAGTGGTCCTCAACCTTTGGGTCCCCAGGTGTTTTTGCCTATAACTCCCAGAAACCCCAGCCAGTTTACCAGGTGTTAGGATTTCTGAGTGTTGAAAGCCAAAAATCTCAGGACCCATAAGTTGAGAACAACTGAAGAAGAGGAACTAGACCATATCAAAGTTTTCATGTAGGCTATCATGAGGACTTTGGCAGAGTCAGAACCGTAAATTGTATTATGTGAAGAACCTTGACATAAATGTATTGGTAAGAGCAGATAGGTTTTAATCCCCAGTCAATGAGCCTGAGGCTGTGGGGCTAAATCCACTCATCCTGGGTTTTTCAAAAAGGCCGAATACGCTTTCCATGATATAATGACTTGGTGGTTCCCCCCCCCCTCCCATTCTAAAATTTAAAAATGCCTCTTTCTAAAGTTTAGTTATTGAAAGTAAGAAATGTATGCTAAAATGTTCTGCTAAGATTGATCTTTTTCCATTTGGTCTCACCCACCACTGGAATCCCCACCACAAAAATACCACCCTTATTTGAAACCAAATAGGGCCTTTAGTCTGAAAGTTGTCTCACTCTTGATTTAATTAAACATTCAGGACCTTGGAGAGCTGCAATCGAGACTCACTGAGGCTGCAAGGCTAACCATACTTATCCCATAGTAATTCCAGCTGAACACACTGACATTAACCTCCAAGCAGACACACATAATAGTGAGCTGATAAGTGTCAGGATCCAGGTGTCTGCCAGTATGCAGGCAGAGATGAACCAGAACAACACCCAGCTTGTCTCCAAAAACTATGTTATTTAAAGTAGCACTTACTCATTTGGCTGTTTTTGAGGTCCAAGTTCAAAACATAAAGAAAGCATACAGCCACAGATACAAAGCAAAGACTTATAATAAGGAGAGTACTACAAACACAAGTCAGGAAAAAAGAGTACACCATAGTCAAGGTTGCAGTCTGGCAGTCAAATGCCAAGAGTTCACTGATTAATGTCCAAGAGACCAACGCATTGTTCCAAATGTCAAGTCAGAGAGTCCAGAGTTCAAGGGTGATCCAAAATACGTAGTCAAGAGTCAGTCCAGGGATTCAAGGTACATCAAGGTTCCACACAAGATACAGCAGTAACAGGAGTCTCACCAGGATTCAATGTTCTTCCAAGAGTTCACGAGACAGATCAGGATACCACAATCCACACAACCTGGGGAAAAAACCACCAGCATCCACAGCCAAATATGACAGATACTTTTCTCCCAAAGAGCAGTTTCTGCTAGGTTCTTTTTATGCAGCTGCTCACAGCTGTATCCTGTCTCTGCAGGCCTGTGCCCTTATCGCTGCCACCAGTAAGTTCTTATATACAGACTAGCTGTACCTGCTATGCGTTGCTGTGGCCAACCTTCCCTCTTTCTCTCCTTCTTTCCCTCCTTCCTTCACTCCCTCTTTCCTTCCTTCCTTCCTGTCTTTCCTCCTCCTTCTTCTTTCTCGATCTCTTTCCTTCCTTCCTCCTTTTTCTTTCTCTTCTGCTGTCTCTCTTTTTTTTCTTCTCTCTTTCCTTCTTTCCTTCCCTCCCTCTTTCTCTACATCTTCCCCCTTCCTTCGCTCCCTTTTTTCCATTTTTCTTTCCTTCTCTCCTTCCTTCCTTCTCTAACTTTCCTTCCTCCCCCTTTTTTCTTTCCCTCCCCCTTTCTCTCCTTTCTTCCTTCTCTACCTCTTTCCTTCCTTCCTTCTCTCTTTGCTTCTATGCTTTCTTCTCCTTTTCCTTCTTTCTTTCCTTTCCTCTTTCTTTTCTTTTCTTTCTTTCTTTCTTTCTTTTCTCCCTTTCCCTCCCTCTTTCTTCCCTTTTTTCTGTATTGTCATTTACCTTTTCATCATTTAGCTTTGGGGGCTTTTTAAGTCCTATCTGCTGTGTTTTTCAGTGTTTTTATGAGTGAAGGACATACATTGGGTTGTTCGGAGTCTTGTGTCCAAATTTGATGTCAATTCCCCCAGTGGTTTTTGAGTTCTGTTAATCCCACAAATGAACATTACATTTTTATTTATATAGATTACTCTGCCCTTTAGAACTTGCAGCATCACAAACTGGTCATGATCCTGCGAAGCCTTCTGTGTACTAGCCACCACCAACTGCTAGGCATTCCACAACCAACCACCATCAACTACTGGACATGACACTAAGAATCTTTCCTATTAATGAAGCTATCAGAAATTCTTGCCTCGGCAAGGAAGGAGCCTTCTGGAGTCTTATGTATGAGAGTTGAATGAAAAGTAATGCCTCCTCCTTTGTAACTCCTCAACAGATGGCAGTACTGGGATGCGGCAGGTACTGGCTTGTTCAATAGACTCTCCTCTACAGTTCCATTTTGGTGGACAGCCTTAGCATTGAATGGTTGTGTTGTTAAAGTATGAAGTATGGAACCCTGCACAGACGGTCAGTCAATACGGCTTAAGCAACGTGCAGTCACTGAATTTTTGACAGCAGAAGATGTCACCTCAACATCTTTAAACTTACCCACCCAACAACGCACAGTACTCACATCAACACAGTCCCCATAAACAGCTTGCATTCTCTGATGAATCTCCTTTGGGATGGGTAAGAATTCAATGACTGCATGTTGCTTGAGTTGCATTGACTGACTGTCTGCGCAGGGTTCCATACTTCGCACTTTAACAACACAACCATTCAATGCTAAGGCTTCCTGCCAAAATGGAACTGTAAAGGAGAGTCTACTGAACAAGCCAGTACCTGCTGCATACAAGTACTGCCATCTGTTGAGAAGTTACAAAGGTTTCAACCCTCGTATATTGATATGGCCTGTAATGTGGTTAGCTCTACCTTCCTGGAGAAGACAGGTGGGTTATCAAAGAGTTTTCACCTGGTTTTGTGAGGATAGTGAATTGAAGGTAACACTAAGAGATCTGAAACTAAAGATAGGAACGGGATTGTGTGTCTCTTTCAGGAGGGTGTCAAATGCATTACTGGTAATTTATCTGCTGAGGAAGTAGCCTGTGCTTTGTCACCATGGGAGAGTCTTTTGCTATAAAGAGTAAGGTCCAAGCATTTGCATTCATGGCAAGCGCCGCAATTGGGGAATGCTTAGTTTTAAAACAAGAGATGCCAGGGAAAGAAGTCTATGGCAGAACCATGCCATCTTAATAATCTGTTTGGAGACCAGCTGATGCTGATCAGTGTCGAATGGCAAACATTGTGTACGTGCTCAGAGGCGCTGATTTTGATTATGCAACAATTCACATAACACAGAGTGGCAGGGATTGGGGCTCAACAATATGGCTAAAGGAGGAATGGTACGTCTGCCAGACCAACAATATCTTCAACGCGGTTTGAGAAAAGTCACACATGATATGCTTAACAGCAGCCACAATATCTTCCCTCTTCAACAGTGACCCTAATTTCCTAACATCACCATGTGACACTAGATCAAATCTCAGATCTGCCCAAATCATTTGTACTTAATGTTAACCATTATAAAAGGCATATGCATACATTTTCATCCATATGTCCATCTTTCATCTCACCATCATTTTTTTAAAAATCCCCCTGCCAAGAAGCAGGAATCACATTCAAAGCACCCCTGACAAATCTATGATACTATATCTGTGTGTGTATCAGATATATCTCTCTATATCTATGGCTGGATGGTTCTTTGTCAGGAGGGCTTTGATTATATTTTCTTGCCCCGGTGAAGGGAGTTGTACTGGGTGGCCTTAAGTATTTTCTGTTGGTCATGAGGGTTCTGTGTGGGAAGTTTGCCCCAATTCTGTCGTTCATGCAGTTCAGAATGCTCTTTGATTGTATGTGAACTGTGAATCCCAGTGACTACAACTCCCAAATGTCAAGGTCTATTTCCCCCGAACTCCATCTGTGTTCCTATTTGGGCGTATTGAGTGCTTGTGCCAAGTTTGGTCCAGGTCCATCATTGTTTGAGTCCACAGTGCTATCTGGATGTAGGTGAACTACAACTCCTAAACTCAAGGTCAATGCCCACCAAACCCTTCCAGTATTTGCTATTGGTCAAGGGAGTTCTGTGTGCCAAGTTTGGTCCCATTCCATCGTTGATGGAATTCAGAATGCTTTTTGATTGTAGGTGAACTATAAATCCCAGCAACTACAACTCCCAAATGACAAAAGCATAATTTTTTGAGTAATGGTGGTCACTCCTTGTGTTGTGAGACGTTTTGTTGCCAAATTTGGTGTGATTTCATTGATTGGTTCTTTTGTTTTTAAGGTACTCATTACGCACAGAGCATTTATATATATATATATATATATATATAGATGATCCTGCCTTCTAACCTTTCATCTAAGTCATTAATAAATGATTCCTTGTGTCTTAATTGTATTATATCAAGACCAGAATGAAGTCCAAAGAAAATAGTGCACAAATCTGAAACAATTATATCTTTATTAATGACTTAGATGAAGGGCTAGAAGGCAGGATCATCAAGTTTGCAGGCGACACCAAATTGGGAGGGAGAGCCAATACTCCAGAGGACAGGAGCAGGGTTCAAAACGATCTTGACAGATTAGAGAGATGATTGGCCAAAACTAACAAAATGAAGTTCAACAGTGACAAATGCAAGATACTCCACTTTGGCAGGAAAAACGAAATGCAAAGATACAGAATGGGGGACGATGCCTGGCTTGAGAGCAGTATGTGTGAAAACGATCTTGGAATCCTCGTGGACAACAAGTTAAACATGAGCCAACAATGTGATGTGAGGGCAAAAAAAGCCAATGGGATTTTGGCCTGCATCAATAGGAGCATAGTGTCTAGATCAAGGAAAGTCATGCTACCCCTCTATTCCGCTTTGGTTAGACCACACCTGGAATATTGTGTCCAATTCTGGGCACCACAATTCAAGAGAGATATTGACAAGCTGGAATGTGTCCAGAAGAGGGAGACTAAAATGATCAAGGGTCTGGAGAACAAGCCCTACGAGGAGCGGCTTAAGGAGCTGGGCATGTTTAGCCTGAAGAAGAGAAGGCTGAGAGGAGATATGATAGCCATGTATAAATATGTGAGAGGAAGCCACAGGGAGGAGGGAGCAAGCTTGTTTTCTGCTTCCCTGGAGACTGGGCTTCAAACTACGAGAGAGGAGATTCCATCTGAACATTAGGAAGAACTTCCTGACTGTGAGAGCCGTTCAGCAGTGGAACTCTCTGCACCGGAGTGTGGTGGAGGCTCCTTCTTTGGAAGCTTTTAAACAGAGGCTGGATGGCCATCTGTCAGGGGTGATTTGAATGCAATATTCCTGCTTCATGGCAGGGGGTTGGACTGGATGGCCCATGAGGTCTCTTCCAACTCTTTGATTCTATGATTCTATGATATCTTGTAAGCCACTCTGAGGCCCCTTCAGGGTGTGAAGGACGGCATATAAATGTAGCAAATAATAATAATAATAATAATAATAATAATAATAATAATAATAATAAAAAAGATCCTGAACAGAACCGGGCCCAGGACAGAACCCTGTGGCACTCCACTCGTTACCTTTTTCCAGGATGACGTGGAAGCATTGTTGAGCACCCTCTGGGTTCATTCGCTTAACCAATTATAAATCCACCAAACTATAGTTTTGCCTAGCCCACATTGGACTAGTTTGTTTGCCAGAAGGTCATGGGGGGGCCTTGTCGAAGGCCTTACTGAAATCCATACACTACAGCCACGGCATTCCTTGATGTTAATGTTAATACATATCCATAAACCTCTCTTTTCTCTAACATGTCAGGAGAATACTTTCATGAATCACTCTAGAACAGAAGAATATGCATCCATATGCCCTCACCGGCTTATTTGGGACACTACCTCAATCAAAGCACATGGCTGCATTCACCCTTATTCTATTTACACTACTGACCAGAAGAGAGCATAATTGGAAATTCAACCTTGACTTATTTTATATGCATCATTTTTGCAGCTGGCATTGGATCCTGGTGCGCCAGAGTCATTTGGAGAGATGTTGGGTGACCATATTTCAGCTGGACGCTGGTGGGTGGGAGCTCAGCCCAAGCCAGCTGGCAGCGCCTGGGACCACTATTGGCTGGGCTGACGGAGGCCTCTCTCTTCAGGGAGGGCGCAATAAGGCGCTGAATAAGTGGGAAAAAAACCTGTCAGCTGCTCAAAAAGGCCAACCTCAGCAGATTTCCTGCAAATGCTTGGGGCACTCTAAATAAATAAATAAAGACCAAACTAATCCCATTTGCAGTATTAAAGGATTTAAGTGAAAGCCATTTTAAAAGCATCAAGATAGCATTAATAATGATGTCTGAACATGGCGCGGCAATCCTTGCGACACTATAATCTTCATTTAAAAATAATTATTATCTTCAGGCTTCTCTTTTGTTTATTCAGAAGCCTCACGAAGTCTAGGGTGCAGTGGGCAGGGTTTAGGGTTTCCCTTGTTTTCACACTTTAAGACAGCAATCCTCAAGTCATATGTTTTGGGCTTGCTCTTGTGGAACCAGGTGGATCTCTTTGAAACTCTTCCATGACCAGAAAAAGGAAATTTTTGTTGTTGTTTTAGTACAGGCATGGGCCAATTCGACTTGACCATGGGGAGGTGCTGTTGTTCCATTTCTGCATGCCAAGGAACCTGTTGTCCTTCCTGATCCAATTGCTGGTATATCTGTAGGAGCGCCGTTTACCTCCCCACCAAAGTGGTACCAATTTATCTACTCACATTACTGTTTTTGAACCGGTAGGTAAGCAGGAAGGTAGGGCTGACGGCGGGAGATCACCCCACCCACAGCTTGAATTGTCAACCTTCTGGTTGGCAAGATTTTCTGTAGCTGGCAGTTACAAGGGCCATCTAGTCCAGTGTCCAGCAATGTAGGAAGACACAGAACTTCTGACTGATGTTCTTTCAACCTCCAAAAGAAAGAAACTTCACCTTTCCCCAATTCATTCTAGTTGGCCAGTTCTATTGAGGTGGAATCTCTTTTTTGGACCCTTGGTTACCATTGGGGTTTTGTTCATGGATAACAAATTTGTGTATGCTCAAATCCCATTATATACAATCTTCTATATAAATAAAAATGTAATGTTCGTTTGTGGGATTAACAGAACTCAAAAACCACTGGACGAATTGCCGCCAAATTTGGCCACAAGACGCCTACTAACCCAAGGAGTGATCATCACTCAAAAAAATTGATTTTGTCATTTGGGAGTTGTAGTTGCTGGGATTTATAGTTTACTTACAATCAAAAAGCATTCTGAATACCACCAATGATGGAACTGAACCAAACTTGGCACACAGGACTTTCATGACTAACGGAAAACACTGGAAGGGTTTGGTGGGCATTGACCTTGAATTTGGGAGTTGTAGTTCACCTACAGAGAGCATTGTGGACTTAAACAATGACGGATCTGGACCAAAGTTGGCACAAATATTCCATATGCCCAAATATGAACACAGATGGAGTTTGGGGGAAAGTGACCTTGACATTTGGGAGTTGTAGCTACTGAGATGTATAGTTCACCTACAATCAGAGAGCATGCTGAACCCCACCAATGACAGAATTGGTGGTGGAGGAGGAGGAGGAGGAGGGAAGAAAGGGGGAAAAGAGGCAGGACCGGAAGCGGAAGCATCTTCCCTCCTTCCCTCTGTGATTTCCATGCTCCTCTTCTGCATCCGGGTACTTTCTGCTGGGCCGCTCTAGCCACAAAGTGTTGCCTTGGTCTATGCTATGGTAAATGGACTATGGACAGGCTTCAGACCAAGTTGTTGATTGTAGAACTCAGACTTAGATTTGGCCAACTAATTGAATTTGCACTATTTTAAATGGTTTTAATTTATATTACTGTTTTTTTTAATGCAATACAACTGTTTTGTTTCGCTCCTGGCACAATAAATAAATACATTTTACTGTTTTATCTATTTGATAATTGCTGTTTTATCTGTGTGTGTATGGCATCAAATTGTTGCCAGCTGTAAGCCGCCCTGAGTCCCCCTTCGGGGGTAGAGAAGAGTGGGGTACAAATATTTGAAATAAATAAATAATAAAATTGCCTTGCCTTAATCCTTTGAGTCCCTGTTGTTAATATTCTAAGTTGCATCAAACGGGTAACAGTAGGAGACTCCGTATTAGCCAACGTTTTTCCGACGTTCTGCCGGCCCGTTTATGTTGGATAACCGAGATTCTATTCTAAATATATTCAGGATAAAGTGCAAAACCACTACAGATCCATCTTTACTAAAACAAGACCATGTCTCCTTCAATTTTTACTGCCAGGTAATTGTGTATGGAGTTCCAGCTTAAAGGTTGCAGAATTTGAAAATAGGTTCAAAGTAACCACCACAGCCCTTCAGAAAACAACCTTTTTGCATCCTCTGTCTCCACTCTTTGGTTTCACGTTTCTGAAGGGAGCTGTACGATACGCTAGGCTGAAGCCATGCAATTTATCTGTGAAATAAAGTATTTAATGCAAAGTGAGCAAATCTTAGGAGGAATCGATTAAATATGATGAAACCTAGAAAACATTCAAGGGGATTTCAACACATAAATTCAAGATAAGCACTTTCTCTGTAATGCCAGGCAAGTCCGATAACAACCCATTCTCTTAAATAACATTTGCTGTATTATCCCAAGTAATGTATGAATCAGCATTCTATCTCTACATAAAAGAGATTAAGTTGTATTTTTAGCAGCCTGATCATGAAAACTGTAATTTGATTTATTGATCTTTTTACATGAGCTGGAGAGAGGGAGCAGGAGAAAGCGGCGCTGTCACCGAAACAAATGGTGGCGGGAACAGAAGCAGCTCAGCTTTAACAAAACAAGAAACAAATCAAAATAAAAATGCTTTTACAGACTACTCAAGGCCTGAGACAACTCGTGAACATACCTCAGTTTTGTAGCTATATGAGAGAGAGAGAGAGAGAGAGAGAGAATAATCTGCTTCCTCTCATTTCAATTAGAATCATAGAATCATAGAGTTGGAAGAGACCTTGTGGATCATCCAGTCCAACCCCGTGCTAAGAAGCAGGAAAATCATATTCAAAGCACCCCTGTCCAGCCTCTTTTTAAAAGCCTCCAAAGAAGGAGCCTCCACCACACTTCTGGGGCAGAGAGTTCCATTGCTGAACAGCTCTCTCTCACAGTCAGGAAGTTCTTCTTCATATTCAGGTGGAACATGAGGAAGAACTTCCTGACTTTGAGAGAAGAGCTGTAGTTTTGTAGTTTCCTGTAGTTTGAAACCATTGTTCTGCATCCTAGACTCCAGGACAGACGAAAACAAGCCTGCTCCCGCCTCCCTATGACTTCCCCTCACATATTTATACATGGTCCTCATCATGTCTCCTCTCAGCCTTCTCTCCTGCAGGCTAACCATGCCCAGTTCTTGAAATTGCTCTGTCCTCATAGGGCTTGTTCTCCAGACCTTTGATCCTTTGAGTTGCTCTTTTGTGGACACATTCCAGCTTAAAGTCAACATCTCCATTCAATTGTGGTTCCCAGAATTGGAGACAATTGATTCCAGGTAAAGTGGTCTGACAAAGTCAGAATAGAAGTGTAGCATTACTTCCCTGGATCTAGGCTCCTATTTATGCAGGCCGAAATCCCATTGGTTTTTTTTTTGCTATTGCATGACATGGTTGGCTCATGTTCCCATTCCTCTCTATGAGGACTCCCAAGATCTTTCCCACACGTACTGTTATCAAGCCATGCATCACCCCCCATTCTGTCTCTTTGCATTTCATTTTTTCTGCCTAAGTGGAGTATCTTGTATTTGTCCTTGTTAAACTTCATTGTGTTAGTTTTGACCAATCATCTCTCTCATCTGTTAAGATTGTTTTGAATTCTGCTCCTGTCTTCTGGGTATTAGCTTTCCCTCCCCATTTGTGGTTCTTCTAATTCAATGGAACATGTTACATGCCGAGTTGCCTAGTTGCAAATTCTCCTTTCCCTATGCTTTAACTCAACCATTCCAAGTTGATGTCTTTCAGATATCTGAGAGTGGAAATCCCATCATTCCCAAGTAATATGTCCAATGGTGAAGGATCGTGGGATCTGGTCTCATATATTTGGAAGGCTGCCCTCACATTTCCCCTCCTACATGGCAATTTTCTCCATCCTAGTTTACAGTTATGGTTTCTACAAGAACACCATCCAGAGTTTGTTGCATGAGATAAAAATGGCAAACTATGGCCTTGACCCTCCATAGTCATGGATTCTATAACCATGAACATAGAGGTTCTCTCATATACACTGTCCCTTGTCCCCGCCAACTTCAAAAAGCAAACCTATGCCATTGTATATAAAGGAACCCGAGAATCCATGGATTTTGTATCCACAGGGATTAGGGAATCAGATCCAACTCGATACTGAGGACTCACTGTAGGGTGTTTTTTTATATATATAGTTGAGAACTAGCAAGGAGTCAACAAGATTTTTGAAAAATAGCAAGGTTTCAACAAGCCTTTGAGAATGACCAATTCTAGCTCAGCCCCAAACATTGTTGAATATGGCCTTATACTTCCTATCTATTACCCCGGACAACCCTCTAATAAGCCCTGGAAATGAGCAGCCACAGACCTGTACCTGCTATTGCTGTTTGCCTGTTATAGCACTGTATTTAATTCCCGGTCCCCTCATATTTTGAGTTTGCAGTAGCCTTGTCCCAGCCTTTTTAATTGCTCTGAACAGGCAGGATTGTGTGTATGTGTGTGTGTGTGTTATTGTGATAATTTTACGCTTATGTTGTTTTATTAATTTATGTCATGCTGTTTGTATGTTTTGGTGATGTTACTTGGAAACCGCCCTGAGTCCCCCTCGGGGAGATAGAGTGGTAGATAAAGTATTATTATTATTATTATTATTATTATTATTAGATCAAGTTTAATGGAAGGGAAGAATGTTAAGAATTGACTGCTCATAATACCATTTTACTGAGAAGCATTAGTGGTAAAGCTTATAAAATTAGCACTATAGAGAGGAAGAATGCTCATATTAGCAGCCCTAAAGAAGACTAAACTGTTACTGAACTAAGCAGATGATGTCTTGGTTTATATCAGAATGAACCCTAATATTCTCTGACTAGCTGTCATGCCATGCGTTGCTGTGGCCCAGTCTGGTGATCTGGAAAATAAAGTAATGAGAAAGTGTTGATTTCTAATATATATCCTTGTGGGTAAACAGCATTTCTTGCTGTTTCTTTGCCAGTGTTGATGTGGAGATTGTCTGGTTTGCCTACTCTGGAACATGCAACATATCATAGTCCTTCTTTAGGGGTCCGTTTTAAATCTATATCTCTGTGTGTGTGTGAATAATATCTATCTATATTTATGATTTGCCACAATTTTGTTGTTTGTGAGATTCAGAATGCTCTTTGATTGTAAGTGAACTATAAATCCCAGTAACTACAAATACCAAATATCAAGGGCTATTTCCCCCAAACTTCATCTGTGTTTGTATTTGGGCATATGGAATATTTATGCAAAGTTTGATCCAGATCCATCATTGTTTGAGCCCACAGTGCTCTCTGGATGTAGGTGAACTACAACTCCCAAACACAAGGTCAATGCCCACTAAACCCATCTAGTGTTTTTTGTTGGTCACGGGAGTCCTGTGTGCCACATTTGGTTCAATTCCATCATTGGTGGAGTTCAGAACGCTCTTTGATTGAAGGTGTATTATAAATCCCAGCAACTACAACTCCCAAATGACAAAATCAAATTTTTTTGAGTCAAGGACATACGTTGGGTTGTTAGGTGTATACTGTCCAAATTTGGTGTCAATTGGCCCACTGGATTTTGAGTTCTGTCAATCCCACAAACGAACATTACATTTTTATTTATATAGATTTGAAAGTTGACTGAAAA
This sequence comes from Anolis sagrei, assembly GCF_037176765.1. Lineage (NCBI taxonomy): Eukaryota > Metazoa > Chordata > Lepidosauria > Squamata > Anolidae > Anolis > Anolis sagrei. The sequence continues at coordinate 6,449,222 of NC_090029.1, forward strand.
CTTGCAGTTATTAAAGAGAACTTAGGTACATTAAGGGTTGGGGTTTTTTATTACAGTTTCCAGAATTTTGCACATAATGTCCATACTGACTTAGATGGATTTGGAGAACTTGAGTGCAAAATGTTTTTTTTTCTTTCTTTTCAGGCTTTGACCAGTACCTGCTCCATCAACTATCCTATGCTTACAGAATCCAGTTCACTGATGTGACCAACAGCTGAGAAGCAAGCTAATGGTTCAGTAGGGTTTCCAGGCAATTTCAAGTAGTATCGACTGACAAGCTGTCCTCAGACTGAAAAGCCATGCCAGAATCATTACATAAGAGTACATGGAACTTGACTGCAACACACACACACAAATAGTCACCTGATCCTTGCTGAGCTGAAAATGACAACTACACATGGCTAGCCGTTAGAACAAGTTTCATTGGGAAGCAGAAGAGGTCAGATCAGTTGTTCGCTCACTTTTTAAGCTCTCCAATATTGCACTGAACAAGGGACTTCATTTCAGCCGCTAAGAACTAAGCCCCATTATATTAATAATAGTGCAGAAAAAGATAATTCTTTAGGTTTAGGTGCTCTTGGAACCTCCTGTTTCGAAAGTGGGGGTTCTCGTATGTGAGAGTGAAGGTGGGAGGTCCCTTGTATACTGTCAACTGAAGTTTTCACAAGGACTTTCATTTAAAATATTGATCCATGATGCTTCTTTAACAGATTTGAACATTTAAAGTGCTTGACTCAATTCAATTAAAGGCTGCAGCTCTACTTTGTAACCTTTATTTCTATAAGGAAATCCCAAAATAGAATAACAATATTATGCTTAATTTTAAAACAAATGCCCTATTGCTACACCTCAATGTAAAGCAGTGGTTCCCAGTCTGTGGTCCGTGGACCACAAGTGGTCTGCAAGAACACGGTCTCACAGTTACTACGCTGTTGCAACGATAGCAACTGGTCTCGCAAAACCCTTATAGTGCTTATTAAATATGATTTTCTGTGGGTGAGCAAATGGCGACTACTGGATGGCATATGTTCTGTATCAGAAACTAGAACTGATGTGGTCCATCCAATGCAATTTTCTGAATCAGCACCCCAAATAACCAAACCAAATCTAAATTTGACCAAAACTGATTCATAACCCTCTTGGTGCTAATGTTGAAGAGTGGTCCCTGGTAAAAATGGTCCCTGGTCAAAAAAAAAAAGTTGGGAACCACTGCAAGCAAAAGGCCCTTTTAATAATAATAATAATAATAATAATAATAATAATAATAATAATAATAGAAACCATGATGAAACCATGGGTCATATCCTCAGCTGTTGCAAGAAAATTGCACAGACGGACCTCAAACAAAGACACAACTCTGTGGCCCAGATGATTCACTGGAACTTATGTCACAAGTACCACCTGTCAGCAGTAAATAATTGGTGGGATCATAAACCCGCAAAGGTCGTGGAAAATGAACATGCAAAAATACTGTGGGACTTTCGAATCCAGACTGACAAAGTTTTGGAACACAACATGCCATGCCACAATCGTGAGATTGTGGAAAAGAAAAAGTAAGTAAGTGAGTAACAAGGGATGCTATTTTCCTATGGCATCATATATAATGGGATATGAGCATCCACGGATTCAAGTGGGTTTCTGGAGGTTATTGAGGTTGCCATATCAGGTGACAGTCACATTGAGGACAAACAACAGGAAAAACTCAGCTGCTATCAAGACCTCAAAATTGAACTGCAAAGGCTCTGATGGCATAAACCAGTACAGGTGGTCCCAGTGGTCATCGGCACACTAGGTGCCGTGCCAAAAGATCTCAGCCGGCATTTGGAAACAATAAACATTGACAAAATCACGCCCTGCCAACTGCAAAAGGCCACCAGACTTGGATCTGCACACATCATTCGAAAATACATCACACAGTCCTAGACGCTTGGGAAGTGTTCGACTTGTGAACTTGTAGTACAAAATCCAGCATATAGATCTTGTTTGCTGTGACATACTGTGCTTTTGTGTTAATAATAATAATAATAATAATAATAATAATAATAGCTGATCCAGTATACAGTCCTAGACACTTGGGAAGTGTCTGATATCTGATCAAATACAAAAGCCATTTGTTTGCTGTGTACGAATCTTGTTGTGCATCAAATAATAATAATAATAATAATAATAATACATTATTTATATTCCGCTCTATTTCTCTGAGGGGACTCAGAGAGGATTACAACAAACACAGATAGGCAAACATTCATGCCTTTAATACATTGAAATAACAATGACACAAAAACACACAGAACAAAGAGAAAGGCTTCCCCTTTACCTTTGAAACAGATTGTTTATCGACTTCAGTATCCATGCATTCAATAATTCACAACTTGAAAATGACTCTGCAACTCTCCACAAAACAGAGGAAAATTCAAAAAAGGCCAACCTTGATTATCTATATTATATACAAGGGATCTGATGTCAGCGTGCTGGAAGAAGCAAAGACCACCAGCATTGAAGCGATGGTCCTCCGCCATCAACTCCGCTGGACCGGCCACATTGTCCGGATGCCTGACCACCGTCTCCCAAAGCAGTTGCTCTACTCTGAACTCAAGAACGGAAAACGGAATGTTGGTGGTCAGGAAAAGAGATTTAAAGATGGGCTCAAAGCCAACCTTAAAAACTCTGGCATAGACACTGAGAACTGGGAAGCCCTGGCCCTTGAGCACTCCAGTTGGAGGTCAGCTGTGACCAGCAGTGCTGCCGAATTTGAAGAGGCACGAATGGAGGGCGAAAGGGAGAAGTCTGCCAAGAGGAAGGCACGTCAAGCCAACCCCGACCGAGACCACCTTCCACCTGGAAACCAATGCCCTCACTGCGGGAGAAGATGCAGATCAAGAATTGGGTCACCTACTGACCCACCGACAGAACACCAACCTTGAAGGACCATCACCCTCGGACTACGAGGGATCGCCTAAGTAAGTGAGTAACAAGGGATGCTATTTTCCTATGGCATCATATATAATGGGATATGAGCATCCACGGATTCAAGTGGGTTTCTGGAACCATAACCCAGAGAAATATCACATGCTCACTTTATATTACTTTGCACTGGCATTACATGTATTTCAAACAAATAGCTATTTTGAGCAATATTCCTTTGGGTTACAAAACATGTTTTTTTTAAAAAAAAAAATCTTAGTAAAAGATCTCCTTCAATAATCAGTCTCTATATTTTTAGAATGAGTTAGGAGTGAACTTATATCTTGATTTCCACTCCAGATGGTCATCTGAAAGCAGCTAACAATATACAATTCACAACAAAGGCAAAAGCAATCTAACTCTAAATCTTCATCAGTTAAAACCATCAGATAAAGAACAGTTTCTCGCCAGAGTATTAGAACAAACTTGGAAAGACAGACCTGAGCGATAATGTAAACAGTGGCAGTCTTAAGGGATTGCTAAGAAAGAAAAGTTAGCTGGAGTTCAGCCGCTGTATAAGCCACCCAAGAAGTATGAGAGGGTCTGCAGTACAACGTGTTCTACTCTGGAAAACTCATGATTCATCTATAATCATTTTGCCGGCTGTAGGACTTTTTCCACTTCCCCGATGCTCTGCTTGTTCACTTATAAGTGAAGCAGATATTGCAAAGGCACTGCTACAGCTCCAGTGTTCTCTCATCCAAAGCAAACTAAACCCAGTAGCGCTGCCTATGGAACTTCTCGCGGTTTGAGGGAGTGGAGAATGAGCAACTGTGCACAACAGTGTTATCGCTTCCTAATCACTTTGACTTGCTAAGAAAGAATGCAGTGCAGTTGGAAGGTTATAGATGAATGACAGTCAATGGAGTAGCACAGAAAATATATGTTCCACAATAGTAGTCAAATCAACCCACTCTCTATTTGTTTGATTTAATTTTAATATTGGTTACCGTATATACTCGAGTATAAGCCGGCCCGAATATAAGCCGAGGCACCTCATTTTACAACAAAAAACTGGGAAAACGGATTGACTTGAGTATAAGCCGAGGGTGGGAAATGCAGCAGCTACTGGTAAAATCCAAAATAAAAATAGATACCAATAAAATTGCATTAATTGAGGCATCGGTAGGTTAAATGTTTTTGAATAAATAAGATAAGACTGTCCTCTGATTAAAGCATTATTCTAACCTTCTTCAGTGTAAATGTGTTTACATATCCTTCCAATAATAATAGAGTAAATTAATAAATGTAATAATAAGAATAATAAAGAATAAAATAATAAATGTAATAGTAATAGAGTAAAATGACTACTGTAATAATAATAATAATAATAGAGTAAAATAATAAAAAACCTTGACTCGAGTATAAGCTGAGGGAGATTTTTTCAGCCTTAAAAACGGACTGAAAAACTAGGCTTATACTCGAGTATATACAGTATATGTTTCTTAGGAGTCCCCAGTGGAGCAGCGGGTTGAAATGCTGAGCTGCTGCACAGCAGTTCAAATCCAGTTAGAGGGGTGAGCTCTCACGGTTAGCCCCAGCTTGTGCCAACTTAGCAGTTCGAAAACATGCAATACGGTCAATAGGATAGGAAGAGCAAAACAAAGAAGAAAGATACAAACTCGGGACAACTACCTATAACGTTCATAAATCTATTGAATTAATTCAATTTAAAGGGCACTTAGAAATTTCACTGCCCAAAGGAAAGAGATGTTCTTCTCCCATAGACACAGAACATGGATTAAATTGGCATGCTATGGACCACACTCTCACTGATCTCCACTTAGGCAGAAAAATTGAAATGCAAAGATACAGAATGGGGGACAATGCCTGGCTCGAGAGCAGTACTTGTGAAAAAGATTTTGGAGTCCTTATGGACAGGAAGTTAAACATGAGCCAACAATGTGATGTGGCGGCAAAAAAAGCCAATGGGATTTTGGGCTCCATCAATAGGAGCATAGTGTCTAGATCTAGGGAAGTCATGCTACCCCTCTATTCCGCTTTGGTTAGACAACACCTGGAATATTGTGTCCAATTCTGGGCACCACAATTGAAGAGAGATATTGACAAGCTGGAATGTGTCCAGAGGAGGGCGACTAAAATGATCAAGGGTCTGGAGAACAAGCCCCATGAGGAGCAGCTTAAGGAGCTGGACATGTTTAGCCTGAAGAAGAGAAGGCTGAGAGGAGACATGATAGCCATGTATAAATATGTGAGAGGAAGCCACAGGGAGGAAGGAGCAAGCTTGTTTTCTGCTTCCCTGGAGACGAGGACGCAGAACAATGGCTTCAAACGACAACAGAGGAGAATCCATCTGAACATGAGGAAGAACTTCCTGACTATGAGAGCTGTTCAGCAGTGGAACTCTCTGCCCCGGAGCGTGGTGGAGGCTCCTTCTGTGGAAGCTTTTAAACAGAGGCTGGATGGCCATCTATCAGGGGTGATTTGAATGCAATATTCCTGCTTCTTGGCAGGGGGTTGGACTGGATGGCCCATGAGGTCTTTTCCAACTCTTTGATTCTATGATTCTATGAGTCGGAAACGACAGTACAAATAAACAACAACAAAAACATAATAGAATTGTACAAGAAAAACGATAGTGAATGTGCCTTACTTGCTATTGACGTGGAGAAGGCCTTCGATAATATAAACTGGGATTTCATCATATTGCTCATACAAGAATTAGATACGGGGCATCGCTTATTCAACAGAATAAATTCAATTTACAACAAGCAAGAAGATAAAATTATTGTGAACGGCCAAACTACAGAAAGCATTCAAATACAAAGAGGGACAAGACAGGGTTGCCCACTCTCCCCCTGTTATTCATTACGGCGCTGGAAATTTTGTTGAATAATATAAGAGATGATAATAACCTAACTGGTGCCAGAATAAGGAAAGAATCATATAAACTCTTGTACCTACGCAGATGACATAATTTGCATAATAGAGGACCCCTTGGAAAACATAGACGAATGGTTGAAGAAGATAGAAAACTTTGGGAAAGTCGCAGGCTTCAAGCTGAATAGGAACAAGACAATGATCCTGACGAAAAATATCACAAAAACATGACAAAATACGTTAGAAGACTCCACGGGAATAAAAGTGACGACCAAATTAAAATGCCTAGGTATATATAACTGCAAAAAAACACACAATTACTTAAAAACAATTATGAACAAAAATGAAGGGAGATCAAGAAGGAAATGGAAAATTGGTTTGAATTTGTCACTTATGCGCACTTTGTGCTACCCTTAGAACCTGCCCACCACTGTCCTAATTAAGTCCCAGTTAAAATTTTTCATTGTATTCTTCCATTCAATGTTCGATGTAAAACCATTTAGCCATTGCCTGTTTCCATAGGTTGGAGCCTGTCTAATTTCTCTGGGGAGAGAGTTCCAAAATTGGGGGGCCACCACCGAGAAAGCCCTCTCCCTCGTCACCACCCACCATGCTTGTGACAGAGGTGGGACCTAGAAGAGGGCCTCCCGGCAGATCATAGAGCCCGCGCTGGTTCATAGGGGGAGATGCGGTCATTAAGATAGGCAAGACCCGAACCATGTTGTAGGACTTTATAGGTGATAACCTGCACTTTGAAGATTGCTATGTTCTACACAACAAGCAATAAGAATATGATTTGCCAAATGAAAGTTAGTTGGCCCTTCCTTTCTTTCATCCTTGAAAAAGCTTGTTTCTGTCACTTCACAAGCTGGAAAGCAAATTAGAGCAGAAGTCTGAAGCAAGAAACCAAAGCTTTTAATTAAATCAGATTCATAAGCATAATCAGTGGCAGATGGTGCTGGAAATCAACCAGTCAGGTTTATCGTTCACAAAAACATATCTGTACACACAATTGCCACGATCAAAGTCCCTTATGCACACTCTCTCAGTAAATCAATATATGCAGACATTTGGGGTATATTAAGGTAAGGGTTTTCCCCTGACATTAAGTCTAGTCAACTCCAACTCTGGTGGGTGGTGCTCATCTCCATTTCTAAGCCGAAGAACCAGCGTTGTCCATAGACACCTCCAAGGTCATGTGGCTGGCATGACTGCATGGAGCGTCATTATCTTCCCACTGGTACAACCTGGGGATCACAACCAAACACAGTGAATACATCTGCCCTTGCTCTTGGCTACTCTGCTGCTGTGTAGGCATGCCTAGTGTGGAACACATCCCATCACACTAAAACAGTGGATGTGGCTCTTAATTATTATTATTATTATTATTATTATTATTATTAATATTATTTATACCCCGCCACCATCTCCCCAAAGGGGACTCAGGGTAGCTAACATGAGGCCAAGCCCAAAAATAATACAGCAATGAAGTACAGCACAACAGAAAGATTACATCACAACAAAACACATAAAATAAAATAAAAAATAAAACGAACAGTGCAAAATAACATAATAAAGGTCAAACACAAAGGGTGGGCCAAAAGCACAAGATAAAATGTTAAAACCCTGGTTTACTAAGATAAATAAATAAATGAGAAATAATTTACAATGCATCAAATAGTATGTATGAAATTGTCTTACAAAATATTGGGAATGAATAGAGTCAGATAACATGAAATGATTAAAATCTTTTAAGTTAGTTTTCCCAGAGCAGCGCATATGAGGGAGGAGACTGGAATGGCGGGTTCCAGTTATATTAATTAACCGTCTCCTTCTTGATTCATCTTTTGTCTCCAACTCAGGCACTCAGAATGCAACTGCGAATCTGTGGCTTTGATGCCTCTGTACCAGAAAATCAATGAAGAAGCCCAGAAAATTTAGGGAGAAATCTCAAATGAACATTAATCCCAGATCATAAGGGTTTTACGAGTATTACAGATGCACTCGGTATCATTCTTTATAACAATAGATCCTTTGCTACTGAGAAAAGAAGATACAGTACAGTCTTCTGACATGAAGAGTTGTCTCATACTTCACAACTCAAATATTTTGTCAAAGAAGCATGAGAAAAACTGATATCTACAAAGAATGCTTTATGCATGAATGAAACAGGGAATTAGAGTATGTTCTCAGTCTTCGTAATTTAAAGTGCTTGTCAAATTCACAATAAAATTGGATATAAGATATTTCTGTGGGTTGAATGCAGTATTCAACTCTCAATTTTTAACAGCACTAATACAATATACCTACTTCCCTTCAACTCAAGGAAGCATGTGTTCATGTCATCAGAATTTCTGCACATGTTGGGTATAGCACAACATCTCATTCCTAGCACAAATCCAGAAATAATAATAATAATAATAATAATAATAATAATAATAATAATAATCCATTGATCCATTGGAACATGTGCCACAAATACCATCTGCCTGTGACAAAGAACTGGTGGGATCACAAGCTTGAAAAGGTTACGGAAAATGAAAACGTCAAACTACTCTGGGACTTCCAAATTCAGACTGACAGAGTTTTGGAGCACAATACTCCTGACCTCATGATCATGGGGAAAAAAACAAGTATGGATCATTGGTGTTGCAATCCCAGGCATCAATAGGATTGACGAGAAGCAACTGGAAAAGCTTATACGATATGAGGATTTAAAGATACAACTGCAAATACTTTGGCACAAACCCATTAACAGAGTCCCAGTGGTGATTGGCACACAGGGTGTAATGTCTAAAGACCTTGGCCTGTACTTAAAAACAATCAGCGTTGACAAAATTACCATCTGTCAGCTGGAAAAGGCCACCCTGCTTGGATTTGCACACATTATACGCCGATACACATCACACAGTCCTCACTTGGGAAGGGTCCAACATGGGATTGAATGCAAAAACCAGCATAGTGATCTTGTTTGCTGTGTACTAATCTTGTTACGCATCAAATAATATTAATAATACATATTTATTTATATCCCACTTTTCTCCCTCATGGGACCCAAAGCAGCTTACAACGTATTAAAATAATGTAAACAACAATCCTTATACATTGATAATAAGTATACAACATCATAAAATAAGCAGTTTAAAACAACAATAATATACATTCTTGTGGCATCATTTCAGATTATATTGCACTTTGAAATTGAAAATTCGGCACTGTGACGGAGCGAGTGGCGCCACCTATATGTAGAACTGTAAGTTGCAGGATTTGAACTGTTGTATCAAGCCTGATTTTGCCATTTTACCCTGCAAATGTATAGTTGGATTGATTGGTTATTTATAGCTGCCAATCAATGTTGTGTGCACCAATTGAATTTCTCCTCCTGCTCAATTGTTTGACCCCACCTCTTCCTGGAGCAGGATAGTGTTTCCTTTTCCATTCTACCATCAAACTTTCTATCAGATGGACGTGAGAGAGAGACTTGGCTCTAAAAGCCCTTGATTAAGTTACCTCTCAGCGCCAATTCTGAGGTTCTTACCCTTGAGATTTATGCTTCATGTTCAGACCGACCTGGATGACGTTGATAAGTCTCAAGCGTCTTCAAACCAGTTCTTTGGCACCAGGGGAAGACTTTGTGTCTTCAAACATAGGCCATTTGGACTGGGGTTGTGGATTGCTCCGGCATTCACAACCATTGAGAAAGAGGGACCTGGAAAAGCTTCTCAGCTGCAAAACTCCTTGGACCCAAGACAACCAGAGACTGTAATGTATATTTTCCTTTACCCTTTTGAAACTTCCAGCTTATTGCCTTAAAGGGATAACTCTTTGTGAACAATAAAACCTATTTTGAGTTATCTACAGTGTTTTGGTCCTTGGGAGTTCCAGTTTCCCTAAAGGAGGGCAAGAAGCAATCCCCTGGGGAAAGATGTCACGTCCATGCCACTAAGAGCTATAGCCCCCAGGCGCGACGGCACAGGCATAGACTAGCATGAGATCCATTTCCCATACAAAGAGGATTGTCATTTTGCCACCCAAACAGGCAACACGGAAAGGAATGCCCCAATATCACACACATACATGTTTGTCACAAATACCCGGCTGCAATGACAAAATTGTCCAGAGCCAAAAGCATTGCAAGAAAGATCATGTGTGGATACATACATTCACCATACTACCTACCAAACCATCCTCAAACTGTGAAAATCAGCACAAACCACCTAAGCTTAGGCTATTGGTTCCAGGCTAAGAATTCAAAGACATGGCCATGTTAATTTGGAATATCAGTATGCAAAGAGATCTTGTAGCACAGGCATGGGCAAACTTCAGTCCTCCCGGTGTTTTGAACTTCAACTCCCACAATTTCTAACAGCCAGTTGGCTGTTAGGAATTGTGGGAGTTGAAGTCCAAAACACCGGGAGGACCGAAGTTTGCTCATGCCTCTTGTAGCACCTTAAATACTAACTCAGAGAAAGAAGTGGAAAGCATAAGCTTTGGTAGGCATAATTCAATTTCCACAGACATATGGAGTGAAGATGCTGTACGTAGCTGTAAAGTGAGGACTCTTACGCAAAATGCCTCAGACTGTAAGTGCCCATATGTGAATGCACATCTGTTTAAATGTGCACACGTTAAGCATGTTGACATCCTCCAGGTATATGGGACATCAAGTGCACACAGCCCCCTGCCTTTAGCAAGTTGCTCGTTTCCTTGGTACATGAGCATGTCAATTCTGCCCATGTCCTCCTTTCTCTCCATATGCTCAAATCACTGGATCATCATTTCATTGCAAGGCACCTGCAAGCCAATATCTGCTCCCTTGTGTTGTGAGAGAGCTGCAATTCACCTGGGACCAAAGTTTGAGTTTGAATCATATCTGCAACTCTCCTTTCATTGCACACAAATGAAAGGTCTCCCTCATCTCAGGAGAGCAAAAGGGAGGCATAAGCTTTATCTTGGGGCCTTTTTAAAAAAGAGATTTTTTTTTACATAAATTGAATCTGCAGAAATTCAAATCCAATGCCTTTGGATTTATATTTAACTGTTTCCTTCTAAACTATCTTGAAATTGTACCTCATTATGTGAGCTGTCTGTTGCTTAGGTACAAGAACGGTATTGAATTGGACTTTCAATCCATTGATAACAAGGATCGAATTGTGCATTACATTAATTGCATTTCTTAGTTAGCATGCACAGGTCTCAATATACTGTTTCAGACACAGATCAGCACAAAGAGGTTAACATTTTCAGCCTATTTTCTTACCCAAAACCAAGTCCTGAAATAATTGTTACCTACAGATTAAATTCTTGTTGGCTCTAAATTAATACTATTTTCTCCAAGACTTCTCTCCAGGATACTGGAGACAAAATTATGGATATTAGCAAAGACTAACACCTCCCAACAGGCATGTAGCCGGGGGGGGGGGGGGGGGGCCTCGGGGGGCTTCAGCCCCCCCCTCCGAAATTCTCATGGTGGTCCGCGAGAAGGCCTTACTGGAACATTATTTAAATTGTTATTTTTATTCATATCATGATTTGATCACCATGCTCACCATGATCATATGCATGGGGGGTATTGGGGTAACGATACAAAAGGTTTGTATCTTTCACTCAGACTCAGCCCCCCCCCCCAATCAAACTCAGCTCCCCCCGAAACAAAATCCTGGCTACGGGCCTGCCTCCCAAGCAGGGAGTTTTGAAATGGTTGAACTGCTTTAGGTGAACTTATTGTCTATTACAGGGAAAACCATCTGATTCCCAATCCATCTAAAACACAGACGTGTGCTTTTCACCTTAAAAACAGGCAAGCATCTCGAGCTCTGAGGATTACCTAGGAAGGAATCCCACCAGAACATAGGCAGCACACCAAAATACTTGGGAGTTACCCTGGGCCTGGTCTGACTTACAAGAAGCACTGCTTGACTATCAAGCAAAATGTGGGTGCGAGAAATAATATCATACAAAAGCTGACTGGCACATCCTGGGGATCACAACCAGACACTGTGAAGACATCTGCCCTTGCGCTTGGCTACTCTGCTGCTGAATATGCATGCCCAGTGTTGAACACATCACACCTTGTTAAAATGTTGTGTGGGGGTCTTAATGTGACATGCAGCATTATTACAGAATGTCTACGCCCTATAATAATAATAATAATAATAATAATAATAATAATAATAATATAAACGTTATTTATACCCTGCCACCATCTCCCCAAGGGGACTCGGGGCGATTTACATGAGGCCAAGCCCAGTAGTACAATAAAACAATATACAACAAGAACACAGCAGAAAATAAAAAATAAAATAAAAAACAATATAAATATACACATCAAACAATATAAAACAATATAAAATCAGAACATTTGAACACGAAAATTAATCACAGTGGGCAGGGCCAGTTGCAAAGAATTAAAATAAAAAAAAACACTGGGTGAGAGAGCAATATAATGTGTCAGGATAGGGGGATCTGGGGGACAACCTGGGGTATGATTGCACTAGCAGGAAAAAAGTGCTTCCGAGGACATTTTTGCAGGGTTTGATCAGGTTGGGATTATTGTTCATTCAGCACCACAGACGCGAAACTATAGATGGGGCAAACAGAAATGGGATAAATGGTCACTCTCCAAAGGGACATCAGAAGAGCCAGGTTTTTAGATTTTTCTTGAAGTCTGCTAAGGAGGGGGCTTGCCCTACACCACTGGAGAAATTATGCTGCTTAGCCAGTATTGCACCACCTGGGAAGTAGCAGCCAGCAATGAAAGGACCAAGGCAATGACATTTCCAGCCCATCCTCTGTTCGGATATCAGCCAGCATGCCAATGACTTAAATCAAGAAATAGCTTCCTAAGATCTAGAGAGATACTCCCAGAAACACCTTCAGCAAGAGAGAAGCCTAAAACCTAGAATCTCAATCAGTGGCTGATACCAAATGAGATACTACCTCCTGGGCACACAGAAGATGGATGACTTGGAAGGCCCTGAATAGACTACGCTCTTTGCTTGTGTTTTTAAATACATTGTCCATAGACACCTCCAAAGTCATGTGGCCAGCAGGGGCGGCTCAACCCATTACGCAAAGTAAGCATTTGCAGTTTTTAAATACATTGTCCATAGACACCTCCAAAGTCATGTGGCCAGCAGGGGTGGCTCAACCCATTACGCAAAGTAAGCATTTGCAGTATAGTTGATTTTGCCCAGGGGTACTCTTGAGGCGCTCTTGGGGGAAAATAGACCTTGACATATGCGAGTTGTAGTTACTGGGATGTATAGTTCAATCAAAGGGCATTCTGAACTCCACCAATGATGGAATTGAACCAAATATAGCACACAGAACTCCCACAATGAACAGAATATATATATCAGTGATTGGTTGGGGGGGGGGGCACCAAAATACTGTTTGCTTACCGTTGAAAATTACCTAGGGCTACCTCTGGTGGCCAGCATGACTGCATGAGGTGCCGTTACCTTCCTGCTGGAGTGGTATCTATTAATCTATTCACATTTTCATGTTTTCGAACTGTTAGGTTGGCAGAAGCTGGGGTTAACAGCAGGAGCTCACCCTGCTCCCCTTATTAGAACCACCGACCTTTCAGTCAGCAAGTTCAGCAGCTCAGCGGTTTAACCCACTGCGCCACCGGGGGTTCCCCGATAAATGAATAAAATAAAATAAAATAATAAATAAAAATAAAAATAAAATAAAATAAAAAGCTATGATTGGATAGTCCGCCTCTGCTATAGGCATGGTGGTTGAATTGGAATCATGATGGAGAAGACATGATTGTCTCTCACCCCTTATTACACCTGCTTGTCTAATCCCTTCCCCACCTTATTGAAAATGCCTATGTGTGCTTCCCTCACCCACCTATTCTCAAGGCCCATACTTAAATCCACGGCTAGAGGGATACTGGAGAATTCCAAGGTCCCTGAGTCAGCGGCCGGCACCAGAGCATGAAGTGTAGCTTGCTCCTTTCAAGAGCAGAAGGCCAGTTTCTGAGTATTTATACCAAGCCTAATCAAGTGAGAAGCTTCATATTGCCTGCCAACCACCAGGACTGATGTTGCTAACCTTCCTATACAAGTTTATTTATTTATTTATTTACTACATTTTTATGCTGCCCTTCTCACCCCGAAGGGGACTCAGAGCGGCTTACAAGGTATTAAATTACATGCAATGTATTATATTATTAGCATAGTATAAAATCAGCATTAAACATTGCTATATTGCACCATATCACTATATCGCGTGGGTTCGTATGCAAACCAGGCACTACTGTAACATCCCAAGAAATGAGAGATTCTGCGTATGGGGGGAACGAACAGTGGAAGATATCAAACATTTCTTAATTGACTGTCCAGCATATACTGAATTGCGCGACAGATATTTACATCCAATATCATCCAACTGCAGGTCCCCCAACAGAAATGATCTTCTGATATTCCTCTTACAAGGACAGGAAAGATCCATCATAATCAGGGTAAGCCTTTTAATTCTGAAAGCTATCAAGAAAAGAGCAGATTTCCTGAAAGAAGAACCAGGAAAATAAGACTCTGACTGTAATAGAAGGTCAACTGCTGTCCTCACCTTTTTGCCTTGTTTTTTTTACTCATGTTCTATTTTGAAATGGTCATATGACTGATCAAATAAATAAATTATTATTATTATTACCATTAAAGAACTCTTACATTCCTTCTATATTATCTGTCCCTGGCCTGGCTTACATTAGCTAAGTCTCCCTTGCACAAACAGCGCTCCCAAAGGAGTGATAACACATAAAGCTTCCAGGCCCAGCTATCATACTATTGCCGGAAAGGGTTTCCCCAAAACACACTGGCCATTATTATAAAGACCAGTATCATTGTTGTTATTATCAGCATTATGAAATTACATCTATTAGAAACTAGCTCTTTCTCTTTTCTTTCTTTTCCATTTAACCAGACTGGGACAGAGCAACCCATGGGTACAGCTAGTTGCATATCAAAATCAACTTGAGTACACAGTACAGTCTGACTAAAAGTCTCTGAGTATAATAAGCAATTCCAGGCCAGAGAAGAGTTTCAGATGAAGAATTTCAGATGAATAGAAGCCCTCCCCATGACCCCCAGATTTGGGTACTTTGCTCATGTAGTGCAAAAATATACCTACCATATATTCCAGCTTATAAGACGACTGGACGTATAAGACGACCCCAATGTTTCCAGTTAAAATATAGAGTTTGTGATATACTCGCCATATAAGACTACCCCTCTTCCAACGCACACCAAATAAAAATTTTTAAAGCATCAGATTTGATTTCAATATCGTAATTTTCCTATTACTGTACCTCCTTCTCTGCCTCTCAGATCTTGCACATGCACACCTGCACTACTTCACTGCAGTCTTCAGGAGCGAGATCTGAGAGGCAGAGGAGGAGGTGTGATAATAGGATACAAGGGTAGGCCAGACAGGTAAAAGAGGTGTCTTTTTCTGGGCCCTGAGCCATTCTATCTCTTTTTTCCATACCCCGGGCACCCCGGACGCCTGCAGGTTACATCTTCCTGGTGAGGCGCCTCTTCACCTCACCATCGGGACCACATTAAGTCCACAAATCCTGATGAATGGATTTTCTTCTACCGTACTTGTACAGCGTCGCCCTTAATGCTTTCATACAGTCGCTGAATATGGCAGGGACACGGCCATTGCCATTTTTGAGCTCCCCCCACAATATGCAGCAAGCACAGATTCTCCAATCCGGATTGGAAGTTTCAGCAACCGCTCTATAAGACGACACCCGGCATATAAGATTACTCCCGAATATAAGACGACTCCCGTGCACAAGGCTACTTCTGCATATAAGACGACTCCTGCGTATAAGACGACCCCTGACTTTTGATAAGATTTTCTTGGGTGAAAAAGAAGTCTTATACGCCAGAAAATATGGTACTTGCACAGACTTCTTTCCACTCAGACAGAAGAGGAGGTTGTCATACTTCAATATTGTACTATTTATTTATATTCTGCCTTTCCCACCCAAATTGGGACTCAAAGCAACTTACAATTTAAAAATAAACAATACAGCCAGACTTCCATATTTGCTGGGGTTAGGGCTGCTGGAAGTTGACCATAGAGTTGTGCTGAAGGATCTAGGTATTTATAGAAATATCTAGAAATCTTTAGTCCAGCAGAGTGTTTCCCCAACAGTCAACTAGCAATCAGAAAGACATCTTTTTTTTCTCCCCATGAAAGGGAAGTTTTGGTTTATAGTTCCCCATCGGTATTGCTGCAGAAACAGTATCAGTTCCTCTCCTTAGTAAATTGTATCACCATGTAAATACAATACAGACCCACACTTGTGTCTCATTCAGCTTTACATCAATTACAATAAGCCTTTGGCTTTTATATCAGAACAGATATACATAGCACACAAGCAAAGTAAGGACTCAAAATAAGGCAGGATGAAATGCGTACTTACATTGAACTCGCAGAAATCAAGGCTATCGAGGCTTTTGCTTCTGTGTATTCTCCCTTTTATTCTTCTTAAAGAAGGCTTTCCTTGGCTTATACTACAATTAGAACCATTGGGATTTTCAGAGGATGGTGTTACCCTGTTGGAGAAAAATGACTGCATTTTAGGGTTGAGGGTTTTTGTTTTCAGAAAGGCCCAAAGCACAAAGTCCTTTATGGAGCTCCCATTTCTTCATCCCATCACCACTTGACCTTTCTTTTAAAGTAACCAAGTCTTAAGAACATGTAACTAAAATAATTTCATATTTTATTGCGTATCTGTCTCCTTTCTCTTCCATTCTTGTTTTAGCTATGTCAAATTTCAGAGTGGAAGCTCTTTGGGGCAGGAAAGTAGTGTAGCATCCTGTCACAGATGGGATCATCTCAATATCTAGGACAGGATAGATATACAATAACGATATAAGCAACCAAACAACAAAGATGTAGTACTCTTCTGTCACAAGACAAGCATCTCGAGCTCTGAGGATTACCTGGGAAAGAATCCCACTGGAGCAATGTAGCACATTGCAGCTAGATGACTTAAATTGGCGACTGTTTGAATGTTTTTATACTGTTTTTATACTGTTTTTTATTTAAATTGTATATTTATACTTTTGGTTGTTGGCACCATGGTGTGCCAGTTGTTACCCGCCCTGAGTGCCTCTGTGGAGGTCGAGATAGGACGGGATACTAATGTCTGAAATAAATAAATAAGAAATAAAATGCCTGGGAATTACTGTGGACCATCCTCTGATTTACAAGAAGCATTGCTTGACTATCAAACAAAAATTGTATACCAAAAATAACATTGAACGAAACCTGACTGGCACAACCTGGGAATCACAACCAGATACAATGAAGACATCTGCCCTTGAACTTACTACTCTGCTGCTCAATACACTAACCCAGTGTATGTTAAAGCTCTGATTGAGACATGCCACGTTATCACAGGATGTGATAACGTGGCATTCATCGGGAAATATTTGTCAGTAATGAAAGGACCAAGGCATTGACATCTCTGGCCCATCCTCTGTTTTGATATAAACAGTACACCAACGCCTTAAATCAGAAATGGCTTCCTAAGATCTACAGAGACACTCGCAGAAACACCTCAACAAGCGAGAGACCAAAAGTGGCAGGCTAAAATCTGGAATCTCAATCAGTGGCT
This sequence comes from Anolis sagrei, assembly GCF_037176765.1. Lineage (NCBI taxonomy): Eukaryota > Metazoa > Chordata > Lepidosauria > Squamata > Anolidae > Anolis > Anolis sagrei. Next base: position 6,466,674 of record NC_090029.1, read on the forward strand.
GAGACCGGATGAGAAAATCCCCCCTTGGAACACAGAAGACTGGGCAACTTGGAAGGTGATGAACAGACTACACTCTGGCACCACGAGATGCAGAGTCAATCTTCAGACATGGGCTACAGAGTGGAGTCCACGACATGCGAATGTGAAGAGCAAACCACAGACCACTTACTACAATGAAGCCTGAGCCCTGCCACATGTACAATAGAGGTCCTTCAAGAAAACAACTTTAAACACCTTCACAGAAGCATACGAGAAGCTCGGCCTGTCACTGAACATCGAGAAAACCAAAGTGCTGTTCCAGCAGTCACCAGCCAATCCCTCTCCAATGCCAGAGATACAGATTAATGGTGTAACATTAGAAAATGTTGACTATTTCTGCTACCTTGGCAGCCACCTTTCCACCAAAGTCAACATTGACATTGAAATACAACACCTGAGCTCTGCGAGTGCAGCATTTTTCTGAATGAAGCAGAGAGTGTTTGAGGACCAAGACATCCGTAGGGATACCAAGGTGGTTGTTTATAAAGCTATTGTCCTCCCAATCATGCGATACACCTGCGAGACATGGACTATCTACAGACATCATATGCAACTCCTAGAACGATTCCATCAGTGTTGCTTCTGGAAAATCCTGCAAATCTCTTGGGAAGACAAGCGGACAAATGTCAGCATGCTGGAAGAAGCAAAGACCACCAGCATTGAAGCGATGGTCCTCCACCATCAACTCAGCTGGACCGGCCACGTTGTCCGGATGATCGACCATTGTCTTCCAAAGCAGTTGCTCTACTCCAAACTCAAGAATGGAAAACGGAATGTTGGTGGGCAGGAAAAGAGATTTAAAGATGGGCTCAAAGACAACCTTAAAAACTCTGGCATAGACACTGAGAACTGGGAAGCCCTGGCCCTTAAGTGCTCCAGCTGGAGGTCAGCTATGACCAACAGTGCTGTAGAATTTGAAGAGGCACAGTTGGAGGGTGAAAAAGAGAAACGTGCCAAGAGGAAGGCGCATCAAGGCAAACCCGACCGGGACCGTCTTCCACCTGGAAACCAATGTCCTCACTGCGGGAGAAGATGCAGATCAAGAATAGGGCTCCACAGTCACCTACAGACCCACTGCCAGTACACCGATCTTGGAAGACTATCCTACTCGGGCAAGGGATCATCTTGGTAAGTAAGTAAGTAAGTAAGGAGGTCCTTCTTACAGCAACATCAGAGGCACTCCAAGTGGCCAGCTTTTGGCCAAAGGACATTTAGTCTAATGCCAAGTTTGTAACTTGGTTTGTGGTTTTCTATACAATATAACTCTATTCTCAATTCGTTTCAGACACGATAAATGAAATTTTTAAAATGTCACAAACTAAAATGCAGCTGAAAGATCACGGGAACCCTAAGTGGAGTCAATTGCTTCCAAGGCCCTGTCAACCCATGCTGCCCAGAATGAGTGGAAGACTGAGGATTCATTTCATATCAAAAGCATTGCATAAATTAGTATAAAACTAATAAAAATAGAAGGAGCGCAGGTGGCTAAATATCTTTTGACCAAAAACAAGCAACAGCAATGGCATTGTCTGTAGCCTCCAACAATTCTTCCTCTGTAGAATGATGATGGAAAGACTGCATTTGTTCCAGGTTCTTAAAAAAATGGTTCCCTGACAGTTGGGAAATCTTGTCAGGAAGATTAGCACTATATAATACAATTTTTGTTCCTGGGTTATACATTTCATTTCCGAATTGGTTCTATCATGAAAACATGGAAAAAATTAATTACACACAAAATATTAAAATGGTAAATAAAAGGTTAAAAATGGCACATTGAAAGGTTTAAAATGATATCTGAATGATATCTCCTGATATCTGAATACCCCAAAGTGTTATGGAAACAATATTCTTCAGAGAAGAACACCTTGGGCATGGTGAAATCACTCTTAGGTTGCTTGATTCTCGTGCCCAAGCTGCCTGTAGACTGTAAGAGAGAGTGCATAATTGAATCGGATGGAATCACACATCGTAATCACCCTTTGACATCTTGTACACTTCCTCTGCAGCACCTATTATTAGCTATAATTGGGGGCAGAAGGCCGCTCTAGTATGTCTCCCCCTGGCCTGACCTGAGTATGGATGTTACCGTCTTAACATCCCTTACGCAGTTATAGCTAGACCAGATTAAAAGGCTTTGAAGTTCTCCCAGTATGGAAGCACATGCTCCTGAGCACCAAAGTAAAGGGGGATAAAATCTCCACATTGACAATGATGGTGGTGGTGATGAACATGAAGAAATTACATTTATGGTACATCCTGCTTACAAACGAACGAAACATCATTGGACAATATAAGCCAGGTTGTAGTCATCATAAGGTAAATGTTAAGGTTTTCCCTCAAGTCTGACTCCGGGAGGTGGTGCTCATCTCCATTTCTAAGCCGAAGAGATAGCATTGTCTGTAGACGTCTCCAAAGTCATGAGGCCAGCATGACTGCATGGAGTGCCATTACCTTCCCATCAAAGCTGACTGGCGCAACCTGGGGATCACAACCAGACACAGTGAAGACATCTGCCCTTGCGCTATGTTACTCTGCTGCTGAGTACGCATGCCCAGTGTGGAACACATCTCATCACACTAAAACAGTGGATGTGGCTCTTAATGAGACATGCTGCACCACTGGAGAAATTACACAGCTTAGCCGGTATTGCACCACCTGACATCCGCTGGGAAGTAGCAGCCAATAGTGAAAGGACCAAGGCAGTGACATCTCCAGCTCATTCCTTGTTTGGGTATCAGCCAGCACGTCAACAACTTAAATCAAGAAATAGTTTTCTTAGATCTACAGAGACACTAGCTGGAACACCTCAGCAAGCGAGAGTCCAAAAGTGGCAGGCTCAAACCCAGCACCTCAATCCGTGGGTGATACCAGATGAGAGACTCCCTCCTAGGCACACAGAAGACTGGGCGACTTGGAAGGCGCAGAACAGACTGCGCTCTGGCACCACGAGATGCAGAGCCAGTCTTAAGAAATGGGGCTACAAAGTTGAATCCACAACATGTGAGTGCAGAGAAGAGCACACCACAGACCATCTGCTGCAATGCAACCTGAGCCCTCCTAATGCCCAATGGAGGACCTTCTTGCAGCCACACCAGAGGCACTCCAAGTGGCCAGATACTGGTCAAAGGACATTTAATCAACTACCAAGTTTGCAAAATTTGTGGGTTTTTTAAATCTGTTTGTTTGTTTTGTTCTGTTAGAAATGTAATACAATGGTATGGTTGCTGATGACACGATAAATAAATAAATACCTTCCCGTCAAAGCGGTACCTATTGATCTACTCACATTTGGATGTTTTCGAACTGCTAAGTTGGCAGAAGATGGGGCTAACAGTGGAAGCCCACCCGTTCCATGGATTTGAACTGCCGACTTTCTGGTCAGCAAGTTCTGCAGCTTAGTGGTTTCACTTGCTGTGCCACCCCCCCCCCCCCCCCCGCCCAGTAGTGATCACACCTGTTCAACTACAATCATGCAATCTGAGTAGGATTTGGGTTGAACCCACTTGAGGAGGACAAAGTATTTCAGAAAGCAGCAAAAACTAGATTTCAGTACCAACAGATGTTTTTGTTGTTGCCAACTGCTGTGAAGTCAGAATTCATACTCTGGACTTACTACTTGCACTGTTGTAGCTATTAATGTTTCTCAAAATGACTCACATTGTTATCTAAATATCGGACCCACAATATTTATTTATTTACCCTATTTATACCCCGCCTTTCTGTACCCCAAGGGGCAGCTTAAAATGGCAATATTCAATGCCTTAAACACAGACAAACAGTAAACTTAAACTCACTTGAATTAAAATTAATGCATATTAAACATTTAAAATTATATTCAGTATTAAAATCACACCTTCCAAAAATCATAGTCTAAGGCAGGGGTCATCAAACTTTTTAAACCGAGGGCCAGGTCACAGTCCCTCTAAACTGGAGGAGGGCCGGATTATAATTTGAAAAAAAAATTGCATGAATTCCTATGCCCATTGCACATATGTTATTTAAAGTGCAAAAAACCACTTAAAAACAATACAATAATTATTAATATTTCAATGGGAAGTGTGGGCCTCTTTTTGGCTGATGAGATAGGATTGTTGTTGTTGTGTGCTTTCAAGTCGTTTTGGACTTAGGTTGACCCTGAGTAAGGGCCGGGTAAATGACCTTGGAGGGCCATATCTGGCCCCCGGGCCTAAGTTTGAGGACTCCTGGTCTAAAGCCATTCCATAGTCATTGCACATATTCCAATTATATTATTGTACTGCACCATCTCCAAAAGCCTGATCCTTTCCTCTGCAGGCTACAAGGGAGTGGGCTGATCTAATGTGGCTAGGGAGGGAGTTCCACAGCCGAGGGGCCACCACTGAGAAGGGCCTGTCTCTTGTCCCTACCAGTCAAGCTTGCGAGGGGGGTGGAATTGAAAGCAGGGCCTCCCAGCTGAGGTGGTTCATAGGGGAAAATACGTTCAAATAGGTAAACTTGGCCAGAACCGTTTAGGGCTTTATAGGATAAAGCCAGCACTTTGAATTGTGCTTGGTAGCAGACTGGCAGCCAGTGGAGCTGACGCAACAGGGGGGTTGTCTTGCACCCCAGGACAGGAAAAGCCCTCTGACTTTAAACACCACACTGTTGGATAGGGAAACAATCCTTTTATTAAAGATAATTAAAAAGCAGTAAAGTAAAAAGCACTTTAGGTAGGAAGATAAGCAGGAACAAAGTAGTCCAGGGTAATAGTCCAGCAAAGTCCATAAAAACAAAGTCAAAACTTCTCAAATAATATGCAAGGAATGTGGAAACAAGAATCCAAGGCATGAATATAAAAGCATAGAATCCAAGAATCAAAACCGTGAAACAAAGGCACTTAAAATATGAATTTTCCAAGGATGGGATCTTGACTTGATTCCAAACAATGCTTCATCTGACTACATATCCTGTTCTTGGGACTTTTATCTCCTCGTTAGCTATGTCTCTAGCGCTCAGAAATTGGTTTCGCTTTAGCTGAGAATTTCTTATCTTTTTTTCTCGGAGCTTGGTAGAACAGGCTCTCCTGTTTTGACTGATCTCCTCCTGTCTATCTATTTGCTCATTAATTTCTGAAGCTGGGCCAGGTACCGAGCTGTTTTCATGTTCCCTATCATGGGAACTCTCTGGTAACAATTCAGGGAGCACACCATCATCCCCACACCCCTGATCTCCTGGTCATTCTCTGCACTAATATCACTGTCATCTTGAAATTCATTGACATCACTCCCCACATCCAAAGCACCCTGATCCTGAAAACACAATCACAGGCTGAACTCCAACAGATTGTGTGCTCCTTGTATGCCACTTCAATGAACAAGCTAGCTGCCCTCCGTTGGACCAACTGAAGCTTCTGAACAGTCTTCAAAGGCAAGCCCACGTAGAGCACATTGCAGTAATCTATACGGGATGTAACCAGAGTGTGGACCACCGTGGCCAAGTCTGACTTCCCAAGGTACGGGCACAAATAGCACACAAGTTTTAATTGTGCAAAAGCTCCCCTGGTCACCGCTGAAGCCTGGGGTTCCAGGCTCAGCGATGAGTCACTCCCAAGGTGCGAAACTGCGCCTTTTTGGAGGAGCTCTTAGAGCTTTATTAAACGGTCTCTCCTTCTTCTCCTTTCTGGCTGTCTCGCGGTCTTGTTCCCACCTATGCCCAAATCAGTTCCAATCAAATGGCAGGGTTTTTTTTTCCTGCTGCGGAGGCAAGAAGTGATGAGGTCAATAGGACTCAGCTGAACATAATCAGGACATTTCCCGGACATCCACAAGATGGAGAAATAGCTGACACCCTCTCTGACTGATTGACCTGAAAACAATTTCCCTATTTGTTTTTATTCTTTTTTTTTCCTCGTGTCTATAATGAGAACATGGTGATGCTCATTAAAATAATGGCAAGCAAAACAGGTCAAAAAGAAACTATGGCACTGTAAATGTGATCGGGTGCATAATACTGTCTTTACAAAAGCACCACACCATCTCAGGATTGAGCTGTGAGGTAGAGAGAGAAAAGTCAGCATGAGGAAACACTGTGGGTTGTGGTGGTCCATTGCTCAGCTATGCCTAAGGATAACATGCCTCCTATTGACATATGGGTAGCTTATGACTTTTCTAGAATGAGGAATAATCATCAAGTTTGCAAAGGACACCAAACTGGGAGGGATAGCCAATACTCCAGAAGACAGGAGCAGAATTCAAAACTATCTTAACAGATTAGACCAGGGGTCCTCAAACTAAGGCCCGGGGGCCAAATACGGCCCTCCAAGGTCATTTGCCCGGCCCTCACTCAGGGTCAACCTAAGTCTCAAACGATTTGAAAGCACACAACAACAACAGCAACAACAACAACAACAACAACAATTCTATCTCATCAGCCAAAAGCAGGCACTTCAACACTTCCCATTGAAATACTAATAAGTTTATATTTGTTAAAAATGTTCTTAATTTTAATTATTGTATTGTTTTTAAGGGTGTTTTTGCACAAATAATGTATGTGCAGTGTGCATAGGAATTCATTCGTGTCCCCCCCCCCCCCCAAATTATAATCTGGTCCTCCAACAGTTTGAGGGACTGTGACCTGGCCCTCTGTTTAAAAAGTTTGTGGATTGAGATGATTAGCCAAAACTAACGCAATGAAGTTCAACAGGGTCACATGCAAGATACCGCATTGGTGAAATGAAAAGATATACAATGGGAGACGATGCTTGACTCAAAAGCAGGATGTGGGGAAAGGATCTCAAAGTCGTCGTGGGGAGGAAAGTGAACATACGTCAACAATGTCATACAGCTGCTTAAAAAGCCAATGGGATTTGGCCTGCCTCAATAGGAGTCTAGTGTCTAGATCCAGGGAAATCATGATACCCCTCTATTCTGCCTTGATCAGACCACACTTGAAATCACACTGTGTCCAATTCTGGGCACCACAACTGAAGGGAGACGTTGACTCTAAGCTGGCATGTGTCCAGAGGAGGATGACTGAAATGATCAAGGGTCTGGAGAACATTAGGAAGAACTTCCTAACTGTAAGGTGAACTGTTCAGCAGTGGAACTCTCTGCCCCGGAGTGTGGAAAAGCTCCTTATTTGGAGGCTTTTAAACAGAGCCTGGATGGCCATCTGTCAAGGGTGCTTTGGATGCAATTTTCCTGCTTCTTGGCAGATGGTTGGACTGGATGGCCCATGAGATCTCTTCCAACTCTAGGATTCTATGAGGGTAAGATGAGCAGATCTCTGGGTTATCTGCATTATATCAGCAAAGATCGCTGTCTTTCACTTGTTCAAAAGTAGAAAAGGAAACTCCCTCTGCACCCCCAATCCCAAAATATACTGAAATGGCACAACCAAAAGATAAAAAGTAATTTTTAAGAATACATTCAACTTTTAATATATATGTATTGATAAGCAATCATATGGCCATGATTCAATTAATATTTTGTTGGCACTGAACAAAAAAAAAGCAAATTCAACTAAATTCTTATCTCAAAATAAAATCACAGGCGCATAAGTATTTAATCTATATAAATAAAAATGTAATGTTCACTTGTGGGATTAACATAACTTAAAAACCACTGGACGAATTGCTGCCAAATTTGAACACAAGACACCTACTAACCCAAGGAGTGACCATCACTCAAAAAAATTTCATTTGGGAGTTGGAGATGCTGGGATTTATAGCTTACCTACAATCAAAGAGTATTCTGAACTCCACCAATGATGGAATTGAACCAAACATGGCACAAGGGACTCCCGTGACCAACAGAAAACACTAGAAGGGTTTGGTGGGCATTGACCTTGAGTTTGGGAGTTGTAGTTCATCTACATCCAGAGAGCACTGTGGCCTCAAACAATGATGGATCTGAAACAACTTGGCACGAATCTTCCATATGCCCAAATATGAACACAGATGGAGTTTGGGGGAAATGGACCTTGATATTTGGGTGTTGTAGTTACTGGGGTTTATATTTCACCTACAATCAAAGAGCATTCGGAACCCCACCAACGAGAGAATTTGGGCAAACTTCCCACACAGAACCCCCATGACCAACAGAAAATATTTAAGGCCATCCAATCCAACTCCCTTCACAAGAGCAAGAAAACGTAATCAAAGCCCTCCTGACAAAGCCATCCAGCCATAGATATATATAGATATGATTCACACAGAGAGAGATATAGTATCATAGATTTGAAAGGGATCCCTAAAGAAGGACAATGATATGTTGCATGTTCCAGAGTAGGCAAATCAGACAATCTCCACATCAACACTGACAAAGAAACCACAAGAAATACTGTTTATCCACAAGTATAAAGACATTTTATATATGAGAAACCAACACTTTCTCATTACTTTATTTTCCAGATCACTAGGCTGGGCCACAGCAACGCGTGGCAGGGGACGGCTAGTTAAATATATACGTCTTTTGAAGCAGGTTCTGGTTGTTGGACTGCAAGGCAAAAACAACCAAATATATCCCACATACCCATCCCTGTTCCACATTTTTCCTATGGCAAGAAGCGTTTGAAAATAGAGAGAACTGTATTAATGAGGGTGATGCGCAGCATGTCATCTAAATCAGAGGAAGTTGGGTGCGCGTTATTTCTTTAAGTTTAGTTCAGAGTGCAGAAAGGTTGGAGGGAAGGCATGCAGTTATTGGACCTGTTTCTGGAATGAAAGAGGAACAATAACTGAACCAAAATCAGAAAACCCTTTCAACAGCAAGCTCTAGGCTTGATGTCACAACAGTCCAGCCTCGGATTTTCATAGATTCCACTCTTTGGCAGGTGGGAGAAGTCCAACCTGGAAGAGTTTGAAGATCCTGGAAATCAGCCATAATGCAGCAACATGGCAATTTTATAAAGCAGTATTTTAGGTCTGCAGGTCACAGTTAGTCTGGCAAGGCTGGATAGGAGGCAAAGCCTGGTCTTCCTGAAGCAGAACAGTCTCATAACAAAGACCATGGAAATAGTAAGTAAAGTTCATTGGTTTAGACCAGGCATGGGCAAACTTCGGCCCTCCACGTGTCTTGGACTACAGCTCCCACCATTCCTAACAGCCTCAGGCCCATTCCTTTTCCCCCTCAAAGAGAAAAGAGCCTGAGGATGTTAGGAATGGTGGGAGTTGAAGTCCAAAACACCTGGAGGGCCTAAGTTTGCTCATGCCTGGTTTAGTCCATTGTCTGATCATGCTAGGTAGGATCAACTTTAGTAGAACAAGAAAAAAGGCAGTTTCCTTTAGCACAATATTTATGTTCATGCCAAAAACTCATAAGTGAACTATTACTACAAAATAATGAAATAAAACCCTTTTTATGCTGTGTTTTTATTATAATGTTAGGCAAGGCAATGGCAAAATACACCTGACTTATTCCTTGTCCCCAGGAAACACTGCAGTCACAACTTCACCCTGCTTGAATATCAAGCAAAAATGGGTGCTAGAAATAACATTGTATGAAAACTGACTGGCACAACCTGGGGATCACAACCAGACACAGTGAAGACATCCGCCCTTGCACTTGGCTACTCTGCTGCTGAGTACGCATGCCCAGTGTGGAACACATCTCACCACACTAAAAAGTGGATGTGGCTCTTAATGAAACATGTCACATTATCTCATGATGACTATGCCCAACACCACTGGAGAAAATATACTATTTAGCTGGTATTGCACCACCTGACATCCGTCGGGAAGAAGCCAAGGCAGTGACATCTCAGGCTCATCCTCTGTTTGTTATATCAGCCAGCATGCCAACGTCTTAGATCAAGAAATGTATGTAATGTATGTATCAAGAAAGGTATGTAAGACACACCTGTTTCGACAGGCCTTTGATTTTTGATATTGCTGTTTTTAAATTGTTTTAAATTGTTTTTAAATTGTGTTAGATTTTAGCCATTCTTGTAAGCCGCTCCGAGCCTGAGTGGCAGCATATAAGTTCGAATAATTAATTAATTAATTAATAAATAGCTTCCTAAGATTCACAGATATACTTGCAGAAACACCTCAGCAAGCAAGAGTCCAAAAGTAGCAGGCTAACACCCAGAACTGCTGGAGAAATTATACACTTTAGCCATGAGACATGTCACACTATCACAGGGTGTCTGCGCCCTACAACACTGGAGAAATTACACTGTTTAGTTGGTATTGCACCACCTGACATCCACCGGGAAGTAGCAGCCAGTAATGAAAGGACCAAGGCAATGACATCTCCAGCCCATCTTCTGTTCAGGTATCAGTGAGGACGTTAATGCCTTAAATCAAGAAATAGTTTCTCTTAAGGTCTACAGAGATACTCACACCTCAGCAAGCGAGAGTCCAAAGGTGGCAGGCTAAAACCCGGAACCTCAAGCCATGGCTCATACAGAATGAGAGACTCTTTCCTGGACACACGGAAGACTGGGCAACTTGGAAGGCACTGAACAGACTGCACTCTGGCACCATGAGATGAAAGGCCAGCCTTAAGAAAAGGGGCCACAAAGTGGAGTCCACGACATGCAAGGGTGGAGAAGAGTAAACCACAGACCACCTATTACAATGCAGTCTGAGCCCTGCCACATGCACAATGGAGGGCCTTCTTATAGCGACACCAGAGACACTTCAAGTGGCCAGCTACTTGTCAAAAGACATTTAGTATCATGCCAAAGTTTTTTAAACTATGTGTTTTTACATACATTACAACTGTACCCTCAAATTGCTTCTAATATGATAAATAAATAGTTTCATCCTAAACTACCAGATGACTTGGAAGTACATACACAGATAAGGATCCCATGGATGCCATGGCTTCTTCTAACAATTTCTCTCTTTGGCTTTTATTATTTATACAAAAATAATATAACTAAAAGACATCAAAACAGACTGGTGTTGATAGAGAGAGAGAGAGAGAAGATAACTTTTTAAAAACAAAGTTTTCAAAGGCACCTACTGCTTCATATTAACCTTCTTTGTTTCACAGTGTATCTCATCACACTTGAAGGCATACGCATCATCAACATTTGACTCACCAGCATAGCAACCTTTACCAAAACAATATGGCTTGTGTCATTTCTTGTTGTTGTGTGCCTTCAAGTCATTTCTAACTTATGGCAACTCTTAGGCCAGTGTTTGTCAACCTGGGGGTCGGGAACCCGGCGGGGGGGGGGGGCACAAGGGGATATCAGGTTGCCAATGACCATCAGAAAACATATATTTCTGATGGTCTTAGAAACCCCTTTAGCAGAGAAGGCTGAAGATCTCTCAGCCTATCCTTCTCTTCCTTTTTGGAAATAGACTGCAAATCCTCCCACCAAAAGCCCTCCTCCACTGCAATTGGCCAAAGGGAGGGCTGTTTCTGAGACTCCAAGCAGGGGAGCGGAGAGCGCAGAGCATCATGGTGTGCATGTGTGGGTGAGGGAGAGCGTGCAAGGCTGGAGGGAGGCTCATGCCAGCAAGTCCTTTCAAGGCATGGGAGTTCTCTCGGGGAAGTTTGGCCCAATTCTATTGTTGGTGGGGTTCAGAATGTTCTTTGATTGTAGGTGAACTAATCGTGCCTCATTTGGTCCAGATCTATCATTGTTTGAGTCCATAGTGCTCTCTGGATGTAGGTGAACTACAACTCAAAAACTCAAGGTCAATGCCCACCAAAACCTCTCAGTATTTTCTGTTGGTCATGGGAGTTCTGTGTGCCAAGTTTGGTCCAGTGAATGAAAATAATAATAATAATAATAATAATAATAATAATAATAATAATAATATACTCCTGACCTTTGTGTTAAAAAACAAAGTATGGATCGTTGATGTCGCAATCCCAGGTGATAGCAGGATTGCAGAGAAACAACTGGAAAAGCTGACACGATATGAGGATTTCAAGATCGAACTGCAAAGACTCGGCACAAGCCAGTTAAGATGGTCCCAGTGGTGATCGGCACACTGGGTGCAGTGCCTAAAGACCTTGACCTGCACTTAAACACAATCGGTGCTGACAAGATTACCATCTGCCAGCTGCAAAAGGCCACCTTACTGGGATCTGCACGCATTATTTGCCGATACATCATAGAGTCCTAGCCACTTGGGAAGTGTTCGATGAGTGATCCAATACAACAGCCAGCAGAGTGTCTGCTGTGGACTCATCTTTTTGTGTTTCTAATAATAATAATAATAATAATAATAATAATAATAACAACAATAATAACAATATAATAATAATAAACTTTATTTATACCTTGCCACCATCTCCCCAATGGGGTCTCGGGGCGGCTAACAGGAGGCCGAGCCCAAAAATAATACAACAAACTAATATGCAAATAATAGAGAATTAAACACAACAAATATATAATGCAACAAAATAAAATAGACAATGCAAAATAACATAATAAAATCAATCACAAAGGGCAGGCCAATTGTGTGAGATAAAATGTTAAAAATGTTAAAACCCTAGGTGAGATAGGAAGTGGAAAAAGTGTATTTGTAAAGGAGGAGCCCGAGATGGGGGAGCAGTGGGACTTGAGCTTCATAGGGGAAAGTGCATAGTCTAAACCAGGGGTCCTCAAACTTTTTATTTTATTTCAATGGGAAGTGTGAGATAGGATTGTTGTTGTAATTGTGTGCTTTCAAGTCATTTCAGACTTAGGTTGACCCTGAGCAAGGGCCGGATAAATGACCTTGGAGTGCCGCATCCGGCCCTTGGGCCTTAGTTTGAGGACCCTTGGTCTAAACAAACTGTAGGTGGAAACTAACAAAAATTGGTTGGATGGTCAGTCTGCGAAGGCACATCAGAAAAGTCAAGTTTTTAGCTCTTTCTTATAAACTGCTAGAGTGGGGGGTTGTCTAATCTCACCTGGTAATGAGTTCCAAAGTCGGGGGGAGGGGCAGAGCAAAGAAGGATCTCTCACTCGTACCCACTAGCCTTACCTGTGATAGGGGAAGGGGAAAAAGGAGGGCCTCTCCATAAGATCGAAGAGATCGTGCATTACAATTCATAACAGTAGCAAAATTACAGTTATGAAGTAGCAATAAAAATAATTTTATGGTTGGAGGGGGGTCACCACAACATAAGGAACTATATTAATGGGTTGCGGTATTAGGAAGGTTGAGAAACACTGTACTAAATCATACCAACCTATCTTCTATGAACCGGCGTGAGCATTGAGATCTGCTGGAGATGCCCTTCTCTCAATCCCACCACCGTTGGTGTGGACGAGAGAGAGTGCCTTCTGGAATTTCCTACCTAAAGTAATTAGGCTTGCCCCCCACCCTTCAAGCCTTTCAGACAAGTTCATAAACATGGTTCTTTTGACAAGTCTTTAAGCCTGTTTAATTCTGGCCAGCCCAATGACCCCATTGTGCCACTCCACACTTTATTGCTGATAGTTCGGTTATTCGCAGGTTTTACTGCATTTTAGGAAATTGCATAATATATTTTAAATAGGATTTTATGTATATTGTTGTTTCATACTTATTTTATATATTTTAACATTATACTGACATGGTCGTTGTTAGAGTGGTCCAGCGTTTCTGTGTTCTCAAATAATATTCTGTGTCCAGGTTGGTTCTCCTATCCTGAATATTCCACAGCTATATAAACCCCATTTTCCTACTTTCCAGCAGACCTCACAACCTCTGAGGATGCCTGCCATAGATACAGGTGAAATGTTAGGAGAGAATGCTTCTGGAACATGGCCAGGCAGCCCAGAAAACTCATAATAACCCAGTGATTCCGGCCATGAAAGCCTTCGACAATACATTGAACCCAAGAGTTCTCCCTTTGAGAGGAAGCATTAACATGTTGATTCAGCCATACCCTCCCATGCATTCAGCATTATTCTGTGCTTGGCAAAACACATACTCATGCTGAAGGTCCATAAATAAACACATATACCATGTGGATATTTTTGCTTAGAATGCCAATTATCTGTCAGCAAATAAAAACATATGCCTTGCTTCAATGAGGCAATATATTCTGAAAACATGCTTCCAACTGATCACACCTTCCCTTTATGGCACATTTAGCTTTCTCGTATTGGGTTTTCAATAAATACCAGTGGTGATATATAGTTTTAGGATTCCCAGGGTTAATCGTTTATTTTCCAAGTAATTAGTGTACCAGTTTATGCTTCCCTCCCTATCCTGGGCTTGGGTTATTTCTTCCAGGCAAAATCAATTAGCAAAATTTATTTTACAGTATGTGGATAGAAATAAGGTAATTACTTGTAAATAGTGCTCTTCATTCTTTCCAAATGAGGGCAAATGTAGGACCTGAAAGTAGGATATATAGTAAAGGTAAAGATTTCCTCTGACATTAAGTCTAGTTGTGTCCAACTCTGAGGGTCGATGCTCATCTCTATTTCTAAACTGAAGAACCAGCATTGTCCGAGGACACCTCCAAGGTCATGTGGCCAGAATGACTGTATGGAGAGCTGTCACCTTCCGGCAGAAGCGGTACCTACTGAACTACTCACATTTGCATGGTTTTGAACTGCTAGGTTGGCAGAAGCTGGGGCTAACAGCGGGAGCTCACCCCGCTCCCTGGATTCAAACCACTGACCTTTCGGTCAGCATGTGGACCGGCCACGTTGTCCAGATGCCCGACCACCGTCTCCCAAAGCAGTTGCTCTACTCCAAACTCAAGAACGGAAAACGGAATGTTAGAGGACAGGAAAAGAGATTTAAAGATGGGCTCAAAGCCAATCTTAAAAACTCTGGCATAGACACTGAGAACTTGACCGCTCCAGCTGGAGGTCAGCTGCGACCAGCAGTGCTGCAGAATTGGAGGGCAAAAGAGAGAAACATGCCAAGAGGAAGGCGCGTCAAGCCAACCCCGACCGAGACTGCCTTCCACCTGGAAACCAATGCCCCACTGCAGGAGAAGATGCAGATCAAGAATAGGGCTCCACAGTCACCTACGGACCCACCAGAAAACTGATCCTGGAAGACTATCCTACTCAGCCAACGAGGGATCGCCTAAGAGAGAAGAGAAGAAACCAGTTTCTGATTCATTTTTGACTGCGATTCTATGTGCTAGTGATTGAAGAGATTTCTATGCCACCACATAACCCAAGTTCTCTGGGCAATTCTCACCTGGGCAATCCACACCACATACACAGTAAAAAGACAAATCTTGTTACATCCCGAATAGATTACTGCAATGCACTCTACATGGTGCTGCCCTTGAAGACTGTTCGGAAACTTCAACTAGTCCAACAAAAGAGAGAGAAAAAGAGACAAGGAAGGAAAGAAAGAGACAAGGAAGGATGGAACCAAAGAGCAAAGGAAGCGAGAAAAGAAACAGGTAGAGAAGGAAGAAAGAAGAAGGGAAAGAAAAAGAGGGAAGGAAGAGAATGAAAGAAGGAGAGAAAGAGGGGGGGAAGGTTGGCCACAGCAACGCATGGCGGGTACAGCTAGTTGCAAATAAACCTTTTGTGATTATTGAGATTGGACTCTGCATGTTTATCTCCTAAACTGTCAATTCTTTACAGCCATATCACACAGCACTTCATGCTCTGCTCGCTACTGAGCTGATGCTCAACTTTTTGTATCCTGTTTAATTTTGGGGTGTTCATGCATAGTAACTACTATGGGCTGAAAGAGCTTATTAGGGCAGAACTGAGTCACTCAGTGGCCTCTCTGACAAACTAGTGCCAAGTGGGAGAGTGATTTGATGATCTGGACGACTATCCCTCAGAATCAATCTCACAGGGCACACATGCCCCCCCCCCCCCCCCATTCATTTTCTTAATGACTCTAAATGGCTTCTATGCAGTTGCTCTTTTGACACTTGCAGCCCTCAAAATTGAATTAGCCACATAGAAATTAGATTCCCCCAATATTGTGTGAAGATGAAACACAAGATAAAAACAAACCACACCGTAATGATGCTGTGCTTTTACCGTCTGCACCACAAGACCTTTTCATTACAGGAGAAAGTAAAGTGGCAGATGTTCCGTAAAGGAACCAAATAAAGACTACTTACTACCTTTCAATTTTTCATTCACTGGGATTCAGGTGGATTATCTTCCCCAACAAAAGATAAGTATTTGAAACCTTTCTTATTAAATGTTCTATTTTGCTTCACTAATAATGTGAACTAATGTACCAGACAACATATGGACCTTAGGGCAAACCACAACATTGATACAATAATGTATCTATTTTGCTGTTCACAATTTTACCCTGAATTTTAAAAAATCAAAGTCAACGTAATTACGTAATTACGTTGACTTTCATATGTAACCATTTTTTTAAAAATTGCACATTGCCAATTTATTTTTCCTGGCATAAGGTAGAGAAATGCCTGCTTTCCTGTTAATTGTCTAATGAGCAGACAGAAAGCATTACCATAATTATTTTAATCTAAGGACTGGACTTTGACATTGATGAACTCTTACTATATCCTCCCTCCCACGCTGCCATGACTAAAGAACAATTACCTCCAAAATCTTGTACAACTGGGACGTTAGTATTTTTTGGGTTGATGGTGTGTTTATAAAGTAACATTCTATATTGCAAAAAGAATGACACTAAACCCATAGGGAAGTCTTAAGGACAGAGTGATCCCCTAACCATTCAGTCCTATACACACAGACTAACCCAGGCATGGGCAAACTCCGGCCCTTCGGGTGTTTTGGACCAATTCTCACAATTCCTTACAGTCTCTGGCCCTTTTCTTTCCCCCCTAAACTGCTTAAGCAGACTTACAAGCCACTCTAAACACCCTCACAGAAGCATACGAGAAGCTCAGCCTGTCATTGAACATTGAGAAAACCAAAGTGCTCTTCCAGCAGTCACCAGCCAATCCCTCTCCAATGGCAGAGATACAGTTTAATGACGTAACATTAGAAAACGTTGACCATTTCTGCTCCCTTGGCAGCCACCTCTCCACCAAAGTCAACATCGACACCGAAATACAACACCACCTGAGCTCTGCGAGTGCAGCCTTTTTCCGAATGAAGTAGAGAGTGTTTGGGGACCAGGACATCTGTAGGGATACCAAGGTGCTTGTTTATAAAGCTATTGTCCTCACAACCCTGCTTACACCTGCGAGACATGGACTGTCTACAGGCGTTACATGCAACTCCTAGAACGATTCCATCAGAAAAATCTCGTAAATCTCTTGGGAAGAAAAGTGGACAAATGTCACTGTGCTCAAAGAAGCAAAGACCACCAGCACTGAAGCAATGGTCCTCCACCATCAACTCCATTGGACCGGGAACACTGTCCAGATAACCAACTACCATCTCCCAAAGCAGCTGCTCTACTCCGAACTCAAGAACAGAAAACGGAATGTTGGTGGGCAGGAAAAGAGATTTAAAGATGGGCTCAAAGCCAACCTCAAAAACAGTGGCATAGACACTGGGAAGCCCTGGCAGGGCTCTAGCCAGAAAAAAAATTCAGGGAGGGTTGAAAATATCGGGGGGGGGGGGGGGTTTGAAACGTGCCTCCTAGCTCACGCTGAAGCAAAGAGCACAGCAGGGAGCAGAGCCGCCTTCAATAGCCTGCAGCTCCGCCCCTGTCAACCACCCCCACCGAGTCTGGCTTTCTTAATGCGAGCATTCAACACCCCACCCCCCAACTTAGTTGCTTCGCTACATCGGCTATTGCTGGAAGTAATGACAGTGTGAATAAATTGTCAATATTTGCTTGAGATAGTGCTTGCAGTTCTGGAGGGACTCTTAATTTTTTGTGTCTCATATAGCATGGGGATATGGTTAATCAGTTAAAATTCATGAGTAAACTAGGTTTTTTGTTAACCTGAAAAATTTCGAGGGGGGGTTGAACCCTAACCCCCCCCCCCAGCTACAGGCCTGAGCCCTGGCCCTTGAGCGCTCCAGCTGGAGGTCAGCTGTGACCAGCAGTGCTGTAGAATTTGAAGAGGCACGAATGGAGGGCGAAAGAGAGAAACGTGCCTAGAAGAAGGCGCATCAAGCCAACCCCGACTGGGACCGCCTTCCACCTGGAAACCGATGCCCTCACTGCGGGAGAACATGCAGGTCAAGAACAGGGCTCCACAGTCACCTACGGACGCACAACCAGGACACCGACCTTGGAAGGCAATCCTATTCAGACAGCAATGGATCGCCTAAGTAAGTAAGCTTAAACAGCTGAGGAGGAAAATGAAAGGGTCTGAGGCTGTTAGGAATTGTGGGAGCTGAAGTCCAAAACACCTGGAAGGCCCAAGTTTCCTCATGCCTGGTTTTGGTCTATTGTCCGGTTAGGTTCGGCAGCCTCAATTTGAGTAGAAAAAAAATTTTTTGGTCTGTCCATAAGCAAATCTCATTAAATTCATCCAGGTACAGAAATACATAGCATGGAGCTTAGTATGTTTAGCATGGAGAAGAGAAAACTTAGAGGTGACATAATAGCCATCTATAAACATGTTCGATTGTGGCGTGAGCTTCTCCTGTCAGCCCTAGATTCTGCCAACCTAGCAGTTCAAAAACATGCAAATGTGAATAGATCAATAGATGGGAAGGTAATGTCGCTCCATGCAGTCATGCCGGCCACATGACCTTGGAGGTGTCTATGGACAACGCCGGCTCTTCGGCTTAGAAATGGAGATGAGCACCACATCCCAGAGTCAGACGACTGGACTTAATGTCAGGGAAAAACCTTTACCTTTTAGACATGTTATGTCAATCAAGGGATTTATGTAGATAATAGGGCAAACTTTTGTGTTCTGCTACTCCAGAGACCAGGACACTGGAGCAATGGATTCAAAATCACTGTTGGCCCTCCACAGCCATGAATTATGCATCCATGGATTCACCCATGGCTTAAAATCCTTTTCAAAACAATGGTTTCCACAAAAACGATTTGTTTTAAAAGTTTACTATAAGGAATGCCATTTTACTATGCTATGGTATATAATGGGACTTGAGTATCCATGGATTTTGTTATCTAGAACCCCCAGATTTTGTTATCTGGGGGTTCTAGAACAAAACCCCAGTGGAAACCAAAGTAAGAGATTCCACCTCAATAGAAGAAATGACCAACAGTATAGATACCTTGTAAGCCTCTCTGAGTCCCCTTCAGGGTGAGAAGGTCGGCATATAAATGTCGTAAATAAATAAATAAATAAATAAATGTTTTCAGGTTAGAACAAAAGGATTGAAGGGTGGGAGCTAATCTAATACCTTTTGGTAAGTATTCCAGAGGTGGGGGGCTACCACAGAGAAGGCCCTGACTCTTGTCCCCACCGACCTCATGGGCCATCCAGTCCAACCCCCTGCCAGGAAGCAGGAATATTGCATTCAAATCACCCCTGACAGATGACCATCCAGCCTCTGTTTAAAAGCTTCCAAAGAAGGAGCCTCCACCACACTCCGGGGCAGAGAGTTCCACTGCTGAACGGCTCTCACAGTCAGGAAGTTCTTCCTCATGTTCAGATGGAATCTCATCTCTTGTAGTTTGAAGCCATTGTTCCATTGTGTCCTAGTATCCAGGGAATCATAGAATCAAAGAGTTGGAAGAGACCTCATGGGCCATCCAGTCCAACCCCCTGCCAAAAAGCAGGAATATTGTATTCAAATCACCTCTGACAGATGGCCATCCAGCCTCTGTTTCAAAGCTTCCAAAGAAGGAGCCTCCACCACACTCCGGAAGCAGAAAACAAGCTTGCTCCCTCCTCCTCCCTGTGGCTTCCTCTCACATATTTATATATGGCTATCATATCTCTTCTCAGCCTTCTCTTCTTCAGGCTAAACATGCCCAGCTCCTTAAGCCGCTCCTCATAGGGCTTGTTCTCCAGACCCTTGATCATTTGAGTCGCCCTCCTCTGGACACATTCCAGCTTGTCAATATCTCTCTTGAATTGTGGTGCCCAGAATTGGACACAATATTCCAGGTGTGGTCTAACCAAAGCAGAATAGAGGGGTAATAATAATAATAATAATAATAATAATAATAATAATAATAATATCATCATCATCATAAAAATATGCACACCTATTGCAATGCCTGTAGAAAATAATAATAATAATAATAATAATAATAATAATACTTTATTTATACCCCGCCACCATCTCTCCAAGGGGACTCGGAACAGCTTACATGAGGCCAAACCCGACAACACATCAATAAAACAAAAAACAATAAGCAAAAAACAATACAATTAATATAACTCACATGTAAACAGTAACATGCAAGGATTTAAAAAACCTATGGCCGAGCCAAATGTAATAGTTTAAAATTTTAAAAAATAAACACTGGGCATGAACAGAGGTAGGATGTATCTGGTAGGAGGGTTTTAAAAGAAATGAAGGGAGAGCAACCCAACGAGTAGTTAAAGTGCTTCTGAGGACATTTTGCTAGGGATTATTTCCTTATTCAGGGAAGGCACACTGGAACAACCACGTTTTCAGACTCCTCCTAAAGACTGCCAATGTGGGGGCTTGCCTGACATCCTTAGGAAGTGAGTTCCAGATTTGGGGGCCAACACAGAGAAGGCCCTCTTCCTCGTCACAACAAAAATAAGCTTTGTCAACACTGAGAGTACTGAAGATCAAACTACGGGAAAAGAATAAAGTGCATTTCCAAACACAGCTATATCAGGATACCTTGAAAAGGCTTTCACTGTGCCAAATGGTATAATACTGGGGTCTAATACTTTAATTTACTTTTTCATTTCAGGTCTGTATTGATGGATGGAGGGAAGGAAGGAAGGAATGGAACGTACCAAGCACCGGAAATAGGAACAGACTACTTAGTAGCAGTTTTAGCGATGTTCTGTATGATCAGCACCTTTCGCCTTCTGACATTTTACACTCTCTCACTGCAACCTCAGGTCATAGCAAGAACAAATCAGATGTGGTGCTTCAGTTCGTGTCTATCTGACTCAACCTCTTAATGTGCGGATGCAATTTAACACCTGGGATGGATGTTATTCCTTCATTAGCTTTTTAAAATTGGGAGGGGGAGTTAGAACAAGGGCCTGAACTGCCTTTGCACATTAAAACTCAAATCAAACGGACTAAAGATGGAAAAGCACATCGAAGCTGCACTCTCCAGTTCACTTGGTGCTGTCAGATTTTTTTTTTAAGTGGAAACTTATGTGTGTACTACCATTATCTTCCGTTGTGTTCCTTTATCTTGCTCCCTCCCTGCCAAGATCATAGATCTTCGGGACAACTGGACAATGCCATTGGATAATGATTTTAGTAATGAGATGCTGAGGATGTATACTTTTATCGGTTTTATTATTTTATTTAATGTTATTTATGCTAAATGTTTTAATTGGGTTGTTGTACGTTTTTTCGGGCTATATGGCCATGTTCTAGAGGCATTCTCTCCTGACGTTTTGCCTGCATCTATGACAAGCATCCTCAGAGGTAATGCTCTGAGGATGCTTGCCATAGATGCAGGCGAAACGTCAGGAGAGAATGCCTCTAGAACATGGTCATATAGCCCGAAAAAACCTACAACAACCCAGTGATTCCGGCCATGAAAGCCTTCGACAATACAATGTTTTAATTGTTTTTATGTTGTTGTGGGCATCGAATCGTGCCATTTGTAAACCGCCCTGAGTCGCCCTCGGGCTGAGAATGGCGATATATAAATATGGTAAATAAATAAATATTTTAAGGAGCTGCGATGGTGCAATAGGTTAAACCCTTGTGCCGGCTGGACTGCTGACCTGAAAGTTGGGTTGCCAACATGAAGGTTGCCAGTTCGAGACAGGGTGAGCCACTGTCTGTCAGCTCTAACTTGATGGGGACATGAGAGAAGCCTCCCAGCAGTATGGTAACACATCCGGTCAACGTCTATGTAGATGGCCAATTCTCTCACACCAGAAGCAACTTGCAGTATACATTGTCGAAGGCTTTCATGGACAGAATCACTGGGTTGTTGTGAGTTTTCTGGCCATGTTCCAGAAGCATTTTCTCCTGACATTTCCCCTGCATCTAAAAAGCCAGACCTTAAAACTGCTAGGCCATTAAAGTGGCCAATTGCAACATTCACACCTATGTCAAACAGACAAGAGTTTGTTCTCCCACCCTGGACATTCCACAGATGCATAAACCCCATTTTTCTAGTTTCCAACAGACCTCACAACGTCTGCCATAGATGCAGGCCAAATGTCAGGAGAGAATGCTTCTGGATCATGGCCATACAGCCCGGAAAACTCACAACAACCCAACTTGTACTATGTTCTCAAGTCGCTTCTGACGCGATTAATAATAACCTGAGTTTGGATTTTTCTAAAAACCATGACGTCCGATTTAAATCTTCAAGTCAAAACACAAATTCTTTACATGTGACTGTTTAAGGAAATTCACAAGCATCCCAAGGCCCTCCTCAGCCTTACTATACAATGACAGCATGAGAATATGACACCCCATATGCATGCGCATACTCACAACCGAGTTCACAATGGAGCTCGATGCTCTAATCAGCAAAGGCCACGAAGAAGGACAGCACGTCTATCAACCTGAAAGGTCACGTTCTCACAAAGCAAATACATTTAAACACTGCTACTCAACCAGCATCGCAAAGCCCAATTTCCTGCCATGCTTTGTTTCAACTCAAGTAGATAAAAAATGTGGACCATATTCTAGTATCCAGATATAGGGATTTCTTGATAGGTTTGCCTGGAAAGGCCTCCATCAATCCAAATCACACATTAACCAACATTCCTGGTTTCAATGAGTTCCCTCGGGGAGATAGTATTATGACATTGTGTTGTCCAAGGCTTTCGTGGCCGGAATCATTAGGTTGCTGTGAGTTTTCTGGGATGTATGGCCATGTTCCAGAAGCCATACAGTTATTAGATTATTATAGGCAAATAAATCAATGCCAAGTATGACACTTCTCCACTCCGGAGCAGCGTCCAATGGGTAGCTTGAGACAATAAAAGCCTTTCTGTGCCTCTGAGCAGATCTTGTGGGATTTCCTGCTTGATATTTTGGGTTTTATGGCTGTGTGGAAGGGCCTTGAGATACCTGAGTCCACACTGCCACATATTCCAGGTCAAACAGATTTTGTGGGATTTCCTGTCTTGCTATTTTGGGTGGAAGGTCCCTGAGATGACTTCCACTGCCATATATTCCAGGTCAAAATAGACCTTGTGGGATTTTCTGCCTTGATATTCAGGGTTCTATGGCTGTGTGGAAGGGCCCTGAGCGATCTGAGTCCACACTGCCATATATCCCAGTCCAAAGCAGACATTGTGGCATTTCCTGCTTAATATTTTGGGTTCTATGGCTGTGTGGAAAGGCCTTGAGATACCTGAGTCCACACTGCCATATATTCCAGTCCAAAGAAGATATTCTGGGATTTCCTACCTTGATATCCTGGGTTCTATGGCTGCCTGGAAGGGCCTGGAGATACCGGAGTCCACACTGCCATATATCCCAAAGCAGATCTTGTGAGATTTCCTGCCTTGATATCCTGAGTTATATGGTGTTGTGGAAGGGCCCTGAGCGATCTGAGTCCACACTGCCATATATTCCAGTCCAAAGCAGATCTTGTGGGATTCCCTGCATGATATTTTGGGTTCTATGGCTGTGCGGAAGGGCCCTGAGATATCGGAGTCCACACTGCCATATATTCCAGGTCAAAGCAGACCTTGTGGGATTTCCTGGCTTCTATGGCTGCCTGGAAGGACTACTGGGGGGAGGGTGCGAAAAGAAGAAGACACACTCTGAGGGAGGGAGGGAGGGGAAAGAGAGCCATGAAACCGTTGGGATGGCCAAGGGCTGGCATGCCATTTCCCCCTGGCGTGTTGCCGCTGCCTCCCACTTCCCACAGCACCCGGGATTTGCAAGGAAAAAGGATCCGATGGCATGGGAATGGGATTATGATGGGAGGTTTTGGTGTGGCATGAATGCAGCAGGGATGCATGGCAGGCGGGGGCAGTGTGTGAGCGCGCGTGTGCCCCAGCCACAAAGCCCACCAGGCGCAATGCCGTGCCACGGCCAGAGCCAAAGGGAGAAGAAGGAGGAGAGGAGCCAGGGCGAGGGAGAAGGAGAGCAGCCTCGGCAACGGCGGCGGCGGCGGCGGGGTCTGCTACTCACCAGAGCTTCCTCTTTAAGGGCAGGAGGCTGCCCCGGTTGGAGGCGGTCACCCCGATGGCCATCTGCAAGACAGTCAGGTATTTCTGATACTTCATTTTGCCGTCGCCCCCCCGGTCCCTGCTGCGTCCCCGCCGCCGCCACCGACAGAGTCTCTCCAGCCGCTGCATGCAATCATCAAATTTTTATTTCCAGGCATCTGCCGTCCTGCGTCGCGCTTCTTCCCCTCCTCCTCCTCCTCCTCCTCCTTTCCTCCTCCTTTCCTCCTCCTCCTCCTGCCGCGCTCCCTCTTTCTCTTTTTCTCTCTCTCTCTCTCTGGCTGTGTAGGCCCCCCTTCTCCTCCTCCTCCTCCTCTTCTCCTGCCGCACTCCCCCTCTCTTTCTCTTTCTCCTCCTCCTCCTCTCTTCGCAGAGAATAGGCACTCCCTCTGCTGCTGCTTCTCCTCCTCCTCCTCCTCGCCTGCTGTCACTCTCTCTCTCTCTCTCTCTATCCCTCCCTCCCCTTCTCTCTCTTTCCTGGCCCACCTTGGCTATCTCCTCCTCCTCCTCTTCCTCCTCTTCTTTGTTCTCGTTCAGGACCCATCCAGGCGCTGTCCCACACGCGCCCGCATCCCCACTCACTCTCCCTCCCTCCCTCCCGTTGCCTCCAGCACAATTTTGGAGCGTCCTGCCACGCGTGGAAGGGTTAATCGCGGGCATGGGTTGGCCTAGCACGCCGCACCTGGGAAGGGACAGGACATCACCCTCCAGGAGAAGGCAAGGCAGGTACACGAGCTCTCTCACTGCCTCCACCACAGCCTTGGAAAGCAGGTGGATCAGGCCTGGGCAAACCTGGGCCCTCCTTGCAGGGAGTTTCATAGAATCATAGAATCAATCATAGAATCAAAGAGTTGGAAGAGACCTCATGGGCCATCCAGTCCAACCCCATTCTGCCAAGAAGCAGGAATATTGCATTCAAATCACCCCTGACAGATGGCCATCCAGCCTCTGCTTAAAAGCTTCCAAAGAAGGAGCCTCCACCACACTCCGGGGCAGAGAGTTCCACTGCTGAACTGCTCTCACAGTCAGGAAGTTCTTCCTAATGTTCAGATGGAATCTCCTCTCTTGTAGTTTGAAGCCATTGTTCCGCGTCCTAGTCTCCAAGGAAGCAGAAAACAAGCTTGCTCCCTCCTCCCTGTGGCTTACTCTCACATATGTATACATGGCTATCATATTCCCTCTCAGCCTTCTCTTCTTCAGGCTAAACATACCCAGTTCCCTAAGCCACTCCTCATAGGGCTTGTTCTCCAGACCCTTGATCATTTTAGTCGCCCTCCTCTGGACACATTCCAGCTTGTCAATATCTCTCTTGAATTGTGGTACCCAGAATTGGACACAATATTCCAGATGTGGTCTAACCAATGGTGGACCAACTCCCACCATTCCTAACACCCTAGGTAATTTTCAAGGGTAAGCACACAGTATTTTGGCGCCCCCTCTCCCACCAATCTTCTATAAATATATAAATGCTCTGTGCACAATGAGTACCTTTAAAACAAAAGAACCAATGAACGAAATCACACCAAATTTGGCAACGAAACGTCTCACAACACAAGGAGTGACCACCACTCAAAAAATTATGATTTTGTCATTTGGGAGATCAACACCTACAATCACCTACAATCATAGAGCATTCTGAACCTCACCAATGATGGAATTGAACCAAACTAAGCACACAGTTCTCCCATGACCAACTGAAAATACTGGAAGGGTTTGGTGGGCAGGGTCCTTTGGTTTTGGAGTTGTAGTTCGCCTACATCCAGCGATCATGGTGGACTCAAACAACGATGGATCTGGACCAAACTCTACACGAATACTCAATATGCCCAAATGTGAACACTGGTGGAGTTTGGGGAAAATAGAATCTTGACATTTGGGAGTTGTAGTTGCTGGGATTTATAGTTCACCAACAATCAAAGAGCATTCTGAACCCCACCAACAACAGAATGGAGCCAAACTTTTCACATAGAACCCCCATGACCAATGGAAAATACTCAAGGCCATCCAGTCCAACTCCTTTCAGCAGGGCAAGAAAACGTAAACAAAGCCCTCCTGACAAAGAGCCATCCAGCCATAGATAGAGATAGATATGATTCACATACACACACACAGATATAGTATGATAGATTTGAAAGGGACCCTTAAAGAAGGACTATGATATGTTACATGTTCCGGGATGGGCAAACCAGACAATCTCCACATCAACACTCACAACGAAACAGCAAGAAATACTGTTTACCCACAAGCATCAAGACATTACATACATTAGAAACCAACACTTCTTCATTACTTTATTTTCCAGATCAACAGACTGGGCCACAGCAACACCTGGCAGGGGACAACTAGTCACTAATATATATTTTCTGTTCATCGTGGGAGTTCTGTGTGCCATATTTGGTTCAATTCAATCAGAATGCTCTTTGATTGTAGGTGAACTATACACCCCAGTAACTACAACTCGCATATGTCAAGATCTATTTTCCCCCAAGAGCGGCTGAAGAGCGCCCCTGGGTAAAAAAGAGCGCCCCTACTGCAAAGGCTTACTTCGCATAATGGCTTGAGCCACCCCTGCTAACACCCTCAAGCCCTTTCCTCTTCCCTCTCAGCCGTTTAGAATCATAGAGTTGATCTGTCCATATTCATTACTAGCCCTCCCCTGCCACGCTTTGCTGTGTGCCACATTTTGTTCAATTCCATTGTTGGTGGTGTTCAGAATGCTCTTTGATTGTAGGTGAACTATAAATCCCAGCAAATACAACTTGAGTGAAGGACATACATTGGGTTGTTAGGTGTATGCTGTCCAAATTTGGTGTTAATTCGTCCTGTGGGTTTTGAGTTATGTTAATCCCACAAACGAACACTACATTTTTATTTATATAGACTAGCCATCCCTGCCACGCTTTGCTGTGGCCCAGAAGAAGAAGAAGAAGAACTTTATTTTTCTATCCTGCCTCCATTTCCCCGAAGGGACTTGAGGCGGTTTACATGGGGCCCAAGCTCAAGGCAGAATACAATTAAAAACAAAGCAATTACAAAGGTCACCTCACTACCTCTGAGGATGCTTGCCATAGATGCAGGCAAAACGTCAGGAGAGAATGCCTCTAAAACATGGCCATATTGCCCGAAAACACCTACAACAACCCAGTGATTCCGGCCATGAAAGGCTTGGACAATACAAAGCAATAACAATTAAAACAGCATAAAACAGTGTAAACAACATAACAATAATAGCTAGCAACAACAATAACAACAGACTAATTTTGGAGGGGGGAGGGTGGGAAGAAAGCCACTACATGAGCTGGTTAAAGGATAAGATGGTTTAGTAAGGTGGATAACAATGTATAATGGCATAGGAAATATCATGGAAACAGAACAAATTAATAGGATCAAAACAATTCAAATAATATAATATAGGACATCAGATTAAATGACGATTCAGGTCATGATACAGTCTGGTGACCTGGAAAATAGTGTTGGTTTCTAATATATGTAAAAATATGTATATGTAAATATATGAAAATAGTGTTGGTTTCTAATATATGTAATTTCTTTATGCTTGTGGGTAAAACAGTATTTCTTGTAAGTGTTGATGCAGAGATTGTCTGGTTTGCCTACTCTGGAACATGCAACATATCATTGTCCTTCTTTAAAGGTCTCTTTGAAATCTATGATACTATATCTCGCATGTGTGTGTGTGTGAATCATATCTATCTATCTATATATATGGTTGAATGGCTCTTTGTCAGGAGGGCTTTGGTTATGTTTCCTTGCCCTGGTGAAGGGAGTTGGACTAGATGGCCTTAAGGCAGCATTTCTCAACCAGGTCAGGACCCCTGGGGGAGTTGTGAGGGGGTGTCAGAAGGGTCGCCGAAGACCACTAGAAAATACAGTATTTTCTGTTGGTCATGGGGGTTCTGTATGGAAAGTTTGGCCCAATTCTCTCATTGGTGGGGTTCAGAATGGTCTTTGATTGTAGGTGAACTATAAATCCCAGCAAATACAACTCCCAAATATCAAGGTCTATTTTCCTCAAATTCCATCTGTGTTCATATTGGGGCATATAGAATATTCGTGCCAAGTTTGGTCCAGATCCATCATTGTTTGAGTCCACAGTGCTCTCTGGATGTAGGTGAACTAGAACTCCAAAACTCAAGGCCAATGTCCACCAAACCCTTCTAGTGTCTTCTCTTGGTCATGGGAGTCCTTGGTTCAATTCCATCGTTGGTGGAGTTCAGAATGCTCTTTGATTGTAGGTGAACTATATATCCCAGCAGCTACTACTCCCAAATGACAAAATCATTTTTTTGAGTGATGGTCACTCCTTGGGTTAGTAGGTGTCTTGTGGCCAAATTTGGTAGCAATTCGTTTAGTGGTTTTTGAGTTATGTTAATCCCACAAACGAACATTACATTTTTATTTATATAGACTTCTAAAATCTTTTTGTGCCAGTCTTCTTTTTTTGCTATTTCTTTCAGTCTCTAGTATTTAGCAAATACTATTCTGGCTACAATCACCAAATAGTTGAAGAGGATTTCTTTGTTTTGGTCTTCCGGTATTTCTAACATTCCTAATAAGAAAAATTCTGGGTTTTTGTCAATCTTTAAATTTAATATTTTTTGTATGTCTATGTGGATTTTCGACCAAAACTTTTTAACTTCCGGACAGGTCCACCATACATGAAAAAGGTCCCTGTTTGTTGGGCACATTTCCAACATTTATCTGATGTGTTTTTGTAGCATTTCGAAATCTTATGTGGAGTAAGGTAACACCTATAAATCATCTTCATCCAATTTTCCCTCAATTCATAAGCATATGTTTATTTGATTTTTTGGTTCCAAATCTTTTCTCATTTCTCTAACCTACTGGATTACCCCAAATTTAGGTCTCCTGAAAAAAAACCTAACCAATTCGGACCTGGTTAAAGGCTATTTCAAAGTAGTAGATTTCCCAGACATTTTGAACAATCTTTCATCTTTTTATAACCACCAGAGAATAGAAGGAAGTCAAACAGCATTTTTAAAATTATCTATATAAATAAAAATGTAATGTTCGTTTGTGGGATTAACATAACTCAAAAACCACTGGAAGAATTGACACCAAATTTGGACACAAGACACCTATCAGGCCAACAAGTGACCATCACTCCTAAAAACACTAAAAAACACCATGGAAGAAATTTAAAAAGCCAAAACAAAATACATTACAACGCATGCGCAAAAGCACACACGCATATGCAAACACACATATATACACAAATATATATACACACAAAACACATATACACAGACTGAGCCACAGCAACGCATGGCAGGGGACTGCTAGTTATCAATTTTTTTTTATTTTTTTCCTTTTTTCCACCTCTATCACTTTTTTATCTTCTTCATTTCTGTTTTTCTTTTTCTAAACTTTCCTATCTGGAAATTGTTCTCTCTCTTTCAAGGTTTATTCTATCTTTGAATTAAAACTCAATAAAAATTTATTTTAAAAAAAAAACAATCATAGAGTTGGAGGAGACCTCGTGGGCCATCCAGTCCAACCCCATTCTGTCAAGAAGCAGGAAAATCACATTCAAAGAACTCCTGACAGATGGTCATCCAGCCTCTGTTATTTATTTATAGTGTCAGAAGTAACTGGAGGGTACAATTAAAATGCATTTAAAAACACATGGTAAAGGTAAAGGTTTCCCCTGATACTAAGTCTAGTCGTGTCTGACTCTGGGGGTTGGAGCTTATCTCCCTTTCTAAGCCAAAGAGCCAGTGTTGTCCATAGACACCTCCAAGGTCATATGGCTGGCATGACTGCATGGAACACCGTTACCTTCCCACCAGAGCGGTACCTATTTCTCAGTGGTGGCCCCTCACCTGTGGAACTCACTCCCAGGGGAAATCAGGGCATCATCATCCCTCCTCTCCTTCAGGAGAGGGACCTGGTCATGGGACCAGGCCTTTGGGCACTCTGGCAATTAAATAAGACAATCAGGTGAGTAAGACCAACAGGAGTGACGAAGTGGAACGGAAAATTAGAACTGTGAGTTAGCGAACGCTCCATGTAGGAGGAGGTTTGTATTGGTTTTATTGATTTTATTGATTTTATGGTTATAATGCATGAATTGTTATTAATTGTGAATTGATGTAATTTTGTGTTTGATTGTTCTGTGATGCAGGCATCAAATTGTGCCTTTGCTTTTGTAAGCCACCCTGAGTCCCCTTCGGGGTGAGAAGGGCGGGGTAAAAGAACCCCGAAATAAATAAAATAAATAAGTCCAAAACACCTGGAGGGCCCAGGTTTGCCCATGCCTGAGGTGGATCATTCTAAGCTTCCCAAACTCCACCCTAGGTTGTTGTTTGCCTTCAGTTCAGACTTATAGAGACCTTAAGGGGGGGGGGGGGGGGGTAATCACAGGGTTTTCTGTGGCTAAGATGTGTGTCCCGCCCAAGGTCACCCAGTGGGCTTCCATGGCAAAAGCCTGGTCTTCACAGTAGAAGCCCAACACTCAAACTATGACTGATGCCGGTCTGGATTGTTTAACTGAATTTGAGTCGCCTTTATCCAAAAATCCAGAAATGGTCCCCATGAGCGGCAGAGAGTTGAATTCTTTTGTGCACAACATTATTAGGTAATTGTACATCATGTTTTAATAATGTTGCATATTAAATAACATTTGTGTAGCTGTCGGGGAAGCATTCTCTCCTGATGTTTCACCCACATCTATGGCAGGCATCCTCGGAGTTTGTAAGGTTTGTGTACATTGAACCATCAGGCAGCAAAGGTATTAGCTTCTCAACCACCCAAAAGGACGAACTTGGATCGTGGAATATTTCAGATGTTGGAATTTTGAACAAAGGGTGCCTTGCTGTATTTTGATGTTCTGCAAGCCACATTGTATAACTTTATAAATGGCAGGACAGAAATATTGTATGGATACTTCAGGAGTCCTTTTTTTGGATATCTGCTACCAAGTCCTTCCTGTCACACACACTTGCTTTGACTCCTCTAAGGTGGACTCCCTCCGTCCTAAATGCCTCTGGAAAATGCTACTTGATGGCACTGTTGACCAGAAGTTGGGAATCTGTGGCCCTCCAAACCCCACCAGGCCCAGTCAGCATGATCAACCAATAGGGAAGGTGATAGCTATGACACAACAGTGGTGCGATGGTCAGGCTTTGTATTATGACCATTTCCTACATTCACTCTTCACACAGATTCAAACACATGGAGAGACTTATACGATATAACAAAAATCACAGGATGCCTCCCTGATGTTCATTCTCCATTTGCTGCTTTGAGTGAGGTTACACAGGAAAATAATACTATACATTCTGATGTACAACCTTGCTTCCTACACACACACAGAGGAATGAAATAAATTCTCCCATAACAAATAGCTGACATTGGAAACAGCACACAGAAGGCTGTCTGATTCAAATGTGTCTGACCACTTGTAAACACAAGCAACATAAAGCAAAACTCTCCCTTTTCTTCCTGGTGGATCTAGATTGGCTATCCACAAACAAGGTGTTTCCCACAAAACATCTTTCCTCCACATGTGAAATCTTATAATTGCGTACATAAACTGCTTATCATTTCCTGCAAATCCGTTAAACTCTGTTTGTGTTATGCCATACATGTTGTATGTCAGCCTGTTCAGCCTGTGATTGTGTTTGATGCTCATGATGGGAATGATACTCATGATGATGTTCATGTTGGGAATGATGTTCATATTGATGCGCATAATGGGAATGGGGATGATGTTCCTGATGATGGGCCCGGGCTGGAGTTAAGTTCAAAAGAGAGGCCTGAACAAGGCCACATTCCTGGGAAAGACCTTTCATCACTTTCTCAGAGCAACAGTTTGAAAATGATGCTGAGATTGCTTTGCCAGGTGCAGAGGGAGATCATAGTGAAACCTTGGACAGAAAGCAACGTTTTAGTAAACAGAGGCAAAACTTTCAGAATCTTAGGCATTCTGCTCATTTACAACAAAAGAAAGATAACAAATTGTTATCTAGTGGGAAAGTGAGAAAGAATGCTTTCCAGTCAGTTTCAGCCTTTGGAAAGGGTTTATAATGATTCATGGGAGTCCAGTGCCTCAGTTGAGTCAACGTCATCAATTCATGCTGGTTTGGTTTTCAAGTGCTCTATGTATCAAGTGTTTTCAAGTGTTCTATGTATCGAGTGTATGTATCAAGAGAGGTGACCGAGGCATCTGCTTGTCCGGTTTTGTGGGATTCATTCCGGCTTGTTTGTTAAGGACGTGGAGGTGGCCCTTGGGGCAGTAAGAGCCATCACATCGGCTCTGGACCCTTGCCCGTCTTGGCTAATTAAATCGGCCAGGGATGGTCTGATTGATTGGTTTATGTTAATCATCAATACATCGTTGGAGCAAGGATTTTTTCCATCAGGCTTAAAACAGGCTGTGGTCAGACCACTCCTGAAAAATACTTCCCTTGATTCCACGATCTTAAATAACTATAGACCAATCTCAAACCTCCCATTTCTGGGCAAGGTGCTGGAGCGGGTGGTTGCTGCTCAGCTCCAGGGCTTCCTTGATGACATCAACTACCTGGACCAATCACAGTCTGGCTTCAGGCCTGGCCATGGCACCGAGACGGCTTTGGTCGCCTTGTTGGATGATCTCCATAGGGTGAAGCAATAGGGAGCTGGACAGGGGGAGTGTGACCCTGTTGGTTCTCTTGGACATCTCAACGGCATTCAATACCATCGATCATGGTATCCTTCACCTACATATATTCTACAATAAACTGCTTGCTGATTTTACCAAGCTGGTGTGGTGTTTCAAGTCAGAGGTGTTCCTGCTCTGGAGTACGACATTACACGTCTTCTTTCTTTCTTCCACTAACTCATATGTAATTATATTCACCTAACCCATATTTCTCAACCTGTGGGCCTCCAGGTTTATGGATTATCTTGGATTTCGGACTTTTACTGTTTTACTATTTTTTATTGCTTCACCTACATATATTCTACAATAAACTGCTTGCTGATTTTACCAAGCTGGTGTGGTTTTTCAAGTCAGAAGTGTTCCTGCTCTGGAGTACAACATGACACGTCTTCTTTCTTTCACTAACTCATATGTAATTATATTCACCTAACCCAGTGTTTCTCAACCTGTGAGTCTCCAGATGTTTTGGCCTAGAACTCCTAGAAATTTCAGGTAGTTTACCAGCTGTTAGGATTTCTGGGAAGGCCAAAACATTTGGGGACCCACAGGCTGAGAACCACTGTGTCCTAACCACTTCCCAAAGACACATCATCCACACGACCAGTGTCTACAATTCACTCTATAACTTCCTGCTTCAGCTACATGAAACTGCGTCCTCCTCTCCCCTTTTGTTGTTGTTTACCTTCAAGTTATTTCCAACCCTAAGGCATTACAGGTTTTTCTTGGTAAGATCTGGTCCTCCCACACAGAACCAGCATCACTCTATTCGGGTCCTTGACTCACCCATATCTGCTCCCCACCCCTTTGAGAAGCCACCTGCTTATGCTTACCTGGGGCCTGTCCTGCTTTGCCCCGTCTCAGTGGGGGGCTGCTGAGCCTCTTTCCTGTTGGCCCTGCCCCATGGGGACGGGGCCCTCCTCCTCTTCCTCACCCCACCGCCAGCGGAGAGCCATGCTGCAACTCTGGCCCATCCATGGCAGCGCACCGTCCCACAGCAGTGCCAGGAGCCGGAGGGAATGGCTGCATTTGCCACTGCCATCCTTTGAGGCCTCGAGGTGCCCTCTGGCCCTCTGTCCTCAACACGCTAATCTCGTTAGGGCCCAGAATAGCCCCGCATTGTTTTAATCCCGCCACCGTTGCTTGTGCGTTACATGCTATAATCAGACTGTGGAGACAAACAACATAGCAGCGTAACTATCCCACAGATTCACCTCTGTTGAAAGTTGGGAGTGGGGGTGAGGAGGCAGAGAAGGTTTTTTCCCCTGTCCCTTTCATTATATTTACACTTTGCAGTTTGGTGGGGCACCCACTCAATTTGGTAAAGAAAACCTTACAAAACTACAACTCCCAGGATTCCACCGCATTGAGCCACGGCAGTTCAAGTGAGGTCAGTCTGCATGAGTTCTACAATATAGGCGCATCCTTAGTTCCATCAACATTACAGACAGAATTCTGAGTAGAGATCTACACCCTAATTCTTTGTCACAGCTTTTCACAAAATGACATTTGAACACACAGACAGAATGGCTTCCATGTCCTATTTTAGGCTCCTGAGAGACCCTACCCTGTATTTCCACAGTTAGTGCATAATGAAAACCCTTTTCAAAAATTGCACGGAAAAGCACTTCCATTAAGAACAGTACACTGTTAAGAGCCCCACTGTTAATCAGATTAAAATTACAATGAACGTTAATGTAATAGGATTTGCTATAATCAGTAGCAAGAGTAGAATCGCCTTAATATTAGCAAAAGACAGCTGAGGGTGGGATCCCTGGGAAACACCTCTGGAAACAAAGAGCAGATAAACAAGAGCCATGCTGCTTTTACTACGTCAGTGTTCCTCAACCTTCCCAATGCTGTGATCCCTTAATACAGTTCCTCATGTTGTGTTGACCCCCAACCACAAAATTATTTCCATTGCTACTTCATAACTGTAATTTTGCTACAGTTATTAATCGTAATATAAACATCTGATATCCTGGATGTATTTTCATTCACTGCACCAAATTGGCACAAATGACACAATAGGGCCAAATTTGAACACTGGTGGGGTTGGGTGGAGTTGATTTTGTCATTTGAGAGTTATAGTTGCTGGGATTTATAGTTCACCTACAATCAAAGAGCATTCTGAACTCCACCAACGATGGAATTGAATCAAACTTGGCACACAGAACTGCATGACTAACAGAAAATACTGGAAGGGTTTGGTGTGCATTGACCTTGAGTTTTGGAGTTGTTGTTCACCTACATCCAGAGAGCACTGTGGACTCAAACAATGATAGATCTGGACCAAACTTGGCACAAATACTCAATATGCCCAAATCTGGACACTGGTGGAGTTTGGAGAAAATAGATCTTGACATTTAGGAGTTGTAGTTGCTGGGATTTATAGTTAACACATAATCAAAGAGCATTCTGAACTCCACCAATGATGAAATTGAACCAAACTTGGCACACAAAACTCCCATGACCAACAGAAAATACTGGAAGGGTTTGGTGAGCATTGACCGTGACCTTGACCTTGAGTTTGGGAGTTGTAGTTCACCTACAACCAGAGAGCACTGTGGACTCAAACAATGATGTATCTGTCCCATTTGCCATCTGTGAAATGTTGAGTGTTCTGCATTCTTTAAAGTGATGAGCTACAATTCCTCTACAGCATCATATGTCTCTTTTCCAATTTACGAAAACATTACCGCATTTGCATTCCAAAGTTTTTAAAAATGCTTGTATGACTTAAAACTCCAACAGAGGAACGAGAGACCAAATTGCCAATATCCGGATGCTGAATAATGGAGGAAGGCAGGGACTTTCAGAAAAACATCTATTTCTGTTTTATGGACTATTCTAAAGCCTTGGACTGTGTGGATGATAATAAATTGTGGCAAGTTCTTGGTGGGATGGGCATACCAAGCCACCTTATCTCTCTCCTGAGGAATCTGTATAAGGACCAAGCAGCAACAGTCAGAACTGACTATTGAACAACAGACTGGTTCAAGATTGGGAAAGGCAGGTTGTATACTCACCCAACCTATTCAACTTATATGCAGAACACGTCATGTGTTGTGCAGGGCTTGATGAATCCAAGGCTGGAGTTAAAATTGCTGGAAGAAACATTAGCAACGAGCCTCAATTTTCTCCCATTTTTTATGGGATGTTCCATTGATAAAAGAGTGTCATCTGCAAACAAATTTATTTTATATTTCTGTTTTATTCCTATTCCTTTTATACTACTGTCGTCTCTAATTACATTAGCTAATAGTTCCATTACAATTGCAAATAAAATTGGGGAAAGAGGACATCCCTGTCACGTGCCTCATGTTATATCTATTTTCCCTGTTAAACCATCATTCACCATTACTTGGGCACAATTTTTGGAATATAATTTATCAATTAGGTTTCTAAATTTTTCTCCAAATCAAAATTTAGCTAATATTAATTTCATTGTCTGCCAGGATACACTATCAAATGCCTTATAAATATCCAGAGCTAATACTCCTGCCACCAAGATGATGGCAACAAGAATGATTGTCAACTGGGAAATAGAGGGAGAAAACATGGAGGCAGTGACAGGGTTTGTATTTCTAGGTGCAAAGATTACTGTAGATGCAGACTGAGGCCAGGAAATCAGGAGATGTTTCTTGGGAGGAGAGCAATATCCAATCTTGATAAAATAG
Source organism: Anolis sagrei (assembly GCF_037176765.1). Classification (NCBI taxonomy): domain Eukaryota; kingdom Metazoa; phylum Chordata; class Lepidosauria; order Squamata; family Anolidae; genus Anolis; species Anolis sagrei. Next base: position 6,503,096 of record NC_090029.1, read on the forward strand.
TGAAGAGTAGAGACATCACACTGGCAACAAAGATCCGCATAGTTAAAGCAATGGTATTCCCCATAGTCACCTACGGATGTGAGAGCTGGACCATAGGGAAGGCTGAGCGAAGGAAGATATATGCTTTTGAACTGTGGTGCTGGAGGAAAGTTCTGAGAGTGCCTTGGACCATGAGAAGATCCAACCAGTCCATACTTCAGGAAATAAAGCCTGACTGCTCATTGGAGGGAAGGATATGAGAGGCCAAGATGAAGTACTTTGGCCACATCATGAGAAGAAAGGAAAGCTTAGAGAAGAGAATTATGCTGGGAAAAATGGAAGGAAAAAGGAAGAGGGGCCGACCAAGGGCAAGATGGACGGATGGGATCCTTGAAATGACTGGATTGACCTTGAAGGAGCTGGGGGTGGTGATGGCCAACAGGGAGCTCTGGCGGGGGCTGGTCCATGAGGTCACGAAGAGTCGGAAACGACTGAACGGATGAACAACAACAACATGAGTTAAAAAGAGCACCTTGAGCTCTTTGTACTTTCAAGACTACTTTTATTCCTATCATGATCTTAGCAGAGACTAGAGCCTTTGATTGGACCATTCTGAAATTCTTAGGGATGATGCTACAATGCTCCTTTTCTAAATTTCCAACTGAATTTCAGAGTGGAATATTCCAGGACAGGTAATGAATGACTGGTTTCCCCCTGTTCTGCTGCATGTCTAATCGAAATGCACTTTCCACGCTGCAGAGGGCAGTGTGCTTCCTTTGACTATACACCAACATCCTGCCATATATCACCCACACTGGTGCTCTTACGTGAATCCATCTCAGTGGCAATTGACTGAAGACTCTGCTTTAGATTTCCTCTCCTTTTAAAATTTAAGCAAGTGAACTAATTTATTTATTTATTTATTTATTTGCCATATTTGTATCCCGCCCTTCCCAATCCCGAGGGGGACTCAGAGCGGCTTCACATAATGGCAAGAAATCAATGCCTTAAAAACATACAATGGGTAAAAACACAGAATTTAAACAAATAAAAACAGTTACATCAATTATGAAATCATGTTACCCAAAGTCGTAATCCAGGGCCATTCCAAAATTGTCATTGCACTAATTCATTGTCCATTTATTGCACTGCAGTTATCCTCCAAAAGCTTGGTCCCATAGGAATGTTTTAACTTTTTTTCCTGAAGGTTAACAGGGAAGGAGCTGATTGAAAGCACTGGTGAGAGAGTTCCATAGCCGAGGGGCCACCACTGAGAAGGCCCCGTCTTTTGTCCCATCAACCGTGCCTGTGACAGAGGTGGAACCGAGAGCAGGGCCTCCCCAGAAGATCTGAATCTCCATGATGGTTCATAGAGGGAGATACATTTGAACAGGTAAGCTGGGCCGGAACCGTCTGGGGCAGTGGTTCTCAACCTGGGGTCCCCAGATGTTTTTGGCCTTCAACTCCCAGAAATCCTAACAGCTGGTAAACTGTTTTTCTGGGATTTCTGGGAGTTGTAGGCCAAAAACATCTGGGGACCTCAGGTTGAGAACCACTGGTCTAGGGCTTTATAGGCTAAAGCCAGCATCATGAGCAAATGCACCTGGCGGGGACGAGAAACAGGGCCTTCTCGGGGGTGGCCCCCCGCGTATGGAATGCGCTTCCAAGTGAGATAAGATTGGCTTCATCTCTCCTGGCTTTCAGAAAGAAATTGAAATTGTGGTTTTGGGAGCAGGCTTTTGGACAGCAGATTTAATTAGCACTTTGGTTGGAAATTGACTGGAATGGCCTGACAGCTGATGATACTGTTTTAATTAATGCTTTATGTACTATTTTTAATTGATGCTTTATATATTTCAATGGTTGTTGTATTTTTGTAATTGTTTATTTGTAGTGGCATTGAATCGCTGCCAAAACATAAGTCATCCTGAGTCCCCCTTCGGGGGTAGAGAAGAGACGGAGTAGAAATACCGGAAATCTATATAAATAAAAATGTAATGTTCGTTTGTGGGATTAATAGAACTCAAAAACCAGTGGGTGAATTGACACCAAATTTGGACAGCATACACCTAACAACCCAATGTATGTCCTTCACTCAAAATTTGTTGATTTTGTAATTTGGGAGTTATAGTTCTTGGGATTTATAGTTCACCTACAATCCAAGAGCATTCTGAACTCCACCAATGATGGAATTGAACAAAATGTGGCATAAAGGACTCTCATGACCAACAGAAAACACTAGAAGGATTTGGTGAGCATTGACTTTGAGTATGGGAGTTGTAGTTCACCTCCATCCAGAGATCACAGTGGACTCACACAATGATGGATCTGGACCAAACTTGGCACAAATATTCCATATGCCCAAATATGAACACAGATGGAGTTTGGGGGAAATAGACCTTGACATTTGGGTGTTGTAGGTACTGGGATTTATAGTTCACCTACAATCAAAGAGCATTCTGAACCCCACGAACAACAGAATTGGGCCAAATTTCCCACACAGAACCCCCATACTTAAGGCCATCCAGTCCAACTCCCTTCACCAGGGCAAGAAAACGTTATCAAAGCCCTCCGGACAAAGAGCCATCCAGCCATAGATATAGATAGATAGATATGATTCACACACAGAGATATATAGTATCATAGATTTGAAAAGGACCCCTAACGAAGGTCAATTATTTGTTGCATGTTCCAGAATAGGCAAACCAGACAATTTCCACATCAACACTGGCAAAGAAACAGCAAGAAATACTGTTTACCCACAAGCATAAAGAAATTACATAGATTAGAAACCATTACTTTATTTTTCAGATCACCAGACTGGGCCACAGCAACGCGTGGCAGGGGACGGCTAGTAAATAAATAAATAAATAGGTAGCAAACTGGCAGCCAGTGGAGCTGGCATAACACGGGAGTTGTATGCTCCCTATATGCCGCCCTGATAAGCAACCTGGTTGCCACCCGTTGGATCATTTGGAGCTTCCAAACAGTCTTCAAAGGCAACCCCACATAGAGCACATTGCAGTAGTCTATTTGGGATGTAACAAGAGTGTGGACTATTTTGGCCAAGTCTGACTTCCCAAGGTATGGGCGCAACTGGTGCACAAGTTTTAATTGTGCAAATGTTCCCATGGCCACCACAGAGATCTGGGGTCCCAAGCTTAATCCAGGAGAACACCAAAAGCTGTGGACGTGTGTCTTCAGGGAGAGTGTAACCCTAATCCCTGTTTGGCCTTGCAACTGACTAGGAGTAGCTCAAACTTGTCTGGATTCAACTTCAATTTGTTTGCCCTCATCCAGTCCGTCACAGTTGCCAAGCACTGGTTCAGGACTTACCCCAACCAAACTCTTACTATAATTTTATTTTTAGGAGGGCTGCAAAACCGATGCTCTCTCAAGCATATTAGAAGAGTAGTTGCGCAAAAAAATATTGTTTAAATAAGAAATATTTGTAATGGAATTTAGAATTCATGTATAATTTTGACGGCTTTTAAAACACTATGATTTAAACAATTTTTTCTTATTTGTCTTTATGTTTTATGAGAACACACGGACATCATTTGGGGGCATGGGGAACCCAGCACCCTGCGCCAAGCATCACCTGGCTCCAGCTGAGGGCGATCCCATGGGGAACCGTGGAGTGCGCATGGAGCGTGCGGCTTCTCCCCATTGATTCTATGGCAACACAGGAAGCCTCCCGTGTTGCTGCAGTGGTGACATGGGGTGGCTTCACCCAACTTCACTCAAAGAGCCTTGCCAACGTCATTTGATGGAAGTCGTCAGGCTCCATGAGTGAAGTAGGGCGGATCTGGCGCATGCCACTGAAGAGTGCCCTTTGTGTTGAGATCCTCACTGTTTCCTGAATTTAGTTAGTCAATATCTTTTGTGAAAAAGTGAGAGGGATATACAGTTAGTACTAAATAGTAAGAACAGTAACAACAAGTTTGATCAGCTCTCTGATTCATGTTTTCTGCAATAACTCCTAAAAAAGAGGCATTATTACAAGAGTCCTGTTGGAGAATATCTCTACAGGAATTTTCCAGGCAGCCACCTCTCCACAAAATTCAACATTGACATTGAAATTCAACACTGCCTGAGCTCTACGAGTGCAGCATTTTTCCCAGTGAAGCAGAGAGTGTTTGAGGATCGGGACATCTGTAGGGATACCAAGGTGCTTGTTTATAAAGCTATTGTCCTCCTAACCCTGCTATGTGCCTGCAAGACGTGGACAGTCTACAGGCATCACTTGCAACTCCTGGAATGATTCCATCAGCGCTGCCTCCAAAAAATCCTGCAAATCTCTTGGGTAGACAAGCGGACTAATGTCAGCGTACTGGAAGAAGCAAAGACCATCAGCATTGAAGCGATGGTCCTCCGCTATCAACTCTGCTGGACCGGCCACGTTGTCTGGATGCCCGACCACCATCTCCCAAAGCAGTTGCTCTACTCCGAACTCAAGAACGGAAAACGGAATGCTGGAGGACAGGAAAAGAGATTTAAAGATGGGCTCAAAGTCAACCTTAAAAACTCTGGCATAGACTCTGAGAACTGGGAAGCTTTGGGCCTTGAGCGCTCCAGTTGGAGGTCAGCTGTGACCAGCAGTGCTGTGGAATTTGAAGAGACACGAATGGAGGGCGAAAGAGAGAAATGTGCCAAGAGGAAGGCGCATCAAGCCAACCCCGACTGGGGGCGCCTTCCACCTGGAAACCGATGCCCTCACTGTGGGAGAAGATGCAGATCAAGAATAGGGCTCCACAGTCTCCTATGGACCCACCACCAGGATACTACACTTGGAGGACCATCATCCTTGGACTACGAGGGATCGCATAAGGTTTCCAGGCCTCTGAGAGAGACTTTATGGTAACTTCTGGCAGAAGCCATTCATTTCAATAGTGCTTGCTATTATCAATAATGCCCTGTTTCTACGATAAGTTCAGGATGGATTCTGTGGATTCAGATGATGCATCCTGAACTTACCATAGAAACTGGGCACCACACTAGTCATTATTTTTATTGTTCTCCTGAATTTGTAAAAGAAAGAGTAGGAGTTTCATAGATTCATAGAGTTGAAAGATACCTCATGTGCCATCCATCCAGTGCAACTTCATTCTGCCAAGAAGCAAGACATTCTCATTCAAAGCACCCCTGACAGATGGCCATTCAGCCTCTGCTTAAAACCCACCACACTGAACAGCTCTCACAGTCAGGAAGTTTTTTTTGCTATTGTTCAGGTGGAATCTCTTTTCCTGTAATTTGAAGCCATTGTCCATTGCGTCCTAGTCTCCAGGGCAGCAGAAAACAACCCTGCTCCCTCCTCCCTATGACTCCCCCTCATCAGTTCTCCTCTCAGACTTCTCTTCTGAAGGCTAAACATGCCCAGCTCTTTAAGCCGCTCCCCATAGGGCTTGTTCTCCAGACCCTTTATCCTTTGAGTCGCCCTCCTCTGGACACATTCCAGCTTGTCAACATCGACCTTAAATAGCAGTGCCCAGAATTGGACACAGTGTGATTCCAGGTGTGGTCTGACCAAGGCAGAACAGAGGAGTCGCATGAGAGAATAGAGGTGCAGTTAGTGGCATCCAGGAGAAGTGGTAGACTGGAGCCCCGAGGAAATGGTCTTCTCCTGGGAGAGGATTGAAATGTCCTCCCAGGAGGCAAATGAAACAGAGACTATGATGCAGGAGCCAAACGTGAAACCGGCAATTGGCCACAAGAGAGAGCACGCTGGAACACAGTTGTTGAGAGGTGTAATAAATCCTGAGCTTATTGTTAATGACACACAAGAAGGCTGACCTGCAGAATTAGCAGCCAAGGGCAAAGGCACAGGAGAGGAGCAAGGATAAATCAAGAGAAAAGGCATCCTACTTGGCAGGGCTACCTGAATACAATTCCACCTGCTGACCAGCATGCAAGGAGGGGCACTAACTCACAAACACATACAGAGTAAAATAAGATGTTAGTCATGGCAGGCAACTGTGTAAGCAAAAGCTGTGTGTAAATGTGCTGGGGCAAAAGGGTACAAGTATACCAAGGGAAAGAGAAGTGGTAGAAAGAGAGTAATAAGTCTAGATTTGCTGAAGGACTGCATTCTCCCATAGGATCCTACCCCAATTTTGAGATTGTCTGAGGAGACCTTTCTCTCCCTCTCACCACCTTCATATGTACATCTGGTGGAAATATGGGAGAGGACCCTCTTGGTGGCTGCCCCCAGAATCTGTAACTCTTTTCCTATCTTTTCATAAGTAGGTGAAGACATTTTGGTTGAGCTTGGATTGCTTAATAGTTTGGAATACCAACTACTTCATCTGATAAAACATATTTTCCTTGTATTGTAAAATGATCTTTAACACTCATTCCACATCCCAGCTTCTAAGCAGGTTCAGAAAGAAACTAGTTAAAACAGCAAGAGACTAAAAATGATTTAACCTACTGTGCAGGCTATTTAACTGCAGTAACATTAATTCATTAACTTCATTAATTTAAAAACCCCACCATATTTCTTGTCAATTTCGGTGCCTTTGTGCTGACTGGTCTAGAATGCTGGAAGTCAGCAGCAAGGTTGCTTTCCAGGGAGAAACTTTGCAGAATCTTAAAACTGGTGCGCCAGCTGCGCCCGTACCTTGGGAAGTCAGACTTGGCCACGGTGGTCCATGCTCTCGTTACATCTAGGATAGACTACTGCAATGCACTCTACATGGGGTTGCCTTTGAAGACTGCTCGGAAGCTTCAAATAGTCCAACGAGAGGCAGCCAGGTTAATAACTGGGGCGGCATACAGGGAGCATACAACTCCCATGTTACACCAACTCCACTGGCTGCCAGTTTGCTACCGGGCACAATTCAAAGTGCTGGCTTTGGCCTATAAAGCCCTAAACTGCCCCGGCCCAAATTACCTGTCCAAACGCATCTCCCTCTATGTACCATTGCGGAGATTAAGATCCTCCGGGGAGGCCCTGCTTTCCGTCCTGCCATTGTCACAGGCGCAATTGGTGGGAACAAAGGATAGGGCCTTCTCGGTGATTGCTCCCTGGCTATGGAACTCCCTTCCTTGTGAGATCAGGTCAGCCCTCTCCCTCCTGTCCTTTAGAACGATGTAAAAACTTGGCTGTGGGACCAAACTTTCGGGACAGGGCAATGAAGCGACAATGGGAAAGATGACAGGGCCAATTGGATTTGATGCGGATGGCTAGGACGGTTTTAAATTGTTTTATTTTAAATGGTGTATTTTAATATTTAGATAAAATTTTTTTTAATGTTTATGTATTGTACCCAGGCATTGAATGTTTGCCATGTATATGTTGTGCTCTGCTCTGAGTCCCCTTCGGGGTGAGAAGGGCGGAATATAAGTGTTTTAAATAAATAAATAAATAATATGTTTTTCTTAATATTATCATTAGATCCTGTATGAAAGCTAAACAGGGTTAATACTTGGATGGAAGACTGCCAACCAAATAAGGTGTCAGGAGCTGTATTACAGAGAAAGGTGTTAGGGAAAACTACCCTAAAATCAAACAGAGCATCCAAAAACAAACAGGATACAAAAGGTATGTAAAGATTAGGTATGGTTAGGTAACGTCAGAATCTTCGTAGCTCGGAAAAAAGTCAGAAAAAATACCTTTTTGAAGAGATTTTGAAGTTTTTAGGAAAACCAGAAGTCCCTTTGCCCTTCCAAAGCTTTTTCCGCCATTTTGTTACGACTTATGAAGTGAGTCAGAAATCATTCAGCTTTTCCCCGCTTCTGGTCCCTGGCCTCAGCTCAAGCCAGAGGAGCCAGTTTTCAACCAGTTCCTCATTCGGATTTGAGACTTGGGCAGTGTGGGGTTGAATCCCAACCAAAGGAACTGGCAAAACCACCTCTGCATATGAAATCCAGCTAGAAGGTACACACACACATACACACAAAGATCAGAACTTGGCTCAATCAAGTCTCAGTCTAACATTGTAACTGCTACACCACAGAAAATATTTACTCATCACTATAGTCTGAAAAATGACCAGATCCTATCCCTTTTTTGACAGATCAACCATGCAGAGAAACCCCACTGCCAGAACAAATCACCTTGATTTTATGACAAATAGAGTGTTCAGGTTATATAATTTCAAGATGTAAAGTCACTGCCATAACTATACCACTGTTCTTAAAACGCACAACTTGCGCCACAAACATGTTGGTTTTATGCTAGCTTACTCATAATGGAGCTCCCTCAAAACACATGTGTGCCAGCTGTGCCCAGCTGTGCCCATATCTTGGGAAGTCAGATTTGGCCACAGTAGTCCATGCTCTTGTTACATCCCATATAGATTACTGCAATGCGCCGTATGTGGGGTTACCCTTGAAGACTGTTTGGAAGCTTCAATTGGTCTAACAGACAGCAGCCAGCTTGATCACCAGAGTGGCATACAGAGAGAGGACATCTCTCCTGTTGTGCCACCTCCTCTGGCTGCCAGTCTGTTACCGAGCACAATTCAAGGTGCTGGCTTTAGCCTATAAAGCTCTAAACGGTTCCAGCCCAGCCTACCTGTCCGAACGTATCTCCCCTATGATCTACCTTGGAGATTAAGTCCGTCTGGGGAGGCCCTGCTCTCGGTCCTGCCTTCCTCACAAGCACGAGTGGTAGGGACGAGAGACAGGGCCTTCTCAGTGGTGGCCTCTTGGCTACGGAACTCCCTCCCCAGTGACATTAGGTCAGCCCCTCCCTCCTAGCCTTCAGAAGAAAAGTAAAGACTTGGCTTTGGGATCAGGCTTTCAGAGAATAGTCCAGTGCAATAACAGATTTGGAATATGTGCCATGACTATGGAACGTCTTTGGATTACAATTACAGGTGGCATGATTTTACATTGAATGTAATGCTTTTAAACATTTAAATGCTTAATATGCATTAATTTTAATATAATAAATTAATTTTAATATAATTAAAATTATATTAATTTAAATATAATTTTAATGTTACTGGAATTGTCTGTGTTTTAAGGCATTGAATGTACCTATATGTAAGCTGCTCTGAGTCCCCTTTGGGGTAGAGAAAGGCAAGGTATAAATAGGATAAATAAATAAATAAAATAGTGCTAGTCAGAATTTGTCATCTGTGTTCACAAAATTATAGGTCCCAAGATTCCATGCTGGGAAGGAAGCTAGTTTGTTGTATGCATATATCATACATTATTTAGTATCCATTTCATTTCATCCTTTTAAAAAATGGCGGGGAGAATCACATAAGGGATAACTGGCCACAGAGATAGAACAACATCATGCATTAAGAATGGCTGTATGGTTGCTAGTCGGGAGTTTTTAACATACCATCACAAACACAAAATTTCTGACAGCTAGCAAAAGGAGACTACCTTTCTTGGAAAAAGTCACAAACTGCATCCAGATTAAATTTTGAAGAACTCCCCACATTTCTGTGGAACTCCAGAGTAGCTTACCCATGCCAAAGATACCTGCAGAATCAACAAAGAACGGTGTTGAACCTCAGCAGTTCACCTTGTTCACAGCACTCACCAAGAAACTAAATTTGGTACTAAACAGTGTATTAATTAAAACACATATAAAAAGGGCCAAAAGCTCCTTAAGCAAATAGAAGGGTAAGAGTCCAAGAGTCAATGAAGAAAGCAAGTCCCAAAGGCAATAGGTAATTCCAAAAACCAAGGGTTAAAACATGAACATGAATCCATAAAACAAGCAGCAAAACATAAGCAAAATCTTGGATCTGGAATTAAGGCATGAACTAGGAACAAGACAGGAGTTCCTCACTCCTGTGACGACATTGCTTGATCTAAAATCCTAACAGCAATCTCAATAATTTAAGGACTGCAAAACATGAATGCATTCCTTTGACCTTGAGAGGTTGTTTTTGCCTCTCTTTCCCACAGGTTTTCCTGCATCTGAATCTCTGCCTCCTCAGAAGCAGCCTGGTATCTCTGTCTAAGCCAGCTGCTTCCTCAGATGAACTAATATTATCCTCCCCTCCCTGCCTGTTGGCTTCCAAAACAGTTCCACTTTCACACTTTGTCTCAACAAACCCTTCGCTCCAAAACCCCTTTCGTTCCCTCAGCTACAGAACCAGCTTGCTCTAAAACCCCCTCTATTTGCTCACCTACAGAACCATCCGGCCCTGAACCCCCAAACCCCGCATCTTCATCTGGCTGAACCACATCAAACAGCAGGAAAGATACACTGGGCCTTCAGAGGACAACACCAATCTCGAGAAGAATCCCAGTGACTAAAAATGCTTGCACTTGGAGATAAAATTTCAAAATAGGGTCTTTTCATTGGACTTCTCCAACTAGTTAAAATATCTCTTTTCATGCTGGTTCACACATATATTCTGTCATTTTTAATTTCTTCTACCATTTTTATTTTTTCACTTATTCCAGTTTGCAGAAATGTCCCACCGTGTCACATTTCAAATGCAAAAGGGGAGATGTTCCAAATGTTCTCTTGCAAACCTGTGTCTCGTTCTCTTTTGCATGTCCATTTTTACTCAATTCATGCCCAAAGCCAACTGTTTTGAAAATAGACTTTCTCCTTTTGGCTAAGCCAAAGAGCCAAGGGCACAAGGCAGCATTGCATGTCTTGAAGGCCTCGTGAACATGCCCCTGGTAAGTCTTAGACTGCTGTCCCCAAGGGAGTAAAATTACATAAAGAATTGCCTCGGAGACCAGAGAGGAGATGGGCAGAAGGGAGAGATCAGCACTTTTATTTACAAAAACAATTCTGAGGAGGCAAAGGCACACTTTAGAATATTTGTTTGACTTAAAGGAAAGCAAATTTGGTTCACAAATTGTGGTTTTACTTTCTGGACGGCTCTTTTCCCCTTCACTGACTCTGGTTAAACTTGGAAGTCACATCAGGACATTGACCAATGCTACTTCTAGAGCTGCAGAAATGGGAGCTGAATACTTATGACATACTGAAGAAATACCAGACCAATCTTACTAATACTTACTTACTTATTTAGGCAATCTCACGTAGCCCGAGGATGACGCTCCACCAAGTCTTGGTGGTGGGTTCATAGGTGCCTGTGGAGCTTTATTCTTGATCCGTATGTTCTCCCGCAGTGAGGACATCAGTTTCCAGGTGGAAGGTGGTCCCAGTCAGAGTTGCTTGATGCGCCTTCCTCTTGGCATGTTTCTCCCTTTTGCCCTCCATTGGTGCCTCTTCTAATTCTGCAACACTGCTGGTCACAGCTGACCTCCAATTAGAGCGCTCAAGGGCCAGGACTTCCCAGTTATCCGTGTCTATGCCACAGTTTTTAAGGTTGGCTTTAAACCCATCTTTAAATCTCATTTCCTGTCCACCAACATTATGTTTCCCATTCTTGAGTTGGGAGTAGAGTAACTGCTTTGGGGATTTTACTAGTGGGGACAGTGGGATTAATAGGCACATCACGAGCAACCCTTCAGACCAATCTTCAAACCATCTGCAAACTCCCTACCTGTAAGTTTATCTACAAAAAAATATACACTGAGACAAGCCAACAAGGCTGAACAAGGATCTATGGGTCTTCTTCATAGAATCATAGTTGGAAGAAACCTCATGGGCCATCCAAGTCTGACCCAATTCCAATAGTCCTTGCACATAACTCTGTATCTGTCTTTTGCACGGTTCTCCAAAGGCTTGATCAAAGAGCCATGTTTTCACTCTCTTACGGAAGTTCAGGAGGGAGGGGGCTGTTCTAATATCCCTGGGGAGGGAATTCCACAGCAGTGGGGCCACCACTGAAAAGGCCCTGTCTCTCATCCCCACCAGTCACCTCTGGAAAGGAGGCAGGACCGAGAGCCGGTCTCTCCAGATGATCTTGAACTCTGACATGGTTCATAGGGGAAGATATGTTTAGATAGGTAATCTGCGCCAGAACCGTTTAAGGCTTTATAGGCTAAAGCCAGGACTTTGAATTGTGCTCAGTAGCAGACCGAGCACAGTAGAGCTGGCGCAGGAGTGGGCTTGTATGTTCCCTGTATGCTGCTCCGGTGAGCAATCTGGTTGCCGCCCATTGGATCATTTGAAGCTTCCAAACAGTCTTCAAAGGCAACCCCACATGCAGCGTGTTGCAGTAGTCTATTCGGGATGTAACCACAGCAAGGACTATCGTGGCCAAGTCTGACTTCCCAAGGTAGATAAACTCTAGTTTTTAAAAAAACATATCCCACATATCTGAAATCTGCCCATCTTGGGTAGATGATTCATGTCAGCTGTTTATGTTTGCATTTAGAAAACCCAGAGGTTTCTAAAAGCTTACCTTCCAACACTGTTTGTTTTGAACTCCCTGCTCTGGTTCTAGCTTTTTATTTGGGGTTTAGAGGTGTACAAAGAAGGGAAATCTGAGTAGCTGCTATCTGACATGTTACCTTCACACTGTACGAACATATTGTGATTTCCACGGCACTGAGTCAGCATTCTGATGATTTCGCATTTATATTCCCGACAGCTGTTTATTCCTCTCAATGTAATTCTGGAGATAGATGTCCAGAAGGGATGTACTGCCCCAGATCTATCAGAAAACATATTTAAGATAGTCTGTGGTATTTAAATCATAATAAAATCTATTATTCAGTAATGTTAGGGTAAGGGGGAGGGTCAATTTGAGCCCTTAATGACTATATCGTAAAGATTTGGGGATTCACTGAAAAACAATCATATTGTTCACACAAATTGGGTTTTTTACTTAAATATTTACAGCAGCAGGTTCTGCATTTTTCATACCTAGTAACATAAGTAAATTGAAGTCTGCTCATATCTTTTAAAAAGAGAGAATACAAACAAGAGAAAAGAAACAAAATGGACAGTAGATACCAAACAGAAGCATGAAATGGCTTCTTTGTGAAGGAGGGTAGGAAAAAAAACTATGATTGCAATCTTACACACAGTTGAGTGAAAGTAAGTTAATTCCATGTTGGAAGTCTGGTGAATGAGGTCTGGGTTTCATTTCAGAGTTTCAAAGGAGTTATCTAATATGCCAAACCCGCTTTCTGACTTCTGTGAAAGTTCAACAATGAAGAGAGGTGACAGGATCTTGTCTGAAATGTGATACTGGAGGAGAGTTCTACAAATAAAGCATCATAAAAAGGCATGACAGGATACAAAGAAGACACGTAAATGGGTCTGAAAGAAAAGTCCGGCCTGAAGTCTCAGTAGAAGCCAAAATGTTGTACTTTGAACAATGATGTGACCAACTGAAAAAGATTATAATAATGCTTATCTAAGCTGAAGGTGGTAGGAAGAAAGGAAGACCATATTATAGATGGGTAAACTTAATCAGTGGAATCTATTAATGTGTTTGTGTGTCAACTGTAAAATAGAATGCATGAAGCTGATTGATTGGCCAATGCTAGGGAGTAGGCTGAGTCTGGGACTTTTGGATACGGTTACATTTTTGTTCAGGCTTGAGCTATGCAGGTGCAGACAGAGAGACAGTTTGAAGAGAGAAGAAGAGATAGAGTTTGGAGTGTCCCCTTGCTTCATGAACTGCTGAAGGAGTTTATCCACATGGGCAAAAGAAAAACCTTTTTAATTCTCTCATAAAAAGGACTTGATGAAACTGGTCACGTTGTGCATATGTTGTTCTGAGCTACAAAGAGTAAACTACTTGTTCTTTACTGTTCACCTGCATGGCATATTTTCTTTCTCTGGTAACACAGTGTGTGGGCTGATCAAACGTGAACTGCACGTGGTTTATTTTATCTTACACCACAGAATCAACACAATCCTGAGTTTGCAGGTGTTGGAAATTACAACCTTCTTCAAAACACCTCTAGTAATTTGTTAATCTATGATTCTGTTTGCTTACTGTTTTGTATGTATGTTCTGATAGGCAGCTTCTTTTGCTCTATGTTTCCTGAGAGATTCTGGGAGGGGCTGCAGACCACATGATCTCAGACTCCATGAGAATTTGGGATTGCTCAGAACAACACTTGCCTGCTGTTGATTGTAAGAAAGATGCCCTGTGTCATCTGCACACAGAGGAAAGTATCTCAAACATATCTGCAACTAGACTGATAGGCTGTGTCCTGAATTATGTCATTGCATCAATTTAACCGTGTGGAAAGCCTGCTTCAAAATGCTATATCTGTCATCTCCATCTATTTTGTCAACTAGCACAGACCATTTCCTAAACCAGTCTTGTTCTATTTGATTATTTGTGTACTTGTTTTTCCTTTGATTGATGAAATCATTAATTATATGTTCTGATAGATAAACCCACCATATCTTCCATTACAGTTCTTATTTTACCATAATAGTTCCGAATCTTTCTGCAATCCCACCACATGTGGGAGAATGAACCTATATCCCCGGAGTTGTGCCAACATTTGTTTGAGATATTTCCCATTATGTGTGCTAATTGGATGGGGGTTCTATACCATTTAGAAATTATTTTCCTTTGGGTTTCTTTGATCCTCATAAGTTTAATTTTGATGAATATTGTCAATCCAAGACCCAATTAATTTATCACTGAAGTTTTTCTCTTGTTTCCAATTTTTGTGTTGTAAGTTAAGGTGACTAGTTCCTCATACAGTAGCCCAATAATCCCTTTGTCTATTTCTACTTTCCTTTTAATTATTCTGTCTAGTGGGGTTTCTGCTACTTCTCATCTTTTCATGGCCTGAGCTTTACTGGACAGGCCTAACCATGCTACCCAGTTTCCTTGACCACATTTGTCTTTTATCTTATCCCACTATATTATTTCTCCATTGGGTTCCATGAGGTTCCCTATCCTTTTAATTCCATTTTCCTGAAGTGCCCTAATTAGGTTCCTGATTGTCTTGTCCTTATTTTCCAAGGTTTCTAATGGGAAAGGGTTAATTTTGTTTATTTATAATTTATTTTGCCATTTTTTACAAATTAACCATTGTTGATAAGCAGGGGCCGACTTTTAAGTTCTTTAAGTCTTTTCTGTCTATTCTCTCTCCCATATATGTTCCCCTTTGCCAACTGTTTGCTTCCTTTTCTATTTGCACCCATCTTTTTGACCCTTCCAATTCAAATTCTAATAATCTTGCTAACTGACTTGCCTCGTAATATATTTCCAAAGAGGGAGCCCCCCATCCACCCATTTCTTGTTTACTATAATATAGAAAGTTGGCAATTCTATTTTTATTTCCTCCCACTACCCATTTTTTTGATAGAGTTGTCCCATTTGTTCAGCAAATTGTTAGGAGTATTCACTGGGAGGGTTTGGAACAAAAATAAGAAATTGGGCAAAATCTTCATCTTATAAATTTTTAACCTTGTGGATATATCTCGGAATTTCTTTCCCCATGTGTTAATTTGTTTGCTTATATTTTCCATTGACAATTAAAGTTCATTGGTATGATATTATTGAGATTTTTTGGTATATCTACCCCCAGGTATTTCACCTTTTTTCCCAAGTAGCTCCTATCAAGCCTGGAGTAGATTCACTGCACTCCTGAGAGGGAAGATGTGCTGGTACAGCTGTACCAGAAGCTCCCACTTTATTTGCCTTGTATTAAGTGTTTGCTTGCAGCCCAAGGCTTGGGATTCTGCAGAAGGGTGGCTTCCTCTTAAAGTTTGCAGTTATAGGGCAGGCCCCCTGTCCATCATCGTTAAGTTTGGCTCCACCCTCTGTTCAGGACAATTGTGAAGGGAAGGGAGCCATTTTCAGTCAGTCTCAGCAAGGAAAATCAATGTACAGGATGTGTACAGACTTCTCCTGTACAGAGGCTTCAACCCTTAAGACCTCCCGGGAGAGAACAGTCTTAACAGCAAAAGGATTCCCAAAGATTCCCAGGGAAACAGCCCTAAAGCTCTGAGGAATTTCGGAGGGAAAAACAGCTTTGAATATCTAAGAACTCCAGCTGAAGTGATTACAGGCCTACTGGTAGGTCCACTTGGTGCTTGAGATGCAGTTCAACCCAGTAGTGGAGCCCACATCAGTTAGGTTTAGGTTCACAGTTAGCCTGGGAGAAGTTTGGAAAGGGATTTTCCTTTAGAGTAAAAGTAACAGTTAGAAGCTACCAGTTGCACAAAAGCCTGGAAGCATTTGTTTAACCTTTTGAAGACAAAGGAAGTTTCTGTTGATCGTTCACCAATAAAAGACTTTGTTATATTTCACAAGTCCTCTAAAGACTGTTTATGGTGAAAAACCTAAGGAATTTCTCTTCGGGCTCCCTGGCTTCCTGCTGGGCTAAAGTTGCATGTCCTGTTTTAAAAGCAATTCGTTTCAAGCCTAGCGTGCGACAGAACAGAAGACACCAAGTGCACAGTTGCAGAATACAGTAAAACTCACTTCCAAGTCAAGAGGTGTAGAGTTTGAACTACGATTATATAAGCTTAGTTACAGTGCCAAAGACTTTCATAGACAAGGTTAGTTTTGAAAGTGATAAGACAGATGGCCTTCATAGGTGTCCTGGCGGGGGCAGTTCTGAGTGATGACTTCCATATGCAAAATAAAGTCACTTACTATACATTGTATAGCATTTTTGCTGTAGCCATTAGGCATCATGGCTCCTGTGAATTTGTTCAGTAAATAATACAGCCTGGTCATAATAAGAGACAGTATTTTAAAAAGAAATGTTAGTCCTAGAGTGTAACTTCTTCTCCAGGACACTTTGTCTATTCTGCGCCTGTGTTAAGGTACAAACTACAGCTCTCTCCCCCATCTGCCCTCATCTCATGACTACATTGAAAGAAAATTTTCCTTGAACCTTGACATTCACCATCTGTGACAAACGGTAGATAAAGGAAGCATATGAGCCTGAAACAGTAACAACCGCGGTTGGTCCGTTGATGGAAATTTATGTAGGGCACTCATGAATAACATTGCATTGCTGATGTGGAACAATGTCAGGTTTGCTTAAGAATTTTACATTTGTCTTGGGAACTGACAGGTATTACCATTAATTTAAGGATGTTAACTTCCCTGCCCACCCCACCATTCTCCCAGTATCTCACTTCTGAAATGAACTAGTTATATATTCATTCATCTGCTTCTCTCTCCACCCCATCATCTCCCAGCCCTGGAAAAGCCCTGGAAGGATGAAATAATGTGGAACATAAGCCTCTCATCTTTCTCTCTTAACCTTCTACTTAAATTTAGTGTCTAGAAAAAGTCTGGGGAGAGGGGAAAGAGGCAGTTAATTTATCCTGTTTAGAGAGATTAAAACATTATGTTTAACAGGATTCTCTAGCATTTCAAATGCAGTACCTTGGATAACCTATTGGTGGATTTGCAAATATTGGGTGGATATCTTTATTTATGTTGTGTCTTTAGTATGCATATCATTTTAGAGGCATGTCTTTGCTCCCAAGAAGTTGGTAGTGATTATTATTATTAGTATTGCTGTCATTATTCTTATTTATTTATTCATTTATTCAATACCAGTCTTCAAACTCAAGGTGGCTTACAGCATATTAAAAGTCAAGGCAAATTAGGAGACAAAGCCCCACATGCTAACAGAACATCACTTCTTTTATCTGTTTTTAAAATCCCAATGTGGCATTCCCCAAGGGATACACTAAAAACATAAACATGATTCCGTTTCATATATGAATAAGAACAACACAAAATCAGTTATATTCTCTATATCAGTGTTTCTCAACCCGGGGGGTGGGGGTGGGGGGTCAGAGGAGTTGCCAGACACCATCATAAAACACAGTATTTTTCTGTTGATCATGGGGGTTCTGTGTGGGAAGTTTGGTCCAATTCTATCATTGTTGGAATGCTCTTTGATTGTAGGTTAATTATAAATCCCAGTAACTGCAACTCCAAAATGTCAAGATCTATTTTCACCAGTGTTCACATTTGGGCATATTGAATAGTCATGCCAAGTTTGGTCCAGATCCATCATTGTTTGAGTCCACAGTGCTCTCTCGATGTAGGTGAACTATAACTCCAAACTTTATATCAATGCCCACCAAACCCTTCTAGTATTTTCTCTTGGTCAAGAGAGTTCTGTGTGCCAAGTTTGGTTGATGGAGTTCAGAATGCTCTTTGATTGCAAGTGAACTATAAATCCCAGTAACTGCAACTCAAAAATGTCAAGATCTATTTTCCCCAAACTCCTGCTGGTTAATGGAGAGAGATATGGTCACGAAGGTAGGCGGGTCCCAAACCATTTAGGGCTTTATAAGTCAGAACCTGTACCTTGAATTGGAACCGAAAAATTAACAGCAGCCAATGGAGCTCCTTGAACAGGGGGGTTGACTGCTCCCTGTAAGTTGCCCCCGTTATTAATCTGGCTGCCGACCGTTGAACAAGTTGTAATTTCTGGGCCGTCTTCAAGGGTAGCCCCACGTAGAGTGCATTGCAGTAATCCAGTCTAGTGGTAACTAAGGCATGGACCACCATGGTCAAGTGTCAGGAGTCAATTTCTGATGGCATGAAGACGTCACAAATTCCCTCCGTGACCTCCTGACTGAATCAATTCTGTGACATTTTGAAGCCAGCAGAGGGCGCTGGAAACCTTGTATTGGAACTTGTGAAGCAACAAGTTCTAATAAGGAAACTGAGAAGAGGGGGAGATGGGCAGGAAAGGTGTATAAAAGGAAGTGGTGGAGGGAAAAAGTCAGTAGTGTCTTTCTTTGCTGCAGAGATACATGCAATATATCCACTTCAAAGCAAAACTGGCTTGTGAATGGTCATTTAATATTGCTATATAAATCCTACAGTCTTACATCAAGTCAGACTTCACGAGGTATGGTCGCTGTTGGTGCACGAGTTTTAATTGTGCGAAGTTTCTCCTGGCAACCGCCGACACCTGTGCTTCAAGCGTCAGTGCTGAGTCCAGGAGGACCCCCAAACTGCAGACCTATGACTTCAGGGGGATTGCAACCCCATCCAGCACAGGTTGTCATCCAATACCCCAGTCAGATGGGTGACTGACCTGGAGGACCTGGAGGACCTCTGTCTTGTCAGGATTGATCCTCAGCTTGTACATCCTCATCCAGCTTATCACAGCAGCCAGGCACTGGTCCAGTATCCTTGGGGCTTCCTTGGAGTCTGATGGAAATGAGTAGTGGAGTTGGGTGTCATCTGCGTAGAGATGGCACCGTACTCCAAAAATCCGGATGACCTCTCCCAGCAGTTTCATGTAGATGTTAAAAAGCATGGGGGACAGAATGGATCTTTGCAGGACCCCATAAATCAATGGCCAGGGGTCCGAGCAGGAGTCCCCCTGCTTCACTGACTGGAAATGACCCTCCAGGAAGGACCGGAGCCACAGAAGAACTGTGCCTCTGAGTCTCATCCCAGCGAGCCTCCCCAAAAGGATACCATGGTTGATGGTATTGAAAGCCGCTGAGATGTCCAAGATGTCCAAGAGAACAAGCAGGGTCACACTCCCTACGGAGGTCACCAAGGCGACCAAAGCCATCTCGGTACTATGCCCAGGCCTAAAGCCAGACTGCGAATGATCTAGAAAATCGGTGTCATCGAGGAATCCCTGGAGCTGCGAGGCAACCACCCGCTCCAGAACCTTGCCCAAAAAAGGGAGGTTGGAAATAGGTCTGTAGTTGTCACATATAGTCGGGTCAAGGGAAGACTTCTTTAGCTGATGTTTTACCACCGCCTGCTTAAGGCAGGATGGAAATTTCCCCTGGCCCAATGAAGCATTTATTATCGCAACAAACCATTCCAAACCAGTCCCATTAGGGGCTGCATGTTACCCCAATGTCATTTAAAAGCTTAGTCATGGGAACAAAGTAATACATGAAGAGCCTGGCTTGGGTGGATCCCTGCAGAATTCCAAACAGAGCATATCTACCATGGGATACTTAAACTTTGTCAGGTGAAACCTAGCTTGTCAGAATGATACCCAAAATCCCACATGGAGCGTGTGGTGTCACATGCAGGGCATCTGAGCACTGCTACAGGAGACTAAAGCTTGACGTGGAACAGGCCTGGTATAAATAGTGCAAACTTGTCCCTGCTGCTTTAGTCTGGCCATCAGAACAGTACATTCTGCCTGGAGAGTGTCCTGTTCTAATGATCACGTAAGAAGAGCAAAGACAGCTTTTCAGTGTTTCTATCAGGATTGTGCCATCCGGAAAAATGACATACAGTTTGAATATGAGGAACAGTACGAGACAGATATCTTCAATTAACATTATTTGGCAGAAGCCAAAAAAAAAATCCAGTGCAAAAAAATTCTACATGGCTTGGTGCTGGACTAGATGACGCTTGTGGTCACTTCCAACTCTAAGATGCCATTGTTTATTAAAGTCTGGAATACGGAATGACCCTTAGGAAGGATGGAAAGCTCAGCCATTGTTACTGGCTTATTTCTCCAAACTGGAAAAATCCTGATTTGTTTTTTCATTGAGGCCTTCCATTGTTTCTAAAAGAGGATGTTTGTACACAATACTACACATTTCTTTGTGATCCTGAAAAAGATCAGAAAGATTTCACGAATCTATGACCTAAAGCTACTAGTTCAAATCCTCCATACTTTTTCACCAGACAGTACCACATATCCCTTCGGGGGAGATAAAACTGTGTGAGTGTGTGAGTGTGTGTGTGTGTGTGTGTGTGTGTGTATAGCGGGTTAAACCACTGAGCTACTGAACTTGCTAACCAAAGGTTGGCAGTTTGAATCCAGGGAGCAGGCTGAGCTTCTGCTGTTAGCCCCAGCTTCTGCCAACCTAGCAGTTTGAAAACATGCAAATGTGAGTAGATCAATAGGTGTCACTTCAGCAGGAAGGTAATGGTGCTCCATGCAGTCATGTAGGCCACATGACCTTGGAGGTGTCTATGGACTACGCCGGCTCTTCGGTTTAGAAATGAAGATGAGCAGTGCATTTGGATCACCACCCTCTCCTAAAGGGCCTGGTCCAGGGGATTCTGGGAGCTGTCGTCCGTAAGAGAGTGTGGATATGCTATTGTGTGTGTTGGTTGCCATGCACTGTAGCATCTCTTTGGGGTTTTTTTTTTTTTTTTTGCTTTTTAAGTCTCTTCTGCTGTGTTTTCAGTGTTTTTATAAGAGATAGTCACTTGTTGGTCTATTAGGGGTATAGTGTCCAAATTTTGTGTCAATTCATTAAGTGGTTTTGGAGTTATGTTAATCTCACAAACGAGGATTACATTTTTATTTATTTAGATAGATAGATAGATAGATAGATAGATAGATAGATAGATAGACCTGATTACACACATCATGCCATTCAAATAATGCAGAAAGTGGCAGGAGGCTGAATACAATGTTATGGATTGAGGGTTGTCTAGATGCCCAATGGTTGCAATTACAAAGATATTCAGATTTTTAATGGGAATTATTTCCCTGCACTTGATTTGACAAGATCTTGCCTAGAGACGTCCAGAGTCATCTGACTGTAGGATGACTCATCCCTTCGTCTTAATAGGCCAAGATGGTAGAGCTAACTTTTGTGTTCCTTGCAGATGATGGAACCTGATAAAAAGGTCAGGAAGAACATGGTTCAAATCCCTGCTTGCTTATGAACACTTACTGGGTGACCTTGGGCAAGTCATCATTTCTCAACCTTAGAGGGGGGCATAGGCAACCCAACTGGATAAATTCTACCAAGAAACCCAATGATATATTAACCTTAGAGTTTCCATAAGTCAGAAATGATTCGAAGGCACCCAACACAACAAAGATCTGTCTGAAAAAGCACTTTAGCAACTATCATTCATTGAGATAGGGAAGATGGATGTTTAGATTATCAGTGTGGATCAGTGCCGCACAGATATTTCCTATCATAATAATTCTATCTTTGTTTCATAACTTCTGTCAGAGGTTATTCCAGCTCCTTTTCCCCCCACAGTCTCACACATGAACGTCTCCAGACTGTACTAAAATTGCTTGGCTTTCTGACTAATAAGACTGTATTAAGATTGCTTGGCCTTCGGTCTAATAAGGCAAAATGAAAGATTGCATTACTGGTGAATACCATATGTGAGCATCTCAGCAAATGAATAAAAAGCTCCCTTGAAAAAACGGAATCTCAGAGATATGCCTGAAGTGACTATTACTCTCATAATTTAATTACTTTAATAGAGTACCATCTAGTGGCCGGAGATAACAAAACCAAGAACCCTTTGGATCAAGGTCAGTTAATAAGCTTCTTATGGTGGCCATTCTTCTTGAACAGCATTAAAAAGACATGACCTTAAGAAAGAATGTTGTGGCAAAGGGAAGCTCAACCTTGACTTGTCTATAAGCTGGAGAAAGAATACTTGGGTTTTTTGTGTGTGTCAGGAGCGACTTGAGAAACTGCAAGTCGCTTCTGGTGTGAGAGAATTGGCCATCTGCAAGAACGTTGCCCAGGGGACGCTCAGATGTTTCGATGTTTTACCATCCTCGTGGGAGGCTTCTCTGGGGAGCCAGAGCTGACAGAGGGAGCTCATCCACGCTCTCCCCAGATTCAAACGTGCAACCTGACAGTCTTCAGTCCTGCCAGCATTAGGGTTTAACCCACTGCGCTATCGAGGGCTCAAAGAATAGTTGTAAGACACCAATTCCTTCCCTATTCTTTGGTATATTCTTGTCTCCTGGATATGTCATCAGCTAGAGATCCCTCCTCCCAGCACCAACTGTCGCTCTGGGCCAGAGTGAAGAGAGGGGAGGCAATATAGCAATGTTTAATGCTGATATTGTACTATGCTAATAATATAATATATTGTATGTAATATATACCTTGTAAGCTGCTCTGTCCCCTTCGGGGTGAGAAGGGCGGCATATAAATGTCATAAATAAATAAATAAAACTTGAAAAATTGGTTTTATATATCTGTGGAATGTCCAGGGTGGGAGGAAGAACTCTTAACTGTTTGAGGTAGGTGTGAGTTTTTTAAAAAATACTGGTTTGGCTACCAGTATTAAAAAAAACCTCTAAAATCATAACAGTAAACAAAGAACAACACTCAAAAAACAGGGAAATTCCAGACAAGAAACAATCCGGACCTACGAATCACCTCCCAGGTAGTATGAAGCCAGACCTTGGAACTACTAGGCCATTAAATACTAATCAAGGTGGCCAAATGCAACATTCACACCTACCTCAAATGGACAAGAGTTCTTTCTCCCACCCTGGACATTCCACAGATATATAAACCCAATTTTCCTAGTTTCTATCAGACCTCACAACCTCTGAGGATGCCTGCTATAGATGCAGGTGAAACGTCAGGAGAGAATGCTTCTGGAACATGGCCATACAGCCTAGAAAACACACAACAACCCATCCGTATGACACTTAGAGGGAAAGTCTCAATCTAACCAACATTTTTTTACTGAGGTACTTGAGAGCAAATTTCAGGTTAAGCAATCAAAACCATAAACATAAAAATGCACTTCAATGGCTGTTGACTTTGACTCAAGGCCCTCCTGTTAAAACATTAGAACTACCACAATTTTATAGATGAAAACAGTGATGGGCATGCACCCGATCCTTCTCAAATCTACCTGCATGATTAAGTCAAAGAGTTTGAACATGTTACTCATAACTTGCCACACTCCTTGAACGCTCCAAATAATAATAGTGTCCCACTTGTGCCCATACCTTGGGAAATCAGACTTGACCACGGTAGTCCACGCAACACACTTTACGTGTGGTTGCCTTTGAAGACTGTTTGGAAGCTTTAAGTGGTGCAGCAGGCAGTAGCCAGGTTTCTCACTGGAGTGGCATACAGGGAGCATACAACTCTCCTGTTACATCAGCTCCACTGGCTACCAGTTTGCTACCAAGCACAAATCAAAGTGTTGGCTTTATCCTATAAAGCCCTAAATGGTTCTGGCACAGCTTACCTGTCTGAATATCTATCTCTCTATGAATCATTGCGGAGATTAAGATCTTCTGGCGAGACCCTGCTCTCAGTTCTGCCTTCCTCACAGGCACAATTGGTGGGGATGAGAGACAGGGCTTTCTCAGTGGTGGCCCCTAAACAATGGAATTCCCTCCCCAGTGATGTTCAATCCACTCCTTCCTTTCTAGCCTTCAGAAAGAAAGTTAAAACATGGCTATGGGACAAAGCTTTTGGAGAATAACTGCAGTGCAATAAATGAATGTAGAATCTGTGCAATGACAGTCGGAATGACCCTGGATTACAGTTTTGGATTATGTGATTTTAATAATTGATGTAATTATTTTTTAGCTGTTTTGACTCTCTGGTTTTTAATGTAGGTGTTTACCAATTGTATGTTATTTTAAGGCATTGAATTGTTGCAAATATGTGAGGCCACCCTGAGTCCCCCTCGAGGTTGAGAAGGGTGGGGTAAAAATATGGTAAATAAATAAATAAATAAAATGAGTAGATAACCTAGCACGAGCTATAGTTTTCAACGGGGGTATCTCCCATTGCATTCAAATATGAGTCATTCACCAACTGTCTCTAATCGAAAGCAACAGGAATAACAGTCCATGGCTAACGTGTTGTTCTCGGTTAGGAAGAACATAACTAAATAGAAGTTATGTAAATTGCATACGTTTCTATAGTGATGTGTGTGGAGATAGATAGAAAGATAGATAGTGTTAAAATAAGAAAAGTGGAGGGAAAGGTCTTTCAAGGTTTCTTCTTCTCAGTTCCCACTGAAGTTTTTAATTTTCATCTTTGTGTTCCTAACAATCCAATGAAGTATAGGAACTGATTAGCTTATGTCTATTGGGATTGTTTGGTTTCATTTTTTATGTCTGCTAGGATTGTTCAGTTTTATTTTTGGTTAATTTTTATTTGATATTAAGTTTATAGTAATAACTGTCCTATTTTCTGTGATGTGTCATGTTTTGATGTAATCTGTTATATGTCTATTGGCATTGAATTTTTGCCATGCGTGTTGGAAACCACCCTGAGTTCCTCCAAGGGGATGATGATGATGATGATGATTATTATTATTTGAAATACAAGATGAGTTTACAGCAGACACTCTGCTGGATCATACGTCGGACACTTTGATGTATTGGGAAATAATGTGTGCAGATCCCAGTAAGGTGGCCTTCTGCAGCTGGCAGATGGTAATTTTGTCAGCACCGATTGTGTTTAAGTACAGGCCACTGGCACTGCACCCAGTGTGCTGGTCACCACTGGGACCACCTTAACTGGCTTGTGCCAGAGTCTTTGCAGATCAGTCTTTAAATTCTCATATCATGTCAGCTTTTCCGGTTGTTTCTCTTCAATCCTGCTGTCACCTGGGATTGCAATATCGACAATCCATACTTTGTTTTTTAACATGATTATGAGGTCAGGAGTCTTGTGCTCCAAAACTCATTATTATTATTATTATTATTATTATTATTATTATTATTCTCAGTAGCAGTAGTAGTAGTAGTAGTAAAGGTAAAGGTTTTTCCCTGACATTGTCCAGCCATGTCCGACTCTGGGAGTTGGTGCTCATCCCCATTTCTAAGCTGAAGAGCCGGTATTGTCCACAGACACCTCCAAGGTCATGT
Source organism: Anolis sagrei (assembly GCF_037176765.1). NCBI lineage: Eukaryota > Metazoa > Chordata > Lepidosauria > Squamata > Anolidae > Anolis > Anolis sagrei. Next base: position 6,528,431 of record NC_090029.1, read on the forward strand.
GGCCGGCAAGACTGCATGGAGTACCTTCCCACCGGAGCGATACCTATTGATCTACTCACATTTGCATGTTTTTGAACTGCTAGGTTGGCAGAAGCTGGGGATAACAGTGGGAGCTCACGCCGCTGCCCAGATTTAAACCTGCGACCTTCCAGTAAGTAAGCTCAGTGTTTTAACCCACTACACCACCAGCACAGCCAGTATCAAAGTCTGTCAATACTGCCTTGAGAGTGATCATGGTAATGACCTGACAGTCATCTAAGACTGTAGAAGACAACCTCCAGGCTGTTGATATCATCGAATCTAGAAGATTCCCCCAGTCCTGCCCACAAGTTCTTCTACAATGTAATTCCCCTTGTGCCAGCCACCCTCACCCACTGGGCCAGGAAGAGGGCATGATCAAGGTATAAATCCCTGAAGGGTACTTAACACCATGTGGCTCCAGTCCTGCACTTCCCGTGATGAGGCAAGTACAGGGAGGGCAACTGGAACTGAACCAGGATCTAGACAAATGATTCTCCATAGGCATCATCCCTCTCTCAGAGCATTGCCTGGCTCATTCCAGTGGTCATGTTGGATGGGGACAGGGGAGGCTGGAATCCAAAAGATCTAGTAGGGACCAGATTATCATTATTGAGATGAGGTGTACCCTCCCCTATGTCCAATGCAGGGATTTAATTTTTAGAGAAATCTGAAAAATGACATTCTTCCCAACACACACTGACATTTTCACAAGGCATTCCCATAAAAAGGCAAAAATAATGACAGCTAGTTTGTCAGAGATGCCTTTTCTTTGGGACTATCCTTGCCATTTCCAATGTATTCCTTTTGGTTCCATATAATAATAATAATAATAATAATAATAATAATAATAATAATACTTTATTTATACCCCACCACCATCTCCCCAAGGGACTCCGCTTACATGAGGCCAAGCCCAACAACACATCAATAACAAAAAAGCAATAAACAAAAAAAAAATACAATGAATATAAGTCACATATAAATAATAACACACAAAGATTTAAAAACCTATGGCCGGGCCAAATGTAATAGTTTAAAATTAAAAAATAAATGCTGGGCATGAACAAAGGTAGGATATATCTGGTAGGAGGGTTTTAAAGAAGTGAGGGGAGCGCAGTCCAACGCAATCCAATAGAGTAAGTGCATTCTGAGGACATATTGCTGGGAATTATTTCCTTATTCCGGGAAGGCACACTGTAACAGCCACGTTTTCAGGCTCCTCCTAAAGACTGCCAATGTGGGGGCTTGCCTGATATCCTTGGGAAGTGAGTTCCAGAGTCGGAACCACCGAGAAGACCCTCTCCCTTGTCCCCACCAATCGCGCCTGCGAGGGGGGAGGGAGCAAGAGCAGGGCCTCTCCAGATGATCGAAGAGATCATGTGGGTTGGTACATGCAGTCACAAAGGTAGGCAGGTCCCAAACCATTCAGGGCTTTGAAGGTAAGAACCTGCACCTTGAATTGGGACCAGAAAATGAACGGCAGCCAATGGAGCTCCTTAAACAGGGGGGTTGACTGTTCCCTGTAAGTTGCACCAGTTAGTAACCTGGCTACCGCCCGTTGTACCAATTGGAATTTCCGGGCCATCTTCAAGGGCAGCCCCACATAGAGTGCATTACAGTAATCCAATCTGGAGGTGACTAAGGCATGGACCACCCTGGCCAGATCCAACTTAACGAGGTACGGTTGCAGCTGGCGAACGAGTCTTAATTGTGCGAAGGCCCTCCCAGCCACCGCCAATGCCTGTGTATGCTTTTATTTATAGGCAAAACTGGTACCTTCCGGTTGAGTGCTGGGTTGATAAGAGAAACCGTTACCTTGGTTTTCAGCTGTGTGGGAATTTATGCAGGGCTGTGTGGGTGGCATATTTGCTTGGCTCTGAGTTATGCTATATTCTTTTGACATTTTTATAGATACAGTTTCCTGGAGATCTCACTCAAGTTTCAGTATTATAAGCAGGCTACTTTTTTCCATAACAGAAGGAACAAAATTCTTATTAAACACCTTCAGCATGCCTATAATTGACTTTCAGAAGGAATGCTTTCTGCTGCCACACGCCTTAGCACAGAGTTACAAAATAAAGTCTATAAACACAGAATTATGTGAATGGCATTTCAGTGCTCTGAATGAAAAGAATCAATCCATTTTTGCTTTAGAAAACCTGGCCAGTCTCCAAGCTCAACTTTAATCTTTCCCTTATCAATATTCTATAACCCGGATGTCATGAAATTAAACTGGTCCAGAAGAAAGTATTGGTTTATGCAGCATATAACTGAACGTATTGACACTTTAGGATATACTCTAGACTCCTTCCAAATGTGTTCACATTTGGGCATATTGAGTATTCGTGTAGAGTTGGTCCAGATCCATCATTGTTTGAGTTGGCAGTGATCTCTGGATATAGGTGAACTACAACTCCAAAACCAAAGGACACTGCCCACCAAACCCTTCCAGTATTTTCTGTTGGTCATGGGAGTTCTGTGTGCCAAGACTGGTTCAATTCAGTCTTTGCTGGAGTTCAGAATGCTCTTTGATTGTAGGTGAACTATAAATCCCAACAACTACAACTCCCAAATGACAAAATTATTTTTTTTGAGTGAAGGACATACATTGGGTTGTTAGGTGTCTTGTGTCCAAATTTGGTGTCAATTTGTCCAGTGGTTTTTGAATTCTGTTAATCCCACAAACGAACATTACATTTTTATTTATATAGAAGACAGGAGAGTCAGCACCATGGACAGCTCCAAGCAGAGTCAGAAACCACACCCTAGTCCCCACATCCTCAACCGTCTGCTCAGGTCATGCAGATTTAGGGCAATCATGAGTTGCTTGCTTGAATCTAGCCATCTGGGTTGCAGTCTTCTTCTTCTGACTTTCCAACCATTATTGTCTTTTCTATTGAGTCATCTCCTCTCATGATATGTCCAAAGCACAGCAGTCTCAATTTAGTCATCCTGGCTTCTAGGGAAAGCTCATGTTTGATTTGTTCTAGGACCCATTTAGATCAATTCCCCGTGCCAAGTCTGGTTGAAATCAGCAGGGGTAGCTCAAGAAAAGAGCTGGATCACAGCTTAATGTCTCTTTTCTGGGATTAATCTAATTTATTTATTTCAATGTCATTAAGTAGCATTCCCACCGCGCGTGGGCTTGAGGGCTGTCTCTATTTATCCTCTCCTGTTCTGATGCAATGCTTAAGAAAAGATTGAGGCACATTTTTAATTAGTTTATTCCTATAAGCAACCTGCCCTGTAGTTTAATAAGCATAGCTCTGTGGCAAATGTGTTTGCAGCCCTACTGCCAGGAGTCATGATATGGGGAATATGAATTCTATACTTAGAGTGGGGAAGAGGTCAGAGCAATGACGTTTGTCTCTGGATTTTTGCTTCAGGAGAGACTATTCAGATCAATCATTCATTTAGAGAATTGGTCTTGGTTACAGATGATATAAAACATTCCTAACAAAATAGTTCCATTTTGAAAACAGGTCATTTTAAAAACTCCTTGGGTCTATGTGCAGACCATTTAGAACAGTGTTTCGAAACCTGGGGGTCAGGACCCCTTGGGGGTCATGAGTGGGTGTCAGAGAGGTCGCCAAAGACCATCGGAAAACACAATATATTCTGTTTGTCATGGGGGTTCTGTGTGGGAAATTTGGTCCAATTCCATCATTAGTTGGGTTCAGAATGCTCTTTGATTGAAGGTGAACTATAAATCCCAGCAACTACAACTCCCAAATGTCAAGTCTATTTTCCCCAAACTCCACCAGTATTTACATTTAGGCATATTGAATATCTGTGCCAAGTTAGGTTCAGATCTATCATGTCAGAGTTCACAGTGCTCTCTGGATGTAGGTGAACTACAACTCCCAAACTTAGTGTCAATGCCCATCAAACCCTTCCAGTATTTTCTGTTGGTCATGAGAGTTATGACAATAGGAAACCGATATGTGATTTTGATTAGGCGACTATGTTAGTATACGAATATGTGATTTTAATTAATGTTATTGTTAATTTTCTATGTATTTTATTTTATATTGTTGCTTTGATATTATGGCATTGAATTGTTGCCCATGTAAGCCGCCCTGAGTCCCCCCTCGGGGGTGAGAAGGGCAGGGTAGAAGCAATGTAAATAATAATAATAATAATAATAATAATAATAATAATAATAATAATAAATTATGTGTGCCAAGATTGATTCAATTCCGTTGTTGGTGGTGTTCAGAATGCTCTTTGATTGTAACTATAAATCCCAGCTGCTACAACTCCCAAATGTCAAGGTCTATTTTCCCCAACTCCACCAATGTTCACATTTGGGCATATTGAGTGTTCATGCCAAGTTTGGTCCAGATCCATCATTGTTTGAGTCCACAGTCCTCTCTGGATGTAGGTGAGGTACAACTCCCAAACTCAAGCTCAATGCCCACCAAATCCTGCCAGTATTTTCTGTTGGTCGTGCAAGTTCTGTGTGACAAGTTTGGTTCAGTTTCATCATTGGTTGAGTTCAGAATGCTCTTTGATTGTAGGTGAACTATAAATCCCAGAAACTACAACTCAAAATCAATCCCCCCCTCCCCCAAACCCCACCAGTATTCAAATTTGGGCATATCAGGTATTTGTGCCAAATTTGGTCCAGCAAATGGAAATCCATCCTGCATATCAGATATTTACATTATGATTCATAATGGTAGCAAAATTACAGTTATGAAGTAGCAACGAAAATAATTTTATGGTTGGGGGACACCACAACATGAGGAACTGTATTAAGGGGTCACAGCATTAGGAAGGTTGAGAACCACTGATTTAGAATATAGGTATGTGCAAAAATATATTTATGTATTTATTATCAGTCCATGACTGACAACAGCCCAAACTGTGCAAAAACACCCCCAACTCCTTCAGCACTCCAAAACTAGTATTGCATGTCCTTTGCCACTGCTACACCCTTCCAGGAAATATGGCTATGCCGTGAGTCCAAAGGCATTTCTTCTTTTTCCACATAGACATGATAAAAACAGAAAGAATAAGGTATTCATCCTATCAATTGAACATCTAGAGGACACACACACCAAAAAAGACATCTGTGGTTGAATATAATACAAGTTGCTGCTAACTGTGAGAGAAATAAGGTTGAACACTGCGAAAGCCATCCACTGCATGGCTATCTGCCTCCTTCCAGTAGACTCAAATCAAGGAAAGCTTCATGAGAACTGCTACTCCTCTTGGCGTTCCCCAAGCAACAGTAAGGGTATCCCTCTGGGCAGCTAAACCAGGAAATCCCAACTTGATGCCCCCCCCCCCCCCCAAGGGTCTTCCTCCATGGACAAACCAAGAATGGGCAACTTGGAAGTCCCTGAACTGACTCAGAAGTGGAGTGGGCAGATCAAAAGACAACCTGGCAAAATGGCATTTGCTCATGATGCTGGCTTTAGCCTATAAAGCCCTAGACCAGTGGTTCTCAACCTGGGGTCCCCAGATGTTTTTGGCCTTCAAGTCCCAGAAATCCTAACAGCTGGTAAACTGGCTGGGACTTCTGGGAGTTGTAGGCCAAAAACATCTGGGGACCCCAGGTTGAGAACCACTGACCTAGAAGAATCCTCCACCTTGTGCGACTACGGAGGAAAATAACCAACTCCACACCTGAATGCTTGCCCACAATGCCCTGCCTCATGCACAGAGGAAGAATTGTTTAAAGTTACAGACAATGCAGTCTCTGTCACCCGTTTTTGGTCTAAAATTATTTAGCCTCTTGTGCTCCCTCTGTTTTATAATAATAATAATAATAATAATAATAATAATGATAATGATAATAATAACAACAACAACAACTTTGGGTTGTTGTAGGTTCCCCCCAGGCACTTCCAAGCCATTAAATGCTAATCAAGGTAGTCAGTTGAAACATTCACACCTAGCTCAAGCAGACAAAAGTCCTTTGTCCCATCCTGGTCATTCCACAGATATATAAACCCATTTTCCTACTTCCAACAGACCTCACTACCGCTGAGGATGCTTGCCATAGATGAAGGCGAAACGTCAGGAGAAAATGCCTCTAGAACATGGCCATATAGCCCGGACAACCTACAACAACCCAGTGATTCCGGCCATGAAAGCCTTCGACAATACAATAATTATTTTATTTTTATATCCCACCTCCATCTCCCTGAAGGGACTTGCCCAGAGAGCACAGAGTTAAAACGTAATGCAATAAAATAAAACAAAACAAAATCGAAACATATCACAATAAAACATAACATCATAAAAACAGTACCATGTTTTATCAGTTTTATACTTATTTATGTAATGCTTTTGACATGAAATAAATAAAGCAGAAATTAATTCAAATAGTGTCGAATATTTAACCTGTATTTGTTGAATGAATGGTCGATCTGGTCATCAGCCAACGAGTTTCCTTCCACATCGCTGGCTTCACTGTGCTCATGGAAGTCCATCTCTGATTCTATTCTTAGTTTGGAAGTCTCGGAATTTTCATCAGTAAAGCTCCTGGTTAATACACCTGGGTAAGAATCAAAACAGGCTTTTTATTAGTTGGCATTGGGTGTTCAAAGTCACCAGCTAAATTGAAAATCTGGCATTTATGTTTGGACTTCTGCTTTGCTTTTTTTTTTTTAACCATGTCATATTCCCCTAGCACAGCCATGGGCACACTTGGGCCCTCCAGGTATTTTGGACTTCAACTCCCACAATTCCTAACAGCTTCAGGTCCCTTTGTTTTCCCTTTCCTTTTCTGCTTAAGTGGCTGAGAGGGGAAATAAAAGGACCTGAGACTATTAGGAATTGTGAGAGTTGAAGTCCAAAACACCTGGAGGGCCCAAGTTTGCCCATGCCTAACCTACACTGTAGAAGAAAGTCTGGTAAATTATTATTATTATTATTATTATTATTATTATTATTAGAAACACAACAAGATGAATCCACAGCAGACACTCTGCTGGATGTTGTATTGGATCACACGCAGAGGCGACCCTAGGTAATTTTCAACGGTAAGCAAACAGTATTTTGGCACCCCCCCCCCCCCTCCAAACCAATCACTGATATATATTTTCTGTTGGTCATGAGAGTTCTGTGTGCCAAGATTGGTTCAATTCCATCATTGGTGGAGTTCAGAATGCTCTTTGATTTTAGGTGAACTATACATCCCAGTAACTACAACTCGCATATGTCAAGGTCTGTTTTCCCCTAAGAGCGCCTCAAGAGCACCCCTGTGCAAAATCAACTATACTGCAAATGCTTACTTTGCGTAATGGGTTGAGCCGCCCCTGATCACACATCGTACACTTCCCAAGTGTCTAGGGCTGTGTGATGTATCGGCGAATATTGCATGCAGATCCCAGTAAGGTGGCCTTTTGCAGCTGGCAGGTGGTAATCTTGTTAGCGCCGATTATGTTTAAGTACAGGCCAAGGTCTTTAGGCACCACACCTAGTGTGCTGATCACCACTGGGACTACCTTTACTGGTTTGTGCCAGAGTCTTTGCAGTTCGATCTTTAAATCCTTATATCTGTCAGCTTTTCCAGTTGTTTCTCATTAATCCTGCTGTCACCTGGGATTGCAACATCGACGATCCATACTTTGTTTTTTAACACGATTGTGAGGTCAGGAGTATTGTGCTCCAAAACTCTGTCTGTCCGAATTCGGAAGTCCCAGAGTAGCTTGATGTGTTCATTCTCTGTAACTTTTTCCGGCTTGTGATGCCACCAGTTCTTTGTCGCAGGCAGATGGTATTTGTGGCACAAGTTCCAATGAATCACCTGAGCAACAGTGTTATGCCTCTGCTTGTAGTCTGTCTTCTTGGAGCAGCTGAGGATGAGATCTATTCTTTCATCTGCTTCCTTGTAGAGTCTACACTTGAGATCTGTCATCGACTTTTCAGTTTTGGCTTTGATGGCATTGGTTCTAATGCCTTGTTCTTGGGCTGCCAGAATCAGGCCCCCTGTCTCCTTTTTCCAAGCTCAATTTGTGAGCCATATCCATATTTTTTCTTTGTCAATTTGGCTCTCAATTTTTCCCAGGAACTGTCCATGAAGAGCCGTCTTTTGCCAGTTTTCTCTTCTGCTCTGGATTGTGTTTTTACGGTATTCGCTCTTTGTCTTTTGCACTTTAAGCAGTTTACTACTATTGATTGTTGTTGTTATTATTATTATTATTATTATTATTATTATTATTATTATTATTATTATTATGGGTTTTTGTGTGTTCTTTCAGGCTATATGACCATGTTCCAGCAGCATTCTCACCTAATGTTTCACCTGCATCTGTGGCTAATGGCATCTTCAGAGGTCTGGTGGAAGTGAGGCAACTGGAGTGTATATATCCCTGTGGAATAATGTCTAGGGTGGGAGAACAAACCCTTGTCTGTTACAAGAAAGTATGGACTGTTGCAGTTAGCAAGCTTGCATTAGCATTTGAGCAGCCATGAAGTTTGCAAAGTTAATCAGTAAGGGTATCTGCATAGGGAGAGAGATAGAGGGAAAAGGAAAGGACCTGAGACTGTTCAGAATTGTGAGAGTTGAAGTCCAAAACACCTGGAGGGCCCAAGTTTGTCCATGCCTGCACTGACAGAATATAATTAAAAGATTTTAACAATATAAATAAAATTACAAGCACAAAAGCATAATGAGACCAGGAGCCAATACCCAGTAAGATCCTGCAAATTACTTGCTCCTATATTTATCTCATTAGAGTTTTTTTAACATGCTATCCTGTACATGTGGCCCGTCCACTGTTACTACGACTGTGTTTATTGTAATGTTATTTTGTTATTCATATATTTTTAATATAATTTTGATGATGTTGCTTGTTGTTTATGTTTTGGTTTTATTTTAATGTAATAAGTTGTCCAGGCTTGGCCCCATGTAGGCCGCTCCGAGTCCCCATTGGGGAGATGGTGGCGGGGTATAAATAAAGATTATTATTATTATTATTATTATTATTATTATTATTATTAAGATACAAGTAATTAAACCAGATTAACAAGAAGCAACCTTTCGAGTTTGTCACAGATTGCTTGGAGTAAGTGTGGTGCCACCCTCAGAGAGGCTTGTTAGCAGTTATCCTGATTCTACCTGTATAAAGTAACCAATTTTCTGTTTGCTCTTTTTCTATCAGCCCCAGTCACTATGTTTATGATATGCAGCACCAAAGGGAAATGAAGTGTGGAGAAATGGATTCAGAATAACAAACCTCAGGCACCAATTCTTGCATTGCATTTGTATAATCGTAATTACACAATGGAATGGTTACTGATGGAGATACTTCTGGGAAGGAAGGAACAAATGACTATTGCTCCCAGCTAAGCTACTCTAATGGCCCATAATATTTAATTTTTACATTCATGAAACAATTACATTATTTCATGCTTTTCCTGTTTGTTTTCAAACACGTAAGAATGAAACACTGGATAAAGACTGAAAAATATTCTAGGAAGCTGTACTTTTTGGAGAGACCTCTCAAACCCTGCCTAATATTTTAACTTTAGTGGGATTTTCTATTTGATAAAAGGTAAAGGTTTTCCTTTGACATTAAGTCTAGTTGTGTCCAGCTGTGGGTGGTGGTACTCATCTCCATTTTTAACCGAAGAGCTGGCGTTGTCCATAGACACTCCCTAAGTCGTGCCCAGTACAACTGCATGAGGCACCGTTACCTTCCTGCCAAAGCAGTACCTATTGATCTACTCACATTTGCATGTTTTCAGACTGCTAGATTGGCAGAAGCTGGGCTAACAATGGGAGCTCACCCCATCTGTGGATTCGAACCACTAATCTTCTGATCAGCAAGTTTTGCAGCTTAGTGGTTTAACTGCTGCACCACCCACTTGCAAAAAGCATACACTGTATCAGCAAATGGTATGATTCATTTATATATTGAAATCCTTCCCTGTAACTGTTTTGCACCCTTCCCAGGATCATAAACCTGTCCAGTAAATCATAAGGGTAGGAAACAGAGAGATATATGGTCATCTGTTGATCAGTAAATTGTGGCAAACGGTCCATCACATTACTGAATCATAGGACTTGTAACTCAGTTTTAAAGGTAATTAAGTTTACAAGTGTGAAATAATGGAGGTGTAAGAGGCATATATTTCAGAGATCAAATTACCTTCAGACACTTATTTCTACCCAACAAGCCTTAGTAGCTGTTACATTTAAAAATAGATTATTATAAAACCTGCAGGGTCCTTAGTTTTTTTGTTTTAATTTGATGTGCATAATTAAGGTGCTAACTACCTTTAGATTAATTAGCCTCTCTCCTGCAGCAATGTGAGAACCTGTAGAGCTAACATACACATATCACTCCTCAGCCTGCTTGAGTCAGAAACAGTTGGCTTAAGGCTACCAACCAAGGTACACCTGGGCAAATGAACTATTGAATGCAGGGAGGCTTGCCTCTGAGTAAAGACGCATGGAATTGTGTTACACTGATCCCTGAAATCACTGGGATTATGCCTGCAGTCCTATCCACATCTGTCCTTAAATCCAGTTGTTTTATATGTTGTCATCTGACTTATGATTATTTCCCCTGAAGGGTATGTAATATTGCAGACTCTGAAGTATGCCAGATTCACTTGCATGTCACAACCCACTTCTATCTATGTGTTTTTCAGTCATCTGCTGACTATATCTTTCTTCAGTCACAATTTTTATCAAATAATCCTTGCTTAATTTCACAGTACATTCTGCAGTGAAAGCGTATTGCTATTTGCATACCTGCCCATCATATATCTCCCAAACCACTAAGGCAGAGTTTCTCAACCTGGGGGTCGGGACCCCTGGGCCACCAAAGAAGGGTCACCAAAAACCATCAAAAATATAGTTTTTTTTCTGTTGGTCATGGGGGTTCGGAGTGGGAAGTTAGGCCCAATTTTATCATTGGTGGGAGGGTCACCATTGGTGGGAAGGGTCACCAAAGACTATCAAAAATATAGTTGTTTTCTGTTGGTCATGGGGGTTCGGAGTGGGAAGTTAGGCCCAATTCTATCATTGGTGGGAGTCAGAATGCTCTTTGATTGTAGGTGAACTAAAAATCCCAGCAACTACAGCTCCCAAATCTCAAGATCTATTTCCCCCATAATACAACAGTGTTCACATTTGGGCATATTGAGTATTCGTGCCAAGTTTGGTCCAGATCCATCATTGTTTGAGTCCACAGTGCTCTCTGGATGTAGGTGAACTACAATTCCAAAACTCAAGGTCAATGCCCAGGAAACCCTTTCTGTATTGGATGTGGGAGTTTTGTGTGCCAAGTATGATTAAATTCCATCATTGGTGGAGTTTAGAATGCTCTTTGTTTATAAATCCCAGCAACTACAACTCCCAAATGACAAAATCAATCTTCCCAAACCTCACCAGTATTCAAATGTGGGCATATCGGGTATTTGTGCCAAATGTGGATCAGTGAATGAAAATACATCCTGCATGTTAGATATTTACATTACGATTCATAACAGTAGAAAAATTACAGTTATGAAGTAGCAATGAAAAAAATGTTATGGTTGGGGGTCACCACAACATGAGGAACTGCATTAAGGGATTAGGAAGGTTGAGAAACACTGCTGTTGAACTATCATACACACATCAGTCCTTAGCCTGCTTTTGCCAGGAACAATTGGCTTAAGGCTGCAAACCAAGGTACACCTGGGTAAATAAACTATTGAATGCAGGGAGGCTTGCCTCTGAGTAAAGATGCATGGAATTGTATTAAACTGATCCCTGAAATCACTGGGATTAAGCCTGCAGACCTATCCACATCTGTCCTTAAATCCAGTTGGTTTATATGTTGTCATCTGACCTATGATTATTTCCCCTGAAGGGTATGTAATATTGCAGACTCTGAAGTATGCCACATTCACTTGCATGTCACAACCCACTTCTATCAATGTGTTTTTCAGTCATCTGCTGACCATATCTTTCTTCAGTCACAATTTTTATCAAATAATCCTAGCTTAATTTCACAGAACAATACATTCTGCAACACAAAGTGTATTGCTATTTGCGTATCTATCTTCTCTCTCTCTCAGACCACTAAGGCAACGTATCTGCAAGTGTACACTGAATAGTCTACTGAAGTATTAAAGTGGCCACTACATAATCAAATTAACATTTTCCCCGACTTGAGAATATTTATTATCAACCAGCTGGTTCTTCTGCATCGTTGATAATCCCAACTGATGGTATTAACTCATTTCTATTTTACTACCATGGCTTCTACAGAGAGATTTAAAGCATTTTCTATATCCCCCACAATTATTTCTGTCCTCTTCTTCTGTTTCTTTCAACAGAGTAGCTATAATGAGAGCAAGCGGAGGAGCACAAGCGAGAGAAAGTAACTTCTAATTATAGACCATTTGTGTGGAAGGATTCGAAGGCTCTGCCGATAACACACTTGGAACATTTCAGACGGCAGGACCTATGACCTTACCTTGGTAGCCAAGGAGAACGGAAATGAACGAGTGGGGACAGACCTCCTCCAGCACCGAGCAGAACGCGGACAGGGCACCGGGCCCTTTGCAAACCAGTTTCTCTAAAAAATAGGCAGCTTGCTTCTCGCAGCACTCCCGGGACAAAATGTCTTTGTACTCCTCCAAGGAAAAGACTCTCTCATAAACCAGATATGACAGCACTTTCTGCACATCCAGCTCTCTCACGATTCTCTCCCTGTGGTTGCTTAGGATATCAGCAAGCCACTGGTTCCTATCTGTGCTTTCTTTTTTGGTTGGTTTTGCACAGTTATAAAACCAAGACCGGACCGGCCACCTAAACATGTTTGCATTTAAAGCTAAAAATAAATAAAAAGAAAGGATTGCCGCTCTCTGTCAGACGCTTGCAGCCTTCCGGGGTCTATAGGCACGCCGTGGGAAGGCAAGGGGGTATCGCCTGCCGATAGATAGGGCAATTTGACTGGAAAAGCAGAGGCCTAGGTTCGAATTATAAAAGCACAAAAAGCAAAAGAAACTGCCACGCACAGTGCTTCCAGCTCCCTAAGAGGATTACTTTACACTAATTAGCCTTTTACAAGCGTTAATAGGCATCTCCACAACCACAAAAAGGCAGAGAGGAGAATAGCTGGGCTACTGTTCACTTTGTAATTCTCTAAACCGCTTCGCAACAAACAAAACGAGTCTATTGTAGAAAGTTACACTGAAGAAGACAGGATATCAAAGCACTTATCCATTGCAGGCAAGTATTAAAACAAGAAACAAGGGCACAGTTTTAAGTGGATACTAAGATTTCTGCCTTGTTGGGCTGGCCTCCCAAATAATACTGTGATAGTGATGGTCCCTTTTAAGTAGAATTGCACAAGTGATATACCCGTATATACTCGAGTATAAGCTGACCCGAATGTAAGCCTAGGCACCTAATTTTACCACAAAAAAACCTGGGAAAACGTATTGACTCGAGTATAAGCCGAGGTGGGAAATGCAGCAGCTACTGGTCAATTTCAAAATATAAATACCAATACAATTACATTAATTGAGGCATCAGAAGGTTAAATGTTTTTGAATATTTACATAAAAGTGTAATTTAAGATAAGACTGTCCAAGTTTGATTAATCCATTATTCTAACCTTCTGCTTATGTATTCTTCCGATAATAATAAAGAGAGTGAAATAATAAATGTAATAATAACAATAATAAAACAAAATAATAAATGTAATAATAAGAGTAAAATAATCAATGTAATAATAACAATAACAACAGAATTCAATAATAAATTATCTTGACTCAAGTATAAGCCGAGAGGGACTTTTTCAGCCTAAAAAAGGGCTGAAAAACTAGGCTTATACTCGAGTATTTACAGTATTTGTTCTTATGCATACATAAGCAGAAGGCCTAGGACTTGTTCTTCATGGGTGTGTACTGTTGGAAAAAGACATTTGTGAGGAGCAGGGAAATAGTCTAAATCTTTTTGGAAACTTGCATTTACAATGTTTAACACTGATTGTATCTTTTGTGATTCCAGAATTATTGGATGATTGTTTTTTTTAAAAAAAAAACTCTCATAAATAGCATCTACTTAATGAATTAGGATTAAGGGGAGAGATTCTGACAGCTTCAATGTAGGTGTACTGCCAGTAGTAATTATTCACTGAGGATCAAACTTGCGTAACAACCCTGCTTCACATATACCCATAGTATTTACTCGAGTCTAATATGCCATCGAATCTAATGTGAAGCTCAATTTTCAAAATTCTGAAACCAAGAAAAAAAAAAGTATTTGCTGCCGAATGTGATATGCAGTGGCAAAAAGTGTAGTTTTTGTAATTTGGCCAAAAAAAAAAAAAAAGACATGCATTACTGTTGCTGACTGATTAGGATTCCTTCATTTATTTTATTTATTTACTTCTGGTATTTCTAACCCGTTCCTTCTCAGCCTCCAAAGAGGGATTCAGGACGGCTTACATTTGACAGCAATTCAATGCCACTACAAATAACACGGCATTACTGAACAAGGAACGTCTAAAGGATTATGAGAACGAGATCTGATTTCATTCAGGCGTAGATGATTATTTGTTGTATGTCTGTATATGTTATGTCTTATTTACTGTAATTGTTATTAATCGCACTGTAAACCGCATAGAGTCGCTGTATCAGGCTGATATATGCGGTATAAAAGAAAAGCAAATAAATAAATAAATAAATAAACACTTAAAACAATAAGTAAAACATCTCTTTTGGAAGTCATGCTTCCAAAAAGCCTGTGGAGATTCCTGGTTTCCCCAAAATTCCTCTCTCCTCGCTCATTTCATCTTAACAAACAACTTAGTGAGGTAGGCTAGGCAGGGAAGCAATGACTATCACAAGGTCACCAAGCCAACTTTGACGTGCGAAGAACCGTGTTTACACATCTGTTTCGACAGGCCTTTGATTTTTGATATTGCTGTTTTTAAATTGTTTTAAATTGTTTTTAAATTGTGTTAGATTTTAGCCTGTTCTTGTAAGCCGCTCTGAGCCCCAGGGGAGTGGCGGCACATAAATTTGAACAATAAATAAATAAAATAATCTAGCAACTTCCTGAACTTAAAAAAATAAGCAACATAATTTCATCTATGCTGACGATCATGCCATCACCAATGAAGCAGGGAGCTTTGAAATGATGATGATGATGATTATTATTATTAACTTTATTTGTACCCCGCTAGCATCTCCCGAAGGACTCGATGCGGCTTACATGGGTCGAAGCCCATGAAATGGTTGAACAGAAGCTCTCTGAAGCTTTGGGTGCTCTTACTACCTATTACAGGAAAAACCAGCTGACTCCTAATTCATCTAAAATGCAGATGTGTGCATTTCATCCAAAGAACAGACAAGCATCTCGAGCTCTGAGGATTATGTGGGAAGGAATCCTATTGTAGCACTGCAGCACAGGAACACCTCAGCAAGCAAGAGTCCAAAAGTGGCAGGTTAAAACCCAGAATCAGTGGCTGAGACCAGATGAGAAACTCCCTCCTGGGCACACAGAAGACTGGGAGACTTGGAAGGTGCTGAACAGGCTGCACTACTGCTCCCCTCAACTTTTCTGTCACTGGAGTACACGCCCCCCACATGGGAAGTTTAGTTCACAACCCTGTGTTTCTTTATCAGCTCCCTGCAAATAACTTGCTTCTATTCTTATCTCATTAGAGTTTTTAAACATTTTATCCTGTACATGTGGTCCGCCCACATGTGTCACTGTGATTGTGTTTATTTTTATTGTAATGTTATTTTGTTACTGTATTCATATGTTTTTTTCCATGTAATTTTGATGATGTTGCTTGTTGTTTATGTTTTGATTTTATTTTTGCTGTAATATGTTGTCTGGGCTTGGCCCCATGTAAGCCGCTCTGAGTCCCCATTGGGGAGATAGTGGCGGGTATGAATAAAGATTATTATTATTATTATTATTATTATTATTATCATCATCATCATCATCATCATAAGATGCAGCGCCAACCTTAAAAAATGGGGCCACAGAGTGGAGTCCAGGAGTGTGCAGAAGAGCAAACCACAGACAACTTACTATAATTCAGTCTGAGCCCTGCCACATGCACAATGGAGGACCTCCTTACAGCAACAGTAGAACCACTCCAAGTGGCCAGCTTCTGGTCAACCACAATTCAAGAGAGATATTGACAAGCTGGAATGTGTCCAGAGGAGAGCGACTAAAATGATAAAAGGTCTGGAGAACAAGCCCTATGAGCGGCTTACGGAGCTGGGCATGTTTAGCCTGAAGAAGAGAAGGCTGAGAGGAGATATGATAGCCATGTATAAATATGTGAGAGGAAGCCACAGGGAGGAGGAGGGAGCAAGCTTGTTTTCTGCTTCCTTGGAGACTAGGACGCGGAACAATGGCTTCAAACTACAAGAGAGGAGATTCCATCTGAACATGAGGAAGAACTTCCTGACTGTGAGAGCCGTTCAGCAGTGGAACTCTCTGCCCCGGAGTGTGGTGGAGGCTCCTTCTTTGGAAGCTTTTAAACAGAGGCTGGATGGCCATCTGTCAGGGGTGATTTGAATGCAGTGTTCCTGCTTCTTGGCAGGGGGTTGGACTGGATGGCCCATGAGGTCTCTTCCAACTCTTTGATTCTATGAAAGGAAATTTAGTATAATGCCAAGTTTTTAACTTTGTTTGTATTTTAAAATACATTATAACTGCACCCTCAATTCGCTTCTGACACGATAAATAAATAAGCAACAGGATGTATTTGTTTTTGAAGTAGTAAACTGTGATGTGTTATTTAAACATTTAAAAACTACAGGATGCATCACCACATACATACCTTGTGTTTTTGGAGAAAAATACACGGTGCCTAAAGTCTGTTTCTGGAGCAAAATTTTCTGAGATACTGCCATCTTGTGCTTGTCTCCAGATATGGCCATCTTCTATCTGAAGCAAAGTTTGTTAACTTGGAAGAACTTCACGAGAACCTGGAAATAATATTGATATATTAGGGGACAATTAGTGATTATGAGGACCTTCCGTCATACCATACCTCTGTACATTTGCAGATTGCCTTAATTGAAAGGTTCGGGCAAATGCATTTCTAAGTCTGTACTACTTTTCCACTTCCACCTTTGGAAGGTTTAGTGTGAAGATGTAAGATGGCCAAGCTATGTGTTCACATAAAACATTTTATCTCCCTCAGATAATGAGTAATATTGTAGAGCAAGCATGGGCAAACTTGGGCCTTCCAGGTGTTTTGGACTTCAACTCCCACAATTCCTAACAGCCTCAGGCCTCTTCCTGGAAGAGGCCTGGGGCTGTTAGGAATCGTGGGAGTTGAAGTCCAAAACATCTGGAAGGCCCAAGTTTGCCCATGCCTGAGGCACATCTGGTTATAAAACTATTATAATAGTTATTGTTGTGTTTCCAGATTTAAGGTGTATCCACTCGGTGAATGCAGGTAGACATCACTTGGCCAGCCATGACTCAATGCTCATGTCACTTGTAGTTTTCCAAGCTCTCTAGCCTTCTCTGTCATATAGCATTGGTGTCTTGCCAAACTACAATTCCCAGGAGTCCATAGTACTGAGCCATTCCAGTAGTATCAAACTGCAGGGATTCTACAATGGAGATGCACCCTAAACCTGGAACCAAAATAATAACAGAAACAATAGGAATACAGTTTTGTGCGTGTGTGTGTGTGTGTGTGTGTGTGTCAAGAGCGACTTGAGAAACTGTAAGTCATTTCTGGTGTGAGAGAATTTGCGGTCTGCAAGGACATTGCCCAGGGAACTCCCAGATGTTTTACGATCTTTGGCTTCTCTCATGTCCCCGTATGAGAAGCTGGAGTTGACAGACGGGAGCTCACCCCACTCACCAATCCTGCCAATATAAGGACCTAACCCATTGCGCCACTGGCGGCTCCAGGAGTACAGTACTATCTATACTACTAATAATATTGGAAAAGTGTGTAAACACAGGGTTGTTGTAGGTTTTTCCGGGCTATATGGCCATGTTCTAGAGGCATTTTCTCCTGACGTTTCGCCTGCATCTATGGCAAGCACCCTCACTACCTCTGAGGATGCTTGCCATAGATGCAGGCGAAACGTCAGGAGAAAATGCCTCTAGAACATGGCCATATAGCCCGAAAAAACCTACAACAACCCTGTGTAAACACATCAAATTGTTATTATAAAGAGGAAACATTGTCCTGGGAAGAACTGAAAGGGTAATCCATGAACAAAAAGAAAATGAAATATTTATTTGTTTGTTTGTTTACTGTATTTGTATACTGCCTTTCTCAGCCCACAGGCGACTCAAGGCGGTTTACAGGGCAAAATTCAATGCCCAGCACCATAAATATAATTAAAAACATTGGCATACAATAAAAACCATAACAAAATCAATAAAAACATAAATCATTATTATAATAATAATGAAACAAAAAGAAAAAAGTTCAACATGATTCTATCTATCTATCCACATAATAAAAGTGAAAATATATATGAGTGTATGTGGCTGGGTCTTCACTTACACCAGTGGCTCCCAATTTGTGATCCATGGTCCACAAGAACTAAAATATGGTCCGAGGCCTCAACATTACTACACTGTTGCAATGAGAGTGACTGGTCTTTCAAAACCCTCTTATAGTGCCAAGGCTTCTAAATATGGTTTTCTGTAGGCAAGCAGATGATGAGTACCAAATGTCATATGTTCTGTATCAGAAATGAGGGCTGATGTGGTCTGATCAATGCAATTTTCTGAATCAGCACCCCAGATAACCAAACCAGATCTCAAGTTGACCAAAAACAGATTCGTAATCCTTTCGGTACTAATGTTGGAGAGTGGTCCCTGGTCAGAGTGGTCTCTAGTCAAAGTGGGTTCTCGTCAAAGTGGTCACTGGTCAAGTGGTCCCTGGTCAAAGTGGTCCCTAGTCAAAGTGGCCATGGTCAAAGTGGTCTCCAGTAAAACTGGTTGCTGGGCAAGAGGTCCCTGGTCAAAGTGGTCACTAGTCAAGTGGTCACTAGTCACTGGTCAAAATGGTCCCTGGTCAAGTGGTCCCTGGTCATAGTGGTCCCTGGTCAAGTGGTCCCCGGGTCATAGTGGTCCCTGGTCAAGTGGTCCCTGGGTCATAGTGTGTCCATGGTCAAGTGGTCCCTGGTCAAAGTGGTACCTGGTCAAAATGGTCGCTGGTCAAAGTGGTACCTGGTCAAGTAGTCCCCAGTCAAAGTGGTCACTAGTCAAGTTGTCCCTAGTCAAAGTGGTCACTGGTCAAAATGATCCCTGGTGAAGTGGTCCCCAGTCAAAGTGATCCCTGGTCAAGTAGTCCCCGGTCAAGTGGTCCCCAGTCAAGTGGTCCCTGGTCAAAGTGGTCCCTGGTCAAAATGGTCCCTGGTCAAAATGGTCCCTGGTCAAGGGGTCCCTGGTCACAATGGTCCCTGGTCATGTGGTCCCTGGTCACAATGGTCCCTGGTCAAGTGGTCCCTGGTCAAAATGGTCCCTGATCAAAGTGGTCCCTGGTCAAGTAGTTTCTGGCCAAAGTGGTCACTAGCCAAGTGGTCCCTGGTCAAAGTGGTCCTTGCTCAAGTGGTCACTGGTCAAGTGGTCCCTGGTCAAAATGGTCCCTGGTCAAGGGGTCCCTGGTCACAATGGTCCCTGGTGAAGTGGTCCCTGGTCAAAATGGTCCCTAGTCAAAATGGGCCCTGATCAAAGTGGTCCCTGGTCAAGTAGTTTCTGGCCAAAGTGGTCACTAGTCAAGTGGTCCCTGATCAAAGTGGTCACTAGTCAAATAGTCCTTGGTCAAAGTGGTCACTAGTCAAGTGGTCCCTGGTCAAAATCATCCATGGTCAAAGTGGTCACTAGTCCCTGGTCAAAATGCTCCCTGGTCAAAGTGGTACCTGGTCAAGTAGTCCCTGGTCAAAGTGATCACTAGTCAAGTGGTCACTGGTCAAAATGGTCCCTGGTCCAGTTGTCCCTTGTGAAGTGGGAAAGACTGGCCATGAATTAACTTGAAGCAATTAGAGAAAGATGATATGATGGGAAATAAAGATTAAAACAATGGGAAAGAAAAATGGAATAATTTGAAATGGAGAAAAATATGTTTTAAAATGATATAATGGGGGAAATACAGCATAAAAATGGAGTTAAACGTCGCATTTTGAGGTGAGAATAAAGATGGCGCCTCCTCCTCCATCCGTTTTTCAACTAAACAGGGCAGGCCATGAGGTAAAGTGAGATGAAAAGAAGCCTTGAAAAGCGAAATAGGAGTGAAATAATAGAAGTCAATATATGTTAGGGTTACATTGAGATAAGAAGGAAACCATTTGGAATGAAGAAAAATGTTTAAAATGTATTAAAGTGACACAAAATAAGGGGGAAATGAGTCAAAACAATGGGGAAAGGGAGCATTCTGAGGTGAGAATCAAGATGGCACCTCTTTCTCCTCCGCTTTCCCACCTAAACAGGGAAAAGGCTGGCTGTGAATTAACTTGGAAGTATTTAAAGGCAAATAAAGATGAAATAATGGGAAACAAAAATGAAATAATGTGAAATGAAGGAAAAATGTTTTAAAATGATATAAAATAAGGGGGAAATGAGTCAAAATAATGAGGGAAAGGGAGCGTTTTGAGGTGAGAATCAAGATGGCGCCTCCTTCTCCTCCACTTTCCCACCTAAACAGGGAAAAGGCTGGCTGTGAATTAACTTGGAAGTATTTAAAGGCAAATAAAGATGAAATAATGGGAAACAAAAATTAAATAATGCGAAATGAAGAAAAAATGCTTTAAAATGATATAAAATAAGGGGAAAATGAGTCAAAATAATGGAGAAAAGGGAGCGTTTTGAGGTGAACATAAAGATGGCGCCTCCTTCTCCTCCACTTTCCCACCTAAACAGGGAAAAAGCTGGCTGTGAATTAACTTGAAAGTATTTAAAGGCAAATAAAGATGAAATAATGGGAAACAAAAATGAAATAATGTGAAATGATGAAAAAATGCTTTAAAATGATATAAAATAAGGGGGAAATGAGTCAAAACAATGGGGGAAAGGTTGCATTTTGAGGTGAGAATAAAGATGGCGCCTCCTTCTCTTCCACTTTCCCGCCGAAACAGGGGCAAAAGGTCTGACTGTGAAGTAAATGGAAATGAAGCAAAACATTGAAAATAAAATAAAATAATATAGAAGCATGAAGGAAAGACAGAGAGGGAAAGTTAAAGGAATATAACAATTTACAGTTTTCGTGGTTTGGTAGAACAGAATTAGTAAAAATGAAATTTCTATCTAAAATAGTTTATTTTTTGGTATGGAATGATTCTATTACAAATTTCGGGAAAAGAAATAAATAAATGGCAACAAATGATAAATAAATATTGTAATTGTGGGAAAAAGAATAAACTAAAACAATATAAAAATATAAAAAATATTATCAAGTAAACCAGTATTTCCATTCCATTGTTTGTAGAGTTCAGAATGCTCTTTGATTGTAGGTGAACTATAAATCCCAGCAACTACAACTCCCAAATGTCAAGGTTGATTTCCCCCAAACTCACATTTGGGCATATTGAATATCTCTGCCAAGTTAGGTTCAGATTCATCATTGTCTGAGTCCACAGTGCTCTCTGGATGTAGGTGAACTACAACTCCCAAACTCAAGTTCAATGCCCACCAAACTCATCCAGTATTTTCTGTTGGTCTTGGGAGTTCTGTGCGCCATGTCTGATTCTATTCCATCGTTGGTGGAGTTCAGAATGCTCTTTGATTGTAGGTGAACTATAAATCCCAAACTCAATGTCAATACACACCAAACCCTTCCAGTATTTTCTGTTGGTCTTGGGAGTTCTGTGTGCCATGTCTGATTCTATTCCATTTTTGGTGGAGTTCAGAATGCTCTTTGATTGTAGGTGAACTATAAATCCCAAACTCAAGGTCAATACACACCAAACCCTTTCAGTATTTTCTGTTGGTCTTGGGAGTTCTGTGTGCCATGTCTGATTCTATTCCATTTTTGGTGGAGTTCAGAATGCTCTTTGATTGTAGGTGAACTATATATCTCAGCAACTACAAATCTCAGCTTTGAGCCCATCAAGGTCTATTTTCCCCAAACTCTACCAGTGTTCACATTTGGGCATATGGAGCACTTGTACCAATTTGGTCCAGATCCATTATTGTTTGAGTCCACAGTGCTCTCTGGATGTAGGTGAACTACAACTCCCAAACTCAAGCTCAATGCCCACCAATGCCTTCCAGTATTTTCTGTTGGTCATGGGAGTTCTCTGTGCCAAGTTTGGTTCAATTCCATTGTTGGTGGAGTTCAGAAATCTCTTTGATTGTAGGTGAACTATAAATCACAGCTACAACTCCCAAATGTCAAGGTCTATTTTCTCCAAACTCTACCAGTGTTCACATTTGGGCATATTGAGCACTCGTGCCAAGTTTGGTCCACAGTGCTCTCTGGATGTAGGTGAACTACAACTCCCAAACTCATGGTCAAAGCCAATTAAACCCTTCTAGTGTTTTCTCTTGATCATGGGAGTTAGATGGTCAGGGGTGCTTTGAATGCAATATTCCTGCTTTGTGGCAGGGGGTTGGACAGGATGGCCCATGAGGTCTCTTCTAACTCTATGATTCTATGAGCATCGCTTCAGTGCTGGTGGTCTTTGCTTCTTCCAGCACGCTGACATTTGTCTGCTTGTCTTCCCAAGAGATTTGCAGGATTTTCCGGAGGCAACGCTGATGGAATCGTTCCAGGAATTGCATGTAATATCTGTAGACAGTCCACGTCTCGCAGGCGTATAGCAGGGTTGGGAGGACAATAGCTTTATAAACAAACAACTTGGTATCCCTACGGATGTCCCGGTCCTCAAACACTCTCTGCTCCATTCGGGAAAATGCTGCACTCGCACAGCTCAGGTGGTGTTGTATTTCGGTGTCGATGTTGTCTTTGGTGGAGAGGTGGCTGCCAAGGGAGCGGAAATGGTCAACATTTTCTAATGTTACACGATTAAGCTGTATCTCTGGCATTGGAGAGGGGATGGCTGGTGACTGCTGGAAGAGCACTTTTTTTCTTGATATTCAATATATCTATAATTCAATGCCAATTCAAGGTGTTGGCATTGGCCTATAAAGCCCTAAACGGTTCCGGCCCAAGATACCTTTCCGACTGCATCTCGGCCTATGAACCCACCAGGACTTTGAGATCTTCCGGGGAGGTCCTGCTCTCGATCCCGCCGGCTTCTCAAGCACGGTTGGCGGGGACGAGAGATAGGGCCTTCTCGGTGGTGGCTCCTGGGCTGTGGAACGCCCTTCCTACGGACATTAGGCTGGCGCCATCTCTCATGGCATTCCGAAAAAAGTTGAAGACCTGGATGTTTGTGCAGGCGTTTGAGTAATTTAGTGCAATGTGGTAATGGAACATAGGAATGGGACAATGGACGACGAACCTGGACTACGCTTGGATGATGAGAAGATTGGGTACAGTTGTTTTTTGTAATAATTGTGCATTGTAATTGCTTATGGATAATTTATGGATAATGTGTTGTTATATGTTGTATGGAACCACTGCTGTTTCTACTGTTTTTACTCTTTGTGAACCGCTGTGAGTCGCCTTCGGGCTTGAGATACAGCGGTATATAAGCAAAGTAAATAATAATATTATAATATAATATAATATAATATAATATAATATAATATAATATAATATATATTATAATATAATATATAATATATAATATAATATAATATATAATATATTATATAATATAATATAATATAATATAATATGTGGCAGTGCCAAAGGGGCTTGAGTTCCAATCCACACAGGCTTTTGTGGGCGGGGATACAAATAGGCTCCTCCCCCTTCCCCCAGCTGCCTGTCTCCGGAGGGAAGCCGAAATGGCGCCTCGCGATTGGCTGGGAAGGGGCGAGGGGGCGGGGCTTTCAGGCAGAGGGGGCAAAATGGCGGCGGAGGGCCTGATCGCCTCCCGCTTGGAGCGCCAGGAGAGGGAGATTCGCGCCTTGGCGGCCGAGATCGAGCGCCTCAAGGAGCCCGGCCTGGCCTCCGCCGCCCCGCCGCTTTCCCCCTTCTTCTCCTCCTCCCCGGAGCTGGAGGCTCTGCGGGCCGAGAACGAGAAGCTCCGCTACCGCCTGACCCACCTCCAGCGGAGCCTCAGAGCCGAGCGCGCATGCGCCAAGGGAAGGCCAGGCCCACAGGTAGGTCACCATGCAGGGAATCCTCCCAGCTCCAGATTGAGAGAGAGTATTATAGCCATGGGTTGTTGTAGATTTTTCCGGGCTATATGGCCATGTTCTGGAGGCAATTTTTCTCCTGACAAGTCTACATAGGAACCACCAAACGCAGCATTGCCCAGACACGCATCAAGGAACATGAAAGGCACTGCAAACTACTCCAACCAGAGAAGTCAGCCATAGCAGAGCACCTGATGAACCAACCTGGACACAGCAGATTATTTGAGGACACAGAAGTGCTGGACCACTCTCACAACCGCCATGTCAGACTACACAGAGAAGCCACTGAAATCCACAAGCATGTGGACAATTTCAACAGTAAGGAAGAAACCATGGAAATGAACAAAATCTGGCTACCAGTATTAAAAAAACTCAAAAATTACAGCAGCCAAAACAACAGAGGGGAAACAAACAGGCACATGAAATCACTCTCAACAAAGCCATTGAATGCATATCAAGGTGATCAGCTGAAACATCCACAGCTAGCCCCAGCAAACAAAAGTCCTTTGTCTCACCCTGGTCATTCCACAGATATATAAACCTAGTTTTTCCTAGTTCCAACAGACCTCATTATCTCTGAGGATGCTTGCCATAGATGCAGGCGAAACGTCAGGAGAAAAATTGCCTCCAGAACATGGCCATATATCCCGGAAAAACCTACAACAACCCATGGATTCCGGCCATGAAAGCCTTCGACAATATATTATAGCCATCATTGCTGCTGTTATTAGTGCAGGAAGGGAAGGAAACCCATAATAATAATGATAATAAATGATAGTAGTAATAATTAGAAATATATTAGAAATAATAATAAATACTAGAAATAATAATGTTAGAAATAATAATAAATACTGGAAATAATATTAATAATAAGTATTAGAAATAATAACAAATGATAATAATTAGAAAGAAGAATAATAAATGTTAGAAATAATATTAATAAATATCAGAAATAATAAAAATGATAATAATTAGAAAGAAGAATACATGCTAGAAATAATAATAATGCTAGAAATAATAATGTTAGAATTGATGCCAGAAATAATATTAACAATAAGGATTAGAAATAATAATAAATGTTAGAAATAATTTTAATAATAAATATTAGAAATAATAACAAATGATAATAATTAGAAAGACTAAATGCTCGAAATAATATTAATAATAAATATTAGAAATAATAACAAATGATAATAATTAGAAAGAAGAAGAATAAATGTTAGAAATAATAATAAGTGCTGTTGTGGTTCATTCGTTCAGTCGTCTCCGACTCTTCGTGACCTCATGGACCAGCCCATGCCAGAGCTCCCTGTCGGCCGTCACCACCCCCAGCTCCTTCAAGGACAGTCCAGTCACTTCAAGGATGCCATCCATCCATCTTGCCCTTGGTCGGCCCCTCTTCCTTTTGCCTTCCACTTTCCCCAGCATCATTGCCTTCTCTAGGCTTTGCTGTCTCCTCATGATGTGGCCAAAGGACTTCAGCTTTGTCTCTAGTATCCTTCCCTCCAGTGAGCAGCCGGGCTTTATTTCCTGGAGGATGGACTGGTTGGATCTTCTCGCAGTCCAAGGCACTCTCAGCACTTTCCTCCAACACCACAGCTCAAAAGCATCGATCTTCCTTCGCTCAGCCTTCCCTAAGGTCCAGCTCTCACATCCGTAGGTGACTACAGAGAATACCATGGCTTTGACTAGGCAATGGATCTTTGTTGCCAGTGTGATGTCTCTACTCTTCACTATGTTATCAAGACTGGTCATTGCTCTCCTCCCAAGAAGGAAACGTCTTCTGATGTCCTGGCTTCAGTCTGCATCTGCAGTCATCTTTGCACCTAGAAATACAAAGTCTGTCACGGCCTCCACATTTTCTCCCTCTATTTTCCAGTTGTCAATCATTCTTGTTGCCATAATCTTGGTTTTTTTGACGTTTAGCTGCAACCCAGCTTTTGCGCTTTCTTCTTTCACCTTGATCAGAAGGCTCCTCAGCTCCTCCTCGCTTTCGGCCATCAGAGTGGTGTCATCTGCATATCTGAGGTTGTTAATGTTTCTTCCAGCAATTTTCACCCCAGCTTTGCATTCATCCAGGCCCGCACATCGCATGATGTGTTCTGCATACAAGTTAAAAAGGTTGGGTGAGAGGATACAGCCTTGCCGTACGCCTTTCCCAATAATAAGTGCTAGAATCAATATTAAAAATGGTTAGCATTAATGTTAATAAATGCTAGAAATAATAATAATAGAATTAATTAATAAATGCTAGAAATAGTAATAAATATTAGAAATAATAATTGTTAGAAATAATAATAATAAATGTTAGAAATAATATTAATAATAAATATTAGAAATAATAATGAATGATAATAATAATAATAATAATTGGAAATAATGATAATAAATGTTAGAAAGAATAATAAGTGCTAGAAACAATAATAAAAATAGTTAGCATTAATGTTAATAATAAATGTTAGAAATAATAATAAATGCTAGAAATCATAATAAATGATAGTAATATTAGCAATACATGTTAGAAATAATAATAATAATAGCTAGAAATAATAGTAAGGGTACCAAATGATGATAATAATAATAAATGTTAGTAATAATAGCAATAAAGTGGCCCCCATGTGGTGCAGTGGGTTAAATCGCTGAGCTGTTGACCAAAAGGTCAGCAGTTCGAATCCAGGCAGCAGGGTGAGCTCCCACTGTTAGCCTCAGCTTCTGCTAACCTAGCAGTTTGAAGATGTCAAAATGTTTTCAAACATTCAATGCTCCCCTGGTTACCTCTGAAACTTGGGAGTTCCAAGCTTAGCGATAAGTCCAGGGTCACACCCAAGCTGCGAACCTGCGTCTTCAGGGGGAGTCCATAGGCTGTAACCCTATTTGGCCTTGCGACTGACCAGGAGTACCTCTGTCTTGTCTGGATTCAATTTTAATTTTCTTCCCATTTAGGATTTGCCCAGCACAAATCTTGCTGCTCACCAAGGGAAATCAAACAAGGAGAAGAAGAAGAAAGAAGCCCAGGCTGTGGATGAGCCTAAGAAGGAAGTATGTGACATTCTTTACATTTCTCCAGAAAACCCACCCTTGTCTTCTTAATTCATTTTATTTATTTACTGTATTTTTACCCTGCCTTTCTCCCAACATAGGGATTCAAGCCTCAGCCTTGGTTGTATGAACGGAGCAGACTAGGTGCATCTAGACTGTAGATTGAATGCAGCTTGAAATCACTTTAACTTCTGTGACCCATTGTTGTGGACTCATGGGATTTTGCAATTTCATGAGATTTTTGGCCCCTTCTGCCAAAGAGGGCTAGTGCCTTAGTAAAAAGAAAAGGTCCTTTCAAAATGAATGGCAATTTGTCTCTTTGGCATTAAATGCTGTTCTGATTATTGGGAAAACTAGGAATCTAAAAAGGAAGAGGGGCAGAAAAAGGAAGAGGGGACGACCAAGGGCAAGATGGATGGATGGTATCCTTGAAGTGACTGGCTTGACTCTGAAGAAACTGGGGGTGGTGACGGCCGACAGGGAGCTCTGGTGTGTGCTGGTCCATGAGGTCATGAAAAGTCGGAAGCAACTGAGCAAATAAATAACAAGGAATCTCCCACACTTTCCCTGTATCCTATGAAGTCTAAATTTTATGTGCATTGGAAAAATTAATTAAAAATTTATATATAAAAAAAACAACAACAAGGAATCTCCACAGGTATTGTCGAAGGCTTTCATGGCTGGAATCACTGGGTTGTTGTATGTTTTTTTGGGCTATATGGCCATGTTCTAGAGGCATTTTCTCCAGATTATCTGCTTTGAACTGAATTATATGACAGTGTAGAAGTTCAAAGCAGATAATGTGGATTATCTGGATTATTTATTTATTTTATTTATTTACTTTATTTGTATACCGCAGTTCTCAGCCCTTAGGCGACTCACAGCGGTTAACAACAGGAACAGCAAAAATTTAATGCTAACAACAACAACAAAATATTTAAACAATTGGCATCATAATACACTATACAATTAACAACAATAACCATTCACTGGCGTCTCATAACTAAAAACATGATCCAAATTCGTCGTCGGTTGTCCATTCCGATATTCATTACACTCATTGCACTGTCTATTCAAATGCCTGTTCAAATAACCAGGTTTTCACTTTTCTCCGGAATACCGTTAATGATGGGGCCGATCTGATGTCCATGGGGAGGGCGTTCCACAGCTGAGGGGCCACCACCGAGAAGGCCCTATCTCTCGTCCCTGCCAACCGTGCCTGTGTTGCAGGCAGAATCGAGAGCAGGGCCTCCCCGGAAGATCTCGGAAGTCCTAGTGGGTTCATAGGCAGAGATGTGATCAGATAGGTAACTTGGGCCGGAACCGTTTAGGGCTTTATAGGCCAACGCCAGCACTTTGAATTGTGCCCGGTAGCAAATTGGTAGCCAGTGGAGCTGGCGCAACAGGGGGGTTGTATGCTTCCTGCGTGTCGCTCCTGTTAGAATCATGGCTGCCGATGGTTGGACCAATTGAAGCTTCCGAGCCGTCTTCAAAGGCAACCCCACGTAGAGAGCGTTGCAGTAGTCTAATCGGGATGTAACCAGAGCGTGGACTACCGTGGCCAAGTCAGACTTCCCAAGGTACGGGCGCAGCTGGCGCACAAGCTTTAGCTGTGCAAATGCTCCCCTGGTCACCGCCGAAACCTGGGGTTACAGGCTCAGCGATGCGTCCAACATCACACCCAAGCTGCGAACCTGCATCTTCAGGGGGAGTGCGACCCCATCCAGCACAGGCTGTAACCCTATGCCCTGTTCGGCCTTGCGACTGACTAGGCGTACCTCTGTCTTGCCTGGATTCAATTTCAATTTGTTCGCCCTCATCCAGACCGTTACAGCGGCCAGGCACTGGTTCAGGACCTGAACAGCCTCCTTAGTAGCAGGTGGAAAGGAGTGACAGAGGTATATGGCACTGTAGTAGGGGCCATAGAATAAACTGTGAAAGAGGCTGATTGGTAGCAAAATGGAGGTACTATTGTATATTACAATATAGCACTGATACTGTACTGTGCTCATGGTATAATGTGTGTGTGTGTGTGTGTGTGTGTGTATGTGTAAGCTGCTCTGAGTCCCCTTCGGGATGAGAAGGGCGGCTTATAAATGTTGCAAATAAATAAATCCCCAGTTCATTGTAATAGGAGTGGCGTATGAGGTGAAGCGAGGCCTTTGAATGGGCTGGTGAGATCATTCTGCTTTGCCATTTGTTGCAGCCAGAAAAGGAGCCGAGCTTCATCAAAGATCGGTTGAAGCTATATGAAACCTTGAAGAAGGAGCATGATGCACTCCTTGCTTCCAGAGCATCCACCCAAAGCAAACCGATCAAGATCACTCTGGCTGATGGGAAGGAGGTTGAAGGGGAATCTTGGAAAACAACACCGTATCAGATAGCATTAGGAATCAGGTAAGTTTACAAGAACAAATGACCACATGAGCTATGGTGAGCTGGAATCAGATCAAGCAGATGCATCAAGTGGCATCTTTAGATGTCAAAGGCAAGTGTGAATGTCTGTGAACAATGAAAGAGTGAAATGTAAGGACGGGTCAAAGAGAAATGAAATTTAAGAAAAATAGCCTGTGATGTATCCGAAGACTCGAATATAGGCAGAACCACCATATATACTCGAGTATAAACCAAGTTTTTCAGCCCTTTTTAAAGACTGAAAAAGCCCCCTTGGCTTATACACAAATCAAAGTTATTTATTATTTTACTCTGTTGTTATTATTATTATTATTATTATTACATTTATTATTTTACTGTATTTATTATTGTTATTACATCTACATTATTTTACTCTGTTAATATTATTTTATTACATTTATTATTTTACTCTGTTATTTTTATTATATTTATAATTTTACGGTATTTTTATTGTTATAACATTTATTATTTTACTCTATTTTTTGTTGTTACATTTATTATTTTCCTCTATTTATTATTATTACACTTATTATTTTACTCTATTTTTATTGCTATTACATTTATTATTTCACTATTATTATTATTACACTTATTATTTTCCTCTATTTAATTTTTGTTGTTACATTTATTATTTTCCTCTATTTATTATTATTACAGTTATTATTTTAGTCTATTTTATTATTACATTATTATTTTACTCTATTATTACTGTGTTTATTACATTTCCATTATTTTACTCTATTATTATTACATTTACTTTTTACTCTATTGGTTATTTTTATTTTTATAATTTTTCTCTATTTTTATTGTTATTACACTTATTATTTTACTCTATAATTATTATTGCATTTATTATTTCACTCTATTTGTTATTGTTATCATTACATTTATTATTTTCTATTCATATTACATTTATTGTTTTGCTCCATTATTATTACATTTATTATTTTATTCTATTTTTAGTATTAAATTATTATTTTACTCTATTATTACTGTTTTTATTACATTTCCATTATTTCACCCTATTATTATTCTGCATTTATTATTTTACTGTCTTTATTGTTATTTGAAGGCTACGTAAGCACATTTATATTGAAGAAGGTTAGAATAACGGTTTAATCGGAGTTGGACAGTCTTATCTTAAATTACGGTTTTATGTAAATATTCAAAAACATTTAACCTACCGATGCCTCAATTAATGCAATTATATTGGTGTCTATTTTTATTTTGAAATTTACCAGTATCTTCTGCATTTTCCACCCTCGGTTTAGACTCAAATCAATATGTTTTCCCAGTTTTTTGTGGTAAAATTAGGTGTCGAGGTGGCTTATACTCGAGTATATACGATATTTATTTTTATATTTATTATGTTTTTAATTCTTCTACCAGTCTTGTCCACAGTCAAACTCTTTGCAAATGTAGAATTACAAATGTTGTGGGTTTCAAAGGAAAACACATTTTACAAAGCTTTCGTTTGCATCTCTGCACATGACGGCAAGTGGTTTCTTTGCATGTCTTTATTATCTTTAGCCGAGGACTTGCTGATAATGCCGTCATTGCCAAAGTGAATGGAGAACTATGGGATCTAGACCGGCCAATGGAAGGAGATGCCACTCTGGAGCTGCTTCCCTTTGATAGTGAAGAAGCTCAAGCAGTATGTACCACTTTTTCTTCTCTTCCTCAACAACTTTGCAAAATAATTTATCTTAAATACACATGTATAAATCTAGAAAACACATGATTCGATGTGTCTATGGATCAGTGTAAGTCCTGTGCCTTAACTCTTATCCAAAAAGGAACCATCCCCTTCTCTGAATAGAGTGGCGATAGACAAGAGCTTACTCCATCCCCGGGAGGACCTGAAAGAAGCACTAACTCCCTCTATGACAATCATTCCCAACCTTCCTAATACCGCAACCCCTTAATACAGTTCCTGATGTTGTGGTGACCCCCAACCATAAAATTATTTTAGCTGCTTCTTCATAATTATAATTTTGCTACTGTTATGAATCGTAACGTAAATATCTGATATGCAGAATGTATTTTCATTCACTGGACCAAATTTGGCACAAAAACCTGATACGCCCAAATTTGAATACTGGTGTGTGTGTGTGTGGTGGGGGGGGGGGGGGTTGATTTTATTACTTGGGAGTTGTAGTTGCTGGGATTTATATTTATTATTATTATTATTTACAGTATTTATATTCTGCCCGTCTCACCTGGTGACACATTAGCAGGGCTCTGCTGTTATTTCCAGCAGAGGTGAATCAAACAAAAACCCAGTTTGATATAAAACAGTTTAATTAAAATAGCACTTACTTGCTGGCTGTTTTAATAGACCAAAATATAAAACATAAAGATAGCACTCAGCCACAGAATAAACAAAAACTGATAGCAAAAGCTACACCGTAATCAAAAGGTCCAGTCCAGTGGTCAAACGCTGAGAGTTCAATAAACAAAATTCAGGGATCAAGAGTCTATACCAGGGGTCCTCAAACTTTTTAAACAGAGGGCCAGGTCACGGTCCCTCAAACTGTTGCAGGGCCAGATTATAATGTGAAAAAAACATGAATGAATTCCTATGAACATGGCACATATCTTATTTGTAGTTAAAAAAAACACTTAAAAACAATACAATAATTAAAATTGAGAACAATTTTAACAAATATAAACTTATTAGTATTTCAATGGGAAGTGTGGGCCTGCTTTTGGCTGATGAGATAGGGTTGTTGTTGTTGTGTGCTTTCAAGTCATTTCAGACTTAGGTTGACCCTAAGTGAGGACCGGGTAAATGACCTTGGAGGGCTGTATCTGGGCCCCGAGCCATAGTTTGAGGACCCCTGGTCTATACCGTAGTCAAAAGCCTGTCCAAAGATTCCAGGGTTCCAATATTACAGGAAACAGATCAGGATACCAAAAATCCAACAGACCTGGGGGGAAAACCAGCAGCATCCACCACCAAAATATGACAATACTTTTCTCCCGAAGATCACTTCCAAGGCTCGCCCCTTATATCCTCAAACACCCAGCTGCAACCTATCTCTTGCATATCTCTACCCTTAATTGCTTTCACCCATGAACTCTTACTTACAGATTAATCAACCCTTTAGAACTAATTAACCCATCCATCACCAAGCACCATCAACTGCAGAACATATGACACCCGGCAGGCGACTTAGGGCGGATTACAAACATTCAATGCCATATACACACAACTTATATAGACAGACACACAGAGGCTATTTAACTTTCCAGCTTTCATGAGGGCATTCTGGCCACCGGGGGAGCTGTCGCTTCACCGTCCATTTGAGACACTGATGGAGTACTTCCTCATTCTTTGCTTGTTTGCTTGCTGAAGATTTTTGTGGTGTCGTAAATTAGTTAAATTAGCCTCCCCGCATAAGCGGTACCTAAATTTTTTACTTGACAGTCACAACCGTCTTTCGGGCTGCAAAAGTCGACAGCAAGCTACACAGAATGGTCGGAAGATATGTGCAGTGTGCATAGGAATTCATTCATGTTTTTTTCAAATTATCCAGCCCTCCAACAGTTTGAGGGACTGTGACCTGGCCCTCTGTTTAAAAAATTTGAGGACCCCTGGCCTATGGCGACGTCTCTGAAACCCCCTCGTGACCCCCCCCCCCCCCGCCCAGGGTCCCAACCCTGAGATTGAGAAATGCTACTCTATGAGTTCTAAATATCGCTATGAGTCCTATAGTTTTGTAATAAATGACAAAATATTTGCTCAGCTTGGCTCTAACCAGGGAAAATTGTACTGTAAGGCCATCTTTCTCCCCCTTTAATGTAGGTTTATTGGCATTCTAGTGCTCACATCCTTGGAGAAGCCATGGAAAACTATTACGGTGGATGCTTGTGCTATGGACCTCCCATTGAGAATGGTTTTTATTATGATATGCACATGGAAAACAGGTACTGTTCCTACATAGCAAGAAGAGTACATTCCCCTCTCTATCTTGTGGCAGTTTTCTTTCCTAACTGGAAAAGAGTTTTCATAATGTGTACTACTGTGTTTATTTCTTGCGTTTTAAATGAATATATTAGTTGCTTCTTATAGAAGAAACTTTATAGTAACTTTTTAATAGTTAAATAAACTTTTATTTATTTATTTGCTTCACTTTTATCCCGCCCATATCAACCCGAAGACGACTCAGGGCGGTGTACAAATTGGCAAAATTCAATGCCATATAAAAATACATACATCAGTTAAAAGCAAAAAAAAAATAAAATCACATTACAATACATTTAAAAACCGTAAAAGCAATAACAATCTATATAAATAAAAATATAATGTTCGTTTGTGGGATTAACAGAACTCAAAAACCACCGGACAAATTGACACCAAATTTGGACAGAAGACACCTAACAACCCAATGTATGCCCTTCACTAAAAAAAAAATTAATGATTTTATCATTTGGGAGTTGTAGTTGCTGGGATTTATAGTTCACCTACAATCAAAGAGCATTCTGAACCCCACCAACGATGGAATTGAACCAAGCTTGACACACAGTTCTCCCATGACCAACAGAAAATACTGAAAGGATTTGATGAGCAGTGTCCTTTGGTTTTGGAGTTGTAGTTCACCTACATCCAGAGATCACTGTGCACTCAAACAAGGATGGATCTGGACCAAACTCTACACGAATACTCAATATGCCCAAATGTGAACA
The DNA here is from genome assembly GCF_037176765.1 of Anolis sagrei. Lineage (NCBI taxonomy): Eukaryota > Metazoa > Chordata > Lepidosauria > Squamata > Anolidae > Anolis > Anolis sagrei. Next base: position 6,562,767 of record NC_090029.1, read on the forward strand.
CTGGTGGAGTTTGGGGAAAATAGAATCTTGACATTTGGGAGTTGTAGTTGCTGGGATTTGTAGTTCACCTACAATCACAGAGCATTCTGAACCTCACCAATTATAGAATTGGGCCAAACCTCCCACGCAGAACCCCCATGTGGGCCACAGCAACGCCTGGCAGGGGACGGCTAGTAAAAATTTTAAAAACAATGTCTTCATGTTCAAATCCTCTACCGTTCCATCGTCTTCACAGTTCCTAGTTCATATTCCAATTTGAGTTTATCTGGTCATGCTGAAATTCCAAATGCTTGCTCAAAGAGCCAGGTTTTCACTCTTTTTCGAAAGGTCAGGAGGGAGGGGGCTGATCTAATATCTCCAGGCAGGCAGTTCCACAGCCGAGGGGCCACCACAGATAAGGCCCTGTCTCTCATCTCTGCCTGACAAAAGATTGCCCCAGGCACTAACAAACCACACCAAACAACTGCCAAGCCATCAAATGCTTATCAAGGTGGCCAACTGAAACATTCACACCTAGCTCCAACAGACAAGAGTTATTTGTTCCACCCTGGCCATTCCACAGATATATAAACCCAAGTTTCCTAGTTCCAACAGACCTCACAACCTCTGAGGATGCTTGCCATAGATGCAGGCGAAACATCAGGAGAGAATGCCTCTAGAAAATGGCCATATAGCCCGAAAAAACCTACAACTACCCAAAATTGGAATTGAACCAAACTTGGCACCAGTAAAAAAAAATCCTGGAGTTCTTTGGGGGAAATTCACCTTGATTTAGGGGAGTTGTAGTTCACCTGTATTCAAAGAGCACTGCAAACCCAAACACTGATGGATCTAGACCAAACTTGGCACACATACCTAATATGCCGAAATGTGATTACTGGAGGGGTTTGGGGGGGGGGGGGGCTGACATTCCTTTCTGGGAGTTGTAGTTCACCCACAACCAGAGAAACTGTGACCTCCACAGATGATGGACCTGGACCAAACTTAGAACACAGAACCCTCATGACTAACGCCACCTACTGGAGGGGTTTGAGGTGACTGACTCACCATAGTGAGAGTTGTAGTTTACCCTACAGCCAGAGAGCGCACTGAACCCCACCAATGATGCTTCTAGAGTAAACTTGCCCAACATAACACACTTTTAAGTACGGGTGGAGTTTCTTGGGGTTAATCTGGCATGATATGAGTTGTAGTTCGCCCACAACCTTATGCAGTCCTATCTCCCAGTGTTTTAAAACTTTTAAAAAATTATCCTTGAATCTGCCCTGCCTAGTGAAATTTTGTGTTTTTATTGCTTGACTTTATGTTGTTGTGTCGTATATTATATTGATTTTACATCTGTTTGGTTTTACTGTGTTTTTGTGTTATATTGTTTGTATTGTATTGATGGGCCTGGCCTCATGTAAGCCACACTGAGTCCCCTTGGGGGAGATGGAGCGGGGTATAAATAAAGTATTATTATTATTATTATTATTATTATTATTATTATTATGCATTGTGTACCATTAAAAATTGATTTTTTCAAATAACCCAGGTAATGCCAGGAACCCAAACTTGTTTATTATATCTAGAAACTGTGTGTCTAATTGAAAGGAACTGTATCCATCCTTTTCCTCCCTTAATTATTATACAATGAACTGAAGGTGAATATCTTTATTCTTCTCTGTGCACAGTTTGATTTATGATTATTGCCCCTTCTTTTGTGTAGATGTGTATCTAGCACAGAATTTCCCACTCTGGAGAATATCTGTAAAGACATAATAAAGGAAAAGCAGGCTTTTGAAAGGCTAGAAGTCCGCAAGGAGGTCCTGCTGGATATGTTCAAAGTGAGTGTTTTTTTTTCTAATGCTGGAAATCACCTGATGTTCTGAATGTTATCATTGGAAGGCAGGTACCCCTCTCTTTGCAAACCTCTATTTATATCCTTGTTGGTACCTGCCCACAGCCTTTACATAAAATGAATCTCCAAAGGGTGAAAACTCATGTTAGCAAGAAATGGAACATGTGTCCCTTGCTCTTATAATGAGGTCTCTTCTTGGGGTGCAATTCATACTGCTTGTGCTTAGAGCAGGAGACTGGTTTTGCCTACAGTAGCATTGGCCCCAATGACCTCCGCCTTTATGCATGATGAAGCTGTTTTCTGAGAGACACTGTGCTTAATATAACTTAATACACTGCCGACCCGACTCTGCCAAGCTTCCCCGGCATATTTCATAACATATCATTTTGCTGGTAGGAATTTCAGACTCCAGGGTTATGTCTGAATGAATTACTCGAGAAGTTATTTGTTGATTCATCAGAAGGTCTCGCAGGAACTAGACGAGAGGGCTGCTGCTCTATTGAAATAGCATTGGAGGGAGGGGCCACATTTCCATATAGAACAGTGTTTCTTAACCTTCCTAATGCCGCGACCCCTTAATACAGTTCCTCATGTTGTGGTGACCCCCAACCATAACATTATTTTGTTGCTACTCCATAACTGTAATTTTGCTACTGTTATGAATTGTAATGCTAATATCTGATATGCAGGATGTATTTTTGTCATTTGGGAGTTGTAGTTGCTGCGATTTATAGTTTTCTCTGCATTCATAGATATCTGTGTAGTTAGTGTGCGATTTGTAGTTCACCTAAAATCAAAGAGCGTTCTGAACTCCACCAACAATGGAATGAGCCAAATTTGGCACACAGAACTCCCATGACCAACAGAAAATACTGGAAGGGTTTGGTGGGCATTGATCTTGAGTTTTGGAGTTGTAGTTCACATACATCCAGAGAGCACTGTGAACTCAATCAATAATGGATCTGGATCAAACGCGGCATGAATACTCGATATATCCAAATGTGAACACTGATGGAGTTGGGGAAAACAGATCTTGACATTTGGGAGTTGTAGTTGCTGGGATTTATAGTTCACTTACAATCTAGAGCCCCTTGAACCCCACCACTGATAGAGAATTGGGCCAAACTTCCCACACAGACCCCCCATGACCAACAGAAAATACTGTGTTTTCCAATGGTATTTGGCAAGCCCTTTGTCACCCCTCCCGACCCTCTTAGTGTCCCGACCCCCAGATTGAGAAAAGCTGATATGGAAGGTTCTGGACACAGTCCTAGCATCTCCAGTTAGGATCTTATAGTGAATTCCCTACCTGTTAGGCTAGGAAAAGCCTAGAAAAGTCGACCCAGGAAGTTCGGCAGCCATTTTGGAAAGGGTGCTGGGGGAATCCATTTTAGTTACTCATTTCCTGAAGGGGGCGTGTCTAGAAAGAGCAGCTTGGAGGGAAATGAGGGAAGACTGTAATTGGTTGAGTGAGAGTGGGCGGAGCTTAACTTGGAAAAAGAAAAAAATGACTTTAAGGGGACGTTTTGAAACCCTATCAGGCAGATTGGCTGTGGGTGTCAGAAGAGATTGAATCTGGGTGTCAGAAGAGATTGACTGTGGGTGTCAAAGAAGGAGTGGGGAGTTAGGAGTGGTGAAGGGTTAGTGAGAGAGGCCTGAAATTGGTCAGTTGGCTAGCAGAGATAGCTATGAGAAGATTTTTACAGCTATTAGGGATCTAGCTGGTGGGGGAGTGAAGAGATAGATCCAGGATAGGTCTGTCTGTGCTGGTGTTTAGAATTACTTTCAGAGAATAAATCCTGTCAGTAAATTATGTGAAGGGAGAGGCGTTTCTGTGTAACTAAGTCTGAACTGCTTAAAGTAACCACACGCTTTTAAGTCAATATTTTGAAACAGCTAAGCTTTATACCTGAATTGTTCCAGTTCTCTTAAATAAACATCATTGTTTTGTTGTTCACAACATCTGCCTCACGTGTGCTTCTGTGGGTGAAGTTTTAAAAGCAGTTTCCTGCAGCAGTCAAGAGTCTATGGTGGCAACGTATATCTTAAAGAACAATCTTTTAGTGTTACCTCAGAAACACAAGCCTGAGGGCTAGTCCAACACACTCATGCCTAGATATTTCTAGTAAGCTAAGGGCTTATTAGTGCTTTTAACTTTGGTGGTGGCCAGAGGGTTTTCAAAAGGTTTTTTTGGCCAGAAGAAAGTTCCAGCTTTCCTTACAGCTTTTTGTTTTGGGCTTTTAATCACAGAAGCCTCATTCCAATCACATTTGGTGCTCAGCGTTTTGGGACATTTTCCTTCAAATAAGTCCCCACCTATTACAGATCCCAAGTAATGGATGGGGAAAAACTCTCGTTGGAGAATCCGGGGAGAGCCATCACAGTCTAGTGCAGGCATGGGCAAACTTGGACTTCAACTTCTACAGTTCTCAACAGCTGGTTTAGTGGTTTGAGTGTCGGATTATGGCTCTGTGGTGCACAGTTCAAATCCCCATTTAACCATGGAAGCCTACTGGATGGTTTTGGGCAAGTTACATTTTCTCAGCCTCAGAACAAAAGCAAGAAAACTCATGATAACCTTGCCTTAGGGTTGCTAGAAATTGGAAATAACTTGAAGACACACAGCAATACAAATCTGCTGTAGAACCTTTTGATAAAGGAGAAATAAGGCAAGATCCTGACTTGGTACAAAACACTACATCTTAGTAGATGTGGAAAAAAATAACTTTGTTGTCCCCTTCTTTCCTACCCTCCCCTTTCTGCATAGTACAACATATTCAAATGCCGAATCCTGAATGAGAAAGTCGACACGCCAACAACAACAGTGTATAGGTAAAATATGTATATATATATATACCATTTATGTTTTGATTTTATATTCAGGGATGATGCCTAAATTGAGAAATGATAGTTAGATGTGTTGTTGAAGACTTTCATGGCCAGAATCACAGGGTTGCTGTGAGTTTTCCGGGCTGTATGGTCATGTTCCAGAAGCATTCTCACCTGATGTTTTGCCCACATCTATGGCAGGCATCCTCAGAGGTTGTGAGGTCTGTTGGAAACTAGGCAAGTGAGGTTTATATATCTGTGGAATAATGTCCTGGTTGGGAGAAAGAACTCTTATCTGCTTGAGGCAAGTGTGAATGTTGCAATTGACTGACTTGATTTGCATTTAATGGCCTTGCAGGTTCAAAACCAGGCTGCTTCCTTCCTGGGGGGAATCCTTTGTTGGGAGGTGTTAGGTTTATATCTCTCTGGAATGTTCAGGGTGGGAGAAAGAACTCTCGTTTGAGGCAAGTGTGAATGTTGCAATTGACCGACTTGATTAGCATTTAATGGCTTTGCAGCTTCAAAACCAGGCTGCTTCCTGCCTGGGGGGAATCCTTTGTTGGGAGGTGTTAGGTTTATATATCTGTGGAATGTCCAGGGTGGGAGAAAGAACTCTTGCTTCAGGCAAGTGTGAATGGAGGGAAGGGGAGAAAGAAAGAAAGGTAGAGAAAGGAAGGAAGGAAGGAAGGAAGGAAGGAAGGAGAGAAGGAAATAAAAATGTGAAAGAGGGAAGGAAGGAGAAAAGGAACAAAAGAGAGAAAGAGGGAGGGAAGGAAGGAAGGAAAGAGACAAGGAAGGATGGAACCAAAGAGCAAAAGGAGGGAGGAAAGAAACAGGTAGAGAAGGAAGGAAGAAGAAGGGAAAGAAAAAGAGGGAAGGAAGGAAAGAGGGAGGGAGGGAAGGAAGGAAAGAAAAAAGGAGAGAAAGGGGGAGGGACGAAAGGGAGGAAAGAGACAAGGAAGGATGGAACCAAAGAGCAAAGGAAGCGAGAAAAGATAAAGGTAGAGAAGGAAAAGAAAAAGAGGGAAGGAAGGAGAGAAAGAAAAAAGGAGAGAAAGAGGGAGGGAAGGTTGGCCACAGCAACGCGCGCACACACATACATACACACATACATACACCCACTTGCCTAGTTTCCAACAAACAGTTCTTAAATATGGATTATTTACTGTCCATGCGAAAGTATAAACTTTGCTTTGGTGTGATGCCTGAATTTCTGCTTTCACTGTAAGAATAGTAATGGAAGATATTCAGTATAAAGCAATTACATGTGCAACCGAATGTATTATCTTTCGATTGGCTATTAATCTGAGCATAATAGATGTCATATTTTTATCAGTGTACCCGAAGCAAATTCTGTCTGAATTCTCTCTCTCAATAGATGTGGTCCGTTGATTGACTTATGCAGAGGCCCTCATGTGAGACACACTGGAAAAATCAAGGCCTTAAAGGTTTTTAAGGTAATGGGGACTTTCTAAAATTGGACTTTTATTAATTGAAGAAAAACTTGTGATCTTTTCAAAGTGGTCTTTCTCAGGTCTGGGAAACGGCCCCCGTATTGTCACATGCACCGCAGACCCTAAAGTAAGAAAGGCTGCTATTGAAAGTTTCATCTAACTTCAGTTTATTTTTTAAAGTGACTCAGGAAATATCAAAGGAATTAACATCTGTAAAGGAAATATCTGTCCTCTACACGGAGGGGAACCGCTAATCTGTTCAGGCAGGCAGGCTTTCTGGCCTCTTTGTAGCTCCTGGTACTTTCTTGCCGAGAGGATGGCACTGTTGCTTGATTTACATTTTATTTTTGAGTCCCGGAATCTGAACTCCCAAGCCGACAGCAGTGTTTCGCTTTGGGAAAACGGGGCGCATTCTGCTGGTGCAATCCTCCTGTCTTAGCGGATCAGCTTCCAGATGTTTCCCTTGTTGTGTTGCATCCCTGATTCATAATTTAAGGTGACAAAAAGAGGCAAATCTTCAAAGAAGTGGGGACAGGAGGTGGCAGTGCTGAAAATTGGGATGGTCAGATGTTCTATCAGAACGATATTTATGTATTCTTCGGTGGGTCAGACCCAGATTTCTGCTTTTGACAGCAGTCAGCCAGGTGCCTTTGGGAGCTGGTGAAGCTGGGCACAGTCGTCCTTGCTTTGTTTGTCCCTGCAGCATCTAATATTCAGAGTCGGTTATCTCGAAACATTGCAGTGCATTTCCACTGAAATGCAGCCCTTGATTAGTAAGTTTTGGCAGTTGTATCATGTGAATGGGCCCCCGGTGGTGCAGCGGGTTAAATCGCTGAGCTGCTGAACTTGCTGACTGAAAGATTGGCAGTGGAAATCCAGGGAGTGGGTTGAGCTCCCGCTGTTAACCCCAGCTTCTTTTTAAAAATTCTTTTGATTAAAGATTTTTCAGATAACATTAAAAAGAGGAGGAACATGTCGGGTGTAGGGGAAAGTAGGAAAGTGGGGAAATAGGAAAAGATTCGGTAGGTACTAGGGGTAGGTGTTGGGGTTCAGCCTGAGTTTGAACCTGATTTTCTGTTTGTACCTCCTGGTGCTAATGAAAATGTACTTCCTGATGCTAATGAAAATGTACTTCTTGATGTCAATGCTCCTGAAATTAGTGAGGAAGAAACTTCTGTAGATTTGGAAAATGAAAGTGTTCATGAGAATGTTTCAGAGGGAAGCCATGACCTTTCACTCCCTTCTGCACCTCGGAACCTTAATGAGAATAGAAGGGGCCAGATCTGGCAACACAGGAGTAAATCACTCAGCTTGCGAAGGTCTTCCAGATTAAAAGAAATACAAACAACGGCTTCAAAGCAGGGAGACGTTTCACGAAGCCAATTCCTTGACTTTAAGTGCCTTCCGCCGGGCTGACTTCCTCAGTTCAGGCATCGTTTTAGATTGATGAAGACCTTGGCAGTTCTCCTAGTTTCCCTGGCCATCGTCTTGAAAGATTTCTAGGACACCAAGTACGGTTAGTGGATTGCTAACAGGTTCCAGTATTTTACAGTGTGGCTTTGGGTTTTGATCTTGTTCATGGAAATTCATGTTTGCTGATTTTGCTGTGGCTTTTGACTTTGCATTTTTCCTTTATTTTGTAACCATTTTTCTTCAATAAAAAAGGATTGTTTTTTCACAGTCAATTGTGGTGGATAGTTATTTTAGGGCCTCGTTACCTGCTCTGGATTGCAACAGTAGGTCTGGGGGTGAGGGTATGGGTATGGGGAGGGTAAGGTAGGGAGGGTTGAAGTCCTCCAGTCCATTCTGCAGGGAGATATCCTTTCTATGTTACGTTTATTTCCTTAATTTTCGCTACCTATTTGTTTATAATAAAAATTTTAATAACCCGTGCTGGAAATGTGGGAAGGAACATGGATCATATTACCATTTATGGTGGGGCTGTAAAGTAACTAAAAAGTACTGGAAAGAAATTCATAAACACGCACAAAACATCATTAAAATAAAATATGATTTGAAGCCTGAGTACTACCTGTTGAATATAAAAAATTTCGAAATAGGAAAAAACAAAGACAAGATTTTTTCTTATTTAGCAACAGCAGTGTGAATAGTAATAGTAAGGAAATGGAGAGAAAAAGAACCTCCAACAATTGAGGACTGGTTTATTAAAATAGCAGAATACATGAATATTGACTCACTGATGCAGATATTAAAACATCAGTACAAAACGAGCAAAACAGATTGGAAATCACTGAGAATGTATCTACAGGAGAAAACGAAATTGATTAAGGAACATAAAATGGAGATTTGGATTTTTTAAAATTAACAGAAACAAATAGGTAGCGAAAATTAAGGTTCAGCACTTGCGATGTGCAGCTTTTGCCTTTCCTGAAGCCAGCTTGCAGTGGGATCAGGCATGGGTCTATTTTTTCCATGCTTTTATGCAAAGTAAGTCTCTCCAGAATTTTGTAGAGGTGGCTCAACAGGGAGATTGGTCTGTAGCTTTTTGGGTCATTACGGTCTTTGCCTGGCTTCAAGATGGCAATGACTTGCTTCCCTCCAGATTTTGGGGATCTGACAGGATGCAGTGCTCATCAGTTCCAGCAGCCAGCGCCTTGCTTTTGGACCAGAGTTCTTGATATGTTCCATCCGTAGATCATCCAGGCCAGCTGCTTTGCCATTTTTACATTTGTTGAGAGCCATGTCCAATTCAGTAGATGTAAAGGGATCATGGAGGTTATTCTCAATCTCTGGTTGTCTGGCTATTGGTTTCTTTCCTACTTTGGTGGCAAGTTTGGGTTTTCCATTCTTCAAGAGTTGGTGTGCTATCTGATCTGCCTTTATGTTGGCATGGGTCTTAGTTTGTGTTTGAGAATGAGTCCCATCATCCTCATCAGAGACAGTCTGTGATTCCAGCTGAGTCACAATCATAGAATCATAGAATCAAAGAGTTGGAAGAGACCTCATGGGCCATCCAGTCCAACCCCATTCTGCCAAGAAGCAGGAATATTGCATTCAAAGCACCCCCGACAGATGGCCATCCAGCCTGTGCTTAAAAGCCTCCAAAGAAGGAGCCTCCATCACACTCCGGGGCAGAGAGTTCCACTGCTAAACGGCTCTCACAGTCAGGAAGTTCTTCCTCATGTTCAGATGGAATCTCCTCTCTTGTAGTTTGAAGCCAACAACACTCATCTCCATTTCTAAGCCAAAGAGCCAGCGTTGTCCATAGACACCTCCAAGGTCATGTGGCCAGCATGACTGCATGGAGCGCTGTTACCTTCCCGCAGAAGTGGTACCTATTGAACTACTCACATTTGCATGTTTTCAAACTGCTCAGTTGCCAGAAGCTGGGGCTAACAGCAGGAGCTTACCCTGCTCCCTGGATTTGAACCTCCAACCTTTTGGTCAGCAAGTTCGGCAGTTCAGCGATTTAACCTGCTGCACCCCAGGGGGCCCTTATACATACATTAACAAACAAAGAGTGAAGGCTTGGAAAGTTGCCATTTCCAACACTCAATGTCACCATAAAGAGCTCAGCTGATCAGATGGCAAAATCATACATTTTTTCTTGAGCATTGTTTACGTTTAACCCCAATTTGCGATCATGTTTTATACAACAGAATTCATCCACCTATTGGGAGGGCAAAGCCGACATGGAAACATTGCAGAGAATTTACGGAATATCTTTCCCAGACAACAAAATGATGAAGGAGTGGGAAAAATTCCAGGAGGAGGCAAAAAACCGGGATCACAGAAAAATTGGAAAGGTAGAATTTTGATTTTTAAGTTACGCTGTTAACAATAAACAGAAATGAGTCTCACATAGTTCCTGAAGTGAAGCATAGAAATGTTGTGTCGGTGTGTCATGTTATCTGATGTGAAAATTGCTTATAGTTTAAACCAGGGGTCCTCAAACTAAGGCCCAAGGGCCGGATATGGCCCTCTACGGTCATTTGCCCAGCCCTTGCTCAGGGTCAACCTAAATCTGAAATGGCTTGGAAGCACACAACAAGGAGTTTATATTTGTTAAAATTGTTCTTCATTTTATTGTATTGTTTTAAAGTGGTTTTTGCACAACAAATAAGATATGTGCAGAGTGCGTAGGAATTCATTCATGTTTTTTTCAAATTATAGTCCGGCCCTCCAACAGTTTGAGGGACTGTGACCTGGCCCTCTGTTTAAAAAGTTTGAAGACCCCCGGTTTAAACTGTATGGTTTAAGTAATGCATGGGTTAAAACTACAAAGATATGCAGAATTGGTAGAGTGTCACATTTGGAGTTTCCTGTACAGGACGGAAAAGGAGCTCTGAACTGTGTAATGCGCTCCTTGCAGCTTGCAAAGGCGTGACCAGACATTCATAGAATCATAGAGTTGGAAGAGACCTCGTGGGCCAGCGAGTCGAACCCCCTTCCAAGAAGCAGGAAAATGGTTTTGTCGAAGGCTTTCATGGCTGGGATCACTGGGTTGTTGTAGGTTTTTCCGGGCTATATGGCCATGTTCTGCAGTCAATTTTTCTCCTGACGTTTCGCCTGCATCTATGGCAAGCATCCTCAGATGGTAGTGAGGTCTGTTGGAAGTAGGAAAAATCGGTTTATATATCTGTGGAATGACCAGGGTAATGTTTCAGCTGATCACCTTGATTTGCATTCAATGGCCTGGAAGCGCCTGGGGGGAATCTCTTGTTGAGAGTGATTTTATGTGCCTGTTTGTTTCCCCTCTGTTGTTTTGTTGTAATTTTTGAGTTTTTTAATACTGGTAGCCAGATTTTGTTCATCTTCATGGTTTCCTCCTTTCTGTTGAAATTGTCCACATGCTTGTGGATTTCAATGGCTTCTCTGTGTAGCCTGACATGGTAGCCCACTTCATTGAAAAAATCAGCAATCTCAAGTTAAATACCAACGACAAACTGATCAGCTTTGATGTGGTATCTCTATTTACCATGGTCCCGATAGCAGACACCATGGCACTCAACAACCAGAGGTTCCCAGAAGACATCACGGCTCTGTTTCACCATTGCCTCACCACCAGCTACTTTCAGTGGGACAATGAGTTCTATGAACAGAAAGATGGAGTAGCTATGGAGAGCCCTCTCAGCCCGGTCATAGCTAACTTCTACATGGAACACTTTGAAGAACAAGCCCTGGAAACAGCAACCAAAAAGCCCACGATATGGTTCAGATATGTGGATGACACCTTCACCATTTGGAGCCATGGAGAAGAAGAACTCAACAGGTTCCTGGACCATCTGAACAGCATCCACCCAAAAATCCAATTCACAATGGAAAAAGAAAATGAAGGAAGACTGCCTTTTCTAGATGTCCTAGTCATCCGCAAACCAGATCAACAATTGGGTCACACCGTCTACAGAAAACCCACACACACAGATAGATACCTACATAAAAACTCCAACCATCACCCAAGTCAAAAAAGAAGCACCATTAAAGCCTTGGCAGACCGTGCAAAAAGAATCTGTGAAGCCCACCTCCTCCAAGATGAACTGAACCACCTCAACTGGGCTCTCCAGGCCAATGGAGCTTCAGCTGGTTCAGCGTGCGGCAGCCATGCTACTAACTGGAGCGGGTGGCAGGGAGCACACAACGCCCTTGTTGTCCCAGCTCCACTGGCTGCCGATTTGCTACCGGACCCAATTCAAGGTGCTGGTTTTGGCCTACAAAGCCCTAAACGGTTCCGGCCCAAAATACCTTTCCGACCGCATCTTGGCCTACGAGCCCACGAGGACCTTGAGATCGTCTGGGGAGGCCCTTCTCTCGGTCCCGCCTGCATCACAGGCACGGCTGGCGGGGACGAGGGAGAGGGCCTTCTCGGTGGTGGCCCCCCGGCTGTGGAACACTCTCCCTGCACACATCAGACAGGCGCCTTCCCTCATGTCCTTTCGAAAAAGCCTTAAGACATGGCTTTTCGAGAGGGCATTTAATTAAGTGCTAATAATACGGTTATGAGAACTGGAATGGAACTGGAATGAGACTGGCTATGATTCCACTAAGAGACGAAGCGGATTTTTAGTGTAGTCTTGTAGTTGTTGTATAGTCTATATGTTGTCGAAACTGGCTTTTTGTAATTGTCTTTTATGTGTACTGTACACCGCCATGAGTCGCCCTTATGGGCTGAGAATGGCGGTCAATAAGTGCATCAAATAAATAAATAAATAAATAAATGGAGACTCCACCTCAGACATCAGAAGAGCTGCAAGACCAAGAACAAGACACGAGAGTAAAGATGAAGATCCACCCCGAAGAAAAGTGTTATTGCCATACATCAAGGGAACCACTGACCGCAGAGGGAAACTGATGAAGAAACACAACATACAAACCACTTACAGACCCACCAAGAAAATCCAACAAATGCTACATTCAGCAAAGGACAAGAGGGATCTTCTCACCTCTGCAGGAGTCTACCGTATACCATGCAGCTGTGGACAAGTCTACAAAGGGACCACCAAACGCACCATTGCCCAGACACGCATCAAGGAACATGAAAGGCACTGCAGACTACTTCAACCAGAGAAGTCAGCCATAGCAGAGCACCTGATGAACCAACCTGGACACAGCATATTATTTGAGAACACAGAAGTGCTGGACCACTCTCACAACCACCACGTCAGACTACACAGAGAAGCCATTGAAATCCATAAGCATGTGGACAATTTCGACAGAAAGGAGGAAACCGTGAAGATGAACAATATCTGGCTACCAGTATTAAAAAACTCTAAAAATTACAACAGCACAACAACAGAGGGGAAACAAACAGGAACATAAAATCACTCTCAACAAGAGATTCCCCCCAGGCGCTTCCAGGCCATTGAATGCAAATCAAGGTGATCAGCTGAAACATTACCCGGGTCATTCCACAGATATATAAACCCATTTTTACTACTTCCAACAGACCTCACTACCTCTGAGGATGCTTGCCATAGATGCAGGCGAAACATCAGGAGAAAAATTGCCTCCAGAACATGGCCATATAGCCCGGAAAAACCTACAACAACCCAGCAGGAAAATTGCTTCTTGGCAGGGGGTTGGACTCGCTGGCCCTCGACAGATGGCCATCCAGCCTCTGTTTAAAAGCCTCCCAAGTAGGAGCTTCCATCACACTCCAGGGCAAAGAGTTCCACTGCTGAACAGCTCTCACAGTCAGGAAGTTCTTCCTCATGTTCAGGTGGAATCTCCTTTCTTGTAGTGTGAAGCCATTGTTCCATTGCCTCCTAGTCTCCAGGGCAGCAGAAAACTTGTATCCTCTCTCCTCCCTAGGACTTTATTTATTTATTTATTTATTTCACGCATTTCTACCCCGCCCTTCACAACCCCCGAGGGGGAACTCAGGGCGGCTTACAATTCGATGCCAGCAATATAATAGTAAGATAAAATATATATCAGCAACAATTAAAAACAATTAAAACAATCCACTTATACAGCACAACTAATAAAAAATCAATCTAATGATCAACGTTCGCCAAGCTCAAAATCCATAAATTCATTCCGCATTTTCATAATCCTATCCAGTTCTAGTCATTGTCTTTTGTCTGTCTGCCAGATTACCCAAAGGCCTGGTCCCATATCCATGTTTTTAGTTTCCTTCTAAACAAGAGGAGGGATGTTGATGACCTAATTTCCCCGGGAAGCGGGTTCCACAGGCGAGGGGCCACCACCGAGAAGGCCCTGCTCCTCGTCCCCACTATCTCACTTGTGATAGAGGTGAGGCCGAGAGCAGGGCCTCCCCAGAAGATCTTAAACTCCGAGGCGGGATGTAGAAGGAGATGCGTTCGGACAGGTACGCTGGGCTGGAGCTGTACAGGGTTTTGTAGGTCAAAACCAGCACTTTGAATTGTGCTCGGAACTGGATTGGAACTAGACTTTCCCTCACATATTTATGCATGGCTATCATGCCTCTTCTCAATCTTCTCTTCTGCAGACTAAACATCCCCAGCTCTTTAAGCCGCTCCTCATAGGGCTCGTTCTCCAGACCCTTGATCGTTTTAGTCGCCCTCCTCTGGACACATTCCAGCTTGTCAACATTACCGGAGAATTGAATGTATATTTGTGTAAATAAAGATACAATGCTGCTTTTGGTCCAGTATTTTTACCACTTCGAGCTTTCAAGTAGAACTTGGAAGGTCGAAGCAGCTGAAATAAGGATGGTGATTTATCTCAGTTTCCAACAGGTTGGACATAGGTTAGCAACATCCAACTGTCCTGTCGGATTCTATGAGTCTTTTCAATTAGAATTGAAGTATTGAATTGTCAAGCAGTGAGTGACAGTATATTCCCATTCCTGCCTGATTTCTCTGCAGAAAAATTAGAGATTACTTACGTCCTTGTTTACTTCCTTTTCATCTCTTGTGGTTGTTTGTGTGGCTATAGGAACAAGAGCTCTTCTTCTTCCACGAACTGAGTCCTGGAAGCTGTTTCTTTCTCCCCAGAGGTGCTTTTCTTTATAATACACTCATCGAGTTTATCAAAGTGAGTCAATAGTTTATTATCATTATACATAACTTTTTATGCAGGGAATGGTTACTTTATTTATTTATTTATTGTATAATACATAGAAACATACCATCTTTGAAATTAACATTCAAAATACCAGTATTTTCTCCAGTCCCACCACCAGATTTTCCAGTTCCTATTTTATTATTTGGTTTATTATTATTTGAAACACATCAAGATGAGTCCACAGCCAACACTCTACTGGCTGTTGTATTGGATCACACGTCGGACACTTCCCAAGTGTCTAGGACTGTGTGATGTATCGGCGAATAATGCGTGCAGATCCCAGATTATTATTATCTACATGTAATATTTGTTTGTGGGATTAACATAACTCAAAAACCACTGGTCAAATTGACACAAAATTTTGACACAATACACCTAACAGTCCAACGAGTGTCCATCACCCCTATACACACACACACACAAACACACACACAAAACCAGCGGAACAGACTTAAAAACCTAAAAAATTACACCGTATATACATATACACATACACTCATATACATATACACATGCACACATTCATACACACACATATATATGCACAAGCACACACAAATATACACATATACACACATACATATACATACACACATATTTACATATACATATGCATACATATATACATATACACGTGCACACACATATACATATACACATATATACACAAATATGCATATAGACAAGCACACACATATAGACAATATGCACATACACATATAAACACATGAAAATATACACTCATATATACATATACAAAACGGGCAACAGCAACGGCATTGTCTGTAGCCTCCAACAATTCATAGAATCATAGAATCAAAGAGTTGGAAGAGACCTCATGGGCCATCCAGTCCAACCCTGCACCAAGCAGGAACATTGCATTCAAATCACCCCTGACAGATGGCCATCCAGCCTCTGTTTCAAAGCTTCCAAAGAAGGAGCCTCCACCACACTCCGGGGCAGAGAGTTCCACTGCTGAACGGCTCTCACAGTCAGGAAGTTCTTCCTCATGTTCAGATGGAATTTCCTCTCTTGTAGTTTGAAGCCATTGTTTCGCGTCCTAGTCTCCAAGGAAGCAGAAAACAAACTTGCTCCCTCCTCCCTGTGGCTTCCTCTCACATACTTATACATGGCTATCATATCTCCTCTCAGCCTTCTCTTCTTCAGGCTAAACATGCCCAGCTCCTTAAGCCGCTCCTCATAGGGCTTGTCCTCCAGACCCTTGATCATTTTAGTCGCCCTCCTCTGGACACATTCCAGCTTGTCAATATCTCTCTTGAATTGTGGTGCCCAGAATTGGACACAATATTCCAGGTATGTATGTATGTGTGTGTATATATGTGTGTGTATATATATATATACACACACACACACACACACACACATATATACATATACACATGCACACACAAACATACATATATACACACATATACACATGCACACATACATTCACACATGTATACATATACACATGCACACACATATACATACACACATATATACACACAAATAGACAAGCACACATATATAGACAATATGCATATACACATATAACCACGTGCATATATACTGTCATATGTACACAAATATATAAACACACATAAACACATATATACACACACAAAACACATATACACAGACTGGGCCACAGCAACGCGTGGCAGGAGACGGCTAGTTATTATTATTATTATTATTATTATTATTATCATCTATCACTTACTAAAAAAAATTAGATTCACAGCTTTTCTTTTTTACTCACAGGAAGAATATAACCGACGTAACTTCACCGAAGTTGTGTCTCCAAATGTCTATAACATTAAGCTCTGGGAAACATCTGGTCATTGGCAACACTACCATGAAAACATGTTTTCATTTGAGGCTGAGAAAGAAAAGTTTGCCTTGAAACCAATGAACTGTCCTGGACACTGGTTTGTGATTCTTCTCCTTATTTCCATCTTGTCTTTACCAATTGTATAATATAATATAGTATAATTATATAATTATAGTATAATTATAGTATATATAATTATAGTATAATATTATAGTATATTGTATATACATATAATATTTATAATATAATGTAATACAATATAATACTACTAGTAATAGTAATACAATATTATAACTATATATTTACATTACATGTAATATTACTAATAATATTACAATATAATGCTATAGTGCAATATAGTAATATATAATACTAATATTGTACTATGCAAATAATATAATATATTGTATGAAAATATATATTGTAAGCTGCTCTGAGTCCCCTTCGGGGTGAGAAAGGTGGCATATAAATGCCGTAAATAAATAAATAAATTATTGTTTCCAATTAAGTTTAGTAATTGTAAAAATGCAAAATAAATTAGAAAGAAAAGCAAGATCCAAGTGGGACATGTATATAAAGTGGAGCCGAATATGGTTGTTTGGCCTAAGAAACTGTTTTAACAACGTATTGTCGAAGGCTTTCATGGCTGGAATCACTAGGTTCTTGTGGGTTTTTTCGGGTTATAGGGCCATGTTCTAGAGGCATTTCTCCTGACGTTTTGCCTGCATCTATGGCAAGCATCCTCAGCGGTAATGAGGTAATGTTTTAACATCTCTTTTAGCCTGATGTTTGCCCATCGCCCCCGTTCCTGGAGGGAGCTGCCTTTAAGACTTGCTGACTTTGGCGTTCTTCACCGGAATGAACTTTCAGGGACTCTGAGTGGTTTGACTCGGGTTCGCCGCTTCCAGCAGGATGATGCCCATATTTTTTGTACAATGGAGCAGGTGAGAATCTCTGTTGGAAGCTATTGGGGGAGTGGACTTATTAACAAAAGACCCTCCTCATAAATGTACAGCAGAGTAACTTATCAACAGCAGCGTGACCGAGCACCAGTAGCCAAAAGAGATAAAAAGAACAAAAACCACACAGACCAATGTTATCTCTTCCTTAGGAGGCTTCTCTTTGTAGTAAAATAATATAGTTGCACTATTTACAATGACAAGGTTTCCAAACACCAATAAAGTTACTGCATATATTCGAGTATAAGCCTAGTTTTTCAGACCTTTTTTTAGGCTGAAAAAGTCCCCCTCGGCTTATACTCGATTCAAGATTATTTATTATTTTACTCTGTTATAAATACATAATAAATGCATTATTATTATATTAAATTTATTATTTTACTATATTATTGTTGTTATTATTGCATTTATTATTTTACTCTATTTATTATTGTTAATAGTACATTTCCATTATATTACTCTATTATTATTATTACCTTTATTATTTTAATCTATTGATTTTTATTGGAATGATTTAATCATAGAATCATAGAATCAAAGAGTTGGAAAAGACCTCATGGGCCATCCAGTCCAACTCCCTGCCAAGAAGCAGGAATATTGCATTCAAATCACCCCTGACAGATGGCCATCCAGCCTCTGTTTAAAAGCCTCCAAAGAAGGAGCCTCCACCACACTCCAGGACAGAGAGTTCCACTGCTGAACGGCTCTGACAGTCAGGAAGTTCTTCCTCATGTTCAGATGGAACATCAGAGTTGGGCAGTCTTATCTTAAATATTCAAAAACATTTAACCTCTTAATGCCTTGATTAATGTAATTTTATTTGTATCTATTTTTATTTTGAAATTTACCAATAGCTCCTGCATTTCCCACCCTCGGCTTATACTCGAGTCAATCCATTTTCCCAGTTTTTTGTGGTAAAATTAGGTGCCTCGGCTTATATTTGGGTTGGCTTATACTAGAGTATATACGGTATTTATACTTCCTTCTTTGCTTCGAGACTAAGCTTCTTTCTCATGCAGATAATCAGATTCGCTCTCACAGAGCCTCTTCTCACACTGAACTTACACAGGAGCTTCACACAGTAGCTTTACACATAGCAGCCTTCACACTGGAACTTTACACATGATGGCCTTCAACCTGGGGCTTCTCTCACCAGGCCTACTCACACTGAGGCCTTTCTCACACTGAGGCCTACTCACACTGAGGCATTTCTCACACTGAGGCCTTCTCACACTGAGGTCTTTCTCACACTAAGCTCTTTCTCACACTGAGGCCTGTCTCACACTGAGGCCTTTCTCACACCGAGGCCTTTCTCACACTGAGGCCTTTCTCACACCGAGGCCTTTCTCACACCGAGGCCTTTCTCACACTGAGGCCTTTCTCACACTGAGGGCTCTCTCAGACTGGCACCTCCTAACACTGAGGCCTACTAAACTACAGACACGCCTGCTTATATAGAACTACAGCTTTCGCTGAGTCATTGCATCCATTTAACTCTTTCAGTGCTTGACTTACATTTTTGTAGTTAAAAACAGCTTTTATGCAAGACCTGTCTTTAGTTTTGGCATTTCCTGTTATTATAAAATGTTTACTTTTTAAATTTTTAGATCGAAGAGGAGATGAAAGGCTGCCTGAACTTCTTACAGTCTGTATATTCTGTGTTTGGTTTTACTTTTCAACTCTATCTTTCCACAAGACCAGAAAACTTCTTAGGGGAGAAGGAAGTTTGGGACCAGGCAGAAAAGGTGAGACAATAAATGATTTAAAACTACGTTGTCAAAGGCTTTCATCACTGGAATCACTGGGTTTGGGAGAGTTTTCCGGGCTGTCTGGCCATGTTGCAGAAGCCTTCTCTCCTGACATTTCATCTATGGCAGGCATCCTCAGAGGTTGTGAGATCTGTTGGAAACTAGGAAAATTGGGTTTATATATGTTCAGGGCAGGAGAAAGAACTCTTCTCTGCTTGAGGCACGTGTGAATATTGCAATTTGGCACCTTGATTAGCATTGAATGGCCTTGCAGCTTCAAGATCTGGCTCGTTGCTGCCTGGGGGAATCCTTCATTGGGAGGTGTTAGCTGGCCTTGATTGTTTCCTATCTGGTATTCTTCTGAACCCCACCAACGATAGAATTGGGCCAAACCTCCCACACAGAAGCCCCATGTGGGCCACAGCAACGCGTGGCAGGGGATGGCTAGGTGGCTATAAAAGCATAGCACTGGAGGGCAAATCCTTCATAACTGTGGCACTTATGTAACTGGTACTTCAACATTTTTCTTCTTCTTAGCAACTTCAAAACAGTCTGGATGACTTTGGGGAGCCTTGGAAGCTAAATCCCGGAGACGGAGCATTTTATGGTCCCAAGGTTAGTAAAACTTGATCTGAAATTATGCTCTTACTGAAGCTTTCAGCTGTGAAAAATATTCTAATTACTGTCAATGTGTATCTTTGTAGATTGATATTAACATCAGGGATGCCATTGGGCGCTACCATCAGTGTGCTACGATCCAGCTTGACTTCCAGCTGCCCCTCAGGTTTAATCTCACGTATGTAGGGTAAGTTTGCAAAATGGAAGACTACAGGTAGTCAATGTGTTGTCGAAGGCTCTCGTGACCGGAATCACTGGGTTGCTGTGAGTTGTTTGGGCTGTCCGACGATGTTCTAGAAGCATTCTCTCCTGACGTTTTGCCCACATCTATGGCAGACATGCTTAGAGGTGGAGGGATCTGTTGGAAACAAAGCAAGTCAGGTTTATATATCTGTGAAATGTCCAGGGTGGGAGAAAGAACTCTTATCTGCTTGAGGTTGGTGTGAATGTTGCAATTGATGAACTTCATTAGCATTTAATGCCCTTGCAGCTTCAAAACCAGGATGCTTTCTGTCTGGGGGAATCCTTTGTTGGGAGGTGTTAACTGGCCCTGATGCTTTCATGTCTGGAATTCCTCTGTTTCCTGAGTGTTGTTCCTTATTTAGTATCCTGATTTTGAAGTTTTTAAAATACTGGTAGCCAGATTTTGTTCATTTTCATGGTTTCCTCCTCATTATCATTAATAATTATTATCATTAAGCAAAATACTCCTGACCTCACAATTGTGTCTGCTGTGAACTCATAATAATAATAATAATAATAATCATCATCATCATCTTAGACTTTCTAAGCAAATAGAACCGGTCAACATCACTGCGAGGCTGTAGTGAATTGTGTTTTTGTGTCAGTAAAATAATAATAAACTTTATTTATAACCCGCCTCCATCTCCCCAAAGGGGACTCGGGGTGGCTAACATGAGGCTGAGTCCAAAAACAATGCAGCAAAATTAGACATAGTATTTCATGTCTTCTCTTTGTTGACTTCTCTTTTACAGAAAAGACAGAGATGACAAGAAGAGGCCGGTTATAATCCATAGAGCTATTCTGGGGTCGGTGGAACGAATGATTGCTATTCTAGCAGAAAACTATGGTGGAAAATGGTACGTAGGATGATGTATAGTAATTAGGAAGAGATTTCGGAGTAGCATGGAGTAGAAGGCTCCTGTGACCGGAGTGCAAACTGCAGGACTCTGAAGCAGTTTTGCCCCATTAAACTCATTGGGGTTAAATACATTGGATTTCAATTGATTTGGGCTCAGTGTTGCTAAGGTTTGCTCACTGCGATCCTTATTTTGGCCAGGCCTTTCTGGCTCTCTCCCCGGCAGGTGATGGTAGTTCCTGTTGGCACAGCCAGTGAAGAATATGCTCAGCAGGTAAGGCCTCCGTCTTCGCAGAAAATGGACAAAATCAACCCCGTGTTTACATTAGGTGAAATGTTCTGAATGATAACAAGGATATATATTTATTTTATTTTGTGTGTGTGTGTGTGTGTGTGTGTGTGTGTGTGTATCTATATATATATAAATGCTCTGTGCATAATGAGTACCTTAAAAACAAAAGAACCAATGAACAAAATCACACCAAATTTGGCAACAGAACGTCTCACTACACAAGGAGTGACCATCACTCAAACATTTTTGATTTTGTCATTTGGGAGTTGTAGTTGCTGGGATTTATAGTTCACCTACAATCAAAAAACATTCTGAACTCCACCAAAGATAGAATTGAAACAAACATGGCACACAGGACTCCTCTGACCAACAGAAAATACTGGAACGGTTTGGTGGGCATTGACCTTGAGTTTGGGAGTTGTAGTTCACCTACATCCAGAGAGCACTGTGGACTCAAACAATCCCTCCTCCCAGTCGTAAGATACGGTCCTACAAGGGCCAGAAAAATAGTACAGGTCAATAACTGGCTTAGAAAATGGTGTCAGGAGGAGCGCTTTGGCTTCCTTGACCATGACCTGCTTTTCCAGGAGGATGGCCTACTGGCAAGGGATGGGGTGCATCTCACACAAGTAGGAAAACACGTTTTTGCTCACAGACTCGCAAACCTCATTAGGCGCACTTTAAACTAGGCCCACCGGGGGAGGGCGACAACAGCCTTGCGAACACTACTTTACCCACAACGTCAGGGAACCGCCAGAAGGCTAAACAGAGGGCTGCACAAACACAACGAGGACCAAGTACCGAAAGCACAATAATCCCAATTAAACAGCTCAGGGGAAGATCTCAGGGGCTGACATGTCTTTACACTAATGCACAGAGCATGGGAAATAAACATGCTTGCCTTTATACCAAGGGAGCATTTGAATGTCATGTACAATTTTGGCCTGGAGATAATAATCTGAAGTGATAATAGCATCCAATTTTTTGCCCTCTTAGGTGTGCAGTGACTTCTTTGAGGCTGGATTCATGGCAGATGTTGATCTAGATCAGAGTTGCACTTTGAACAAGAAGATAAGAAATGCTCAGCTGGCTCAGTATAATTTTATTTTTGGTACGTGTTTTTGGCAAAATGACGCCATAACCTTTTGGCAAAGTGTGAATGTGAATTGTGTTGCAAAAGGATTCAAGGAGACATATCCAAACCTCTTTTAAACATATATGAAACTCGTATGTATTATGGGCAAGAATGAAGTGGGGGGCAGGGGACAGTTCCACCTTGTCTCCTGCCTATGTCATCACTAGGGGACCCCTCCCCTCAGCACCACCTGCTGCTCTGGGCCAGAGTGAAGAGAGAGGGGGCCAGAAGACAATTCTACCTTGTCTTCTCTGCTAATAATTCTAATCTATCTATGTATATAATAAAAGTCAGTGTTTGTATGCGGCGGATGGAAGTGCGGCGGAAGTGCGGTGGACGTAGGGCAGTGTATGTGCCAGCTTTCTGATTGGCTGCCACTGTGGTACTATTTGCATATGGTCTCTGATTGGCTAGCCTGAAAGTTCCAAGATTCTGAGGTGACAAGAGAGGAGAGAAAAAGGGCTGAGGCTGTGTCAGAAAATTATCAATACAGACCAAACTTGGCACACAGAACCCGCAAGACCCACTCTACATCCTACTGCAAGTTTGGAGGAGGATGGACCATGGATGATGGGACTAGCAGTATCATCAATCACTTTCTGAGACCGCTGTGAACCTCATCCAATGACTGATCAAGACCAAACTTGGCACACTGAGTCTCCATGATGCACTCTACATCCTGGTGCGGTTTGGAGGAGGATGCACCATGGATGATGGGATTTGCAATATCTGCACTCCCTTCCTAAGACCAATACAACTGCCAACAGTGATGGATCAGGACCACAATTCACACTGAGAGCCCGCATGACCCACTCTATATCCTGGTGCAGTTTGGAAGAATTTGGAGATGGATGATGGGACTTGAAGTAACTTTACTCACTTCCTGAGACCACTGAGATCCTCGCCCATGACTGATCAAGACCAAACTTGGCACACAGAGCCCCCATGACCCACTCTACATCCTGGTGCACTTTCGAGGAGCAGAGACCATGGATGATGGGACTTCAAGTACCTCCACTCCCTTCCCAAGACTGCTGCAACCCTCATCTAATGACCAATCAAGACCAAACTTGGCACACAGAGCCCCCTTGACCCACCCTACATCCCGGTGCTGTTTGAAGGACGGACGATGGATGATGGGACTTGCAGTACCTTCACTCACTTCCTGAAACCACAGCAACATTCATCCAAATAATAATAAAGATCAAACTTGTCACAGAGAGCTCCCATGGGACTCTCAATATTCTGGTGAGGTTTGGGGAGTACGGACTATGGATGATGGGACTTCAAGTACTTCCACTCACTTCCCAAGACTTCTGCAACACTCATCTAATGACCAATCAAGACCAAACTTGGCACCCAGAGCCCCCATTACCCACTCTCCATCCTGGAGCAGTTTGAAGGAGGATGGACCACAGATGATGGGACTTGCAGTACCTTCACTAACTTCCTGAGACCACTGCGAGCCATACAAATAGCTGATAAAGATCAACCTTGATACACAGTTCCTTTCTCAAATAACCCGGGCAGCGCCGGGTCCCTAAGCTAGTAATATAATATAATGTAATGTAATATAATATATTGTGTATACATATAATATTTACAATATTATACTGTAATACAATATACTACTAATAATATGCTATTATAATTATATATTACATGTAATATTACTAATCATGTTACAATAGAATGGTATAGTGCAATATAGTAATATACTGTATTATAATATATTACTATATTGCAATATATAGTAATATATATGGGATTTTGGCCTGCATCAATAGGAGCATAGTGTCTAGATCTAAGGAAGTAATGCTACCCCTCTATTCTGCTTTGGTTAGACCACATCTGGAATATTGTGTCCAATTCTGGGCACCACAATTCAAGAGAGATATTGACAAGCTGGAATGTGTCCAGAGGAGGGCGACTAAAATGATCAAGGGTCTGGAGAACAAGCCCAATGAGGAGCGGCTTGGGGAGCTGGGCATGTTTAGCCTGAAGAAGAGAAGGCTGAGAGGAGATATGATAGCCATGTATAAATATGTGAGAGGAAGCCACAGGGAGGAGGGAGCAAGCTTGTTTTCTGCTTCCTTGGAGACTAGGACGTGGAACAATGGCTTCAAACTACAAGAGAGGAGATTCCATCTGAACATGAGGAAGAACTTCCTGACTGTGAGAGCCGTTCAGCAGTGGAACTCTCTGCCCCGGGGTGTGGTGGAGGCTCCTTCTTTGGAAGCTTTTAAGCAGAGGCTGGATAGCCATTTGTCAGGGGTGATTTGAATGCAATATTCCTGCTTCTTGGCAGGGGGTTGGACTGGATGGCCCATGAGGTCTCTTCCAACTCTTTGATTCTATGATTCTATAATACTGATATTGTACTATGCTAATAATATAATATATTGAATGAAAATATATCTTGTAAGCCGCTCTGAGTCCCCTTTGGGGTGAGAAGGGCGGCATGGAAATGCTGTAAATAAATAAATAGTATATGGCTAGATAAATGGCCACCAGACTGGTAATAGCTCAGTAAGTATATTGTTTTAATGTTTTATGTCTTAATGTTTTATGCTTTTAACTGTTATAATTATTGCTGTTTTGTATTTTATTATGCGGCATTGAATTGTTGCCAATTGGAAGCTGCCCTGAGTCCCTCCAGGGGTTGAAAAGGGTGGGGTAAAAGTGTTCGAAATAAATAATAAAAAATAGTATTTATTTTTCGTGTCAGGAGCAAACCAAACAGTTATGTTGCATTTTTTAAGAAACAAACAAAATTTTAAGAAACAAACAAAACAAAACACAAAGTTTGCAAACTTGGTAGTTGATTAGATGTCCTTTGACCAGTAGCTGGCCTCTGGTGTTACTATAAGAAGGTCCTCAATTGTGCATGTGGCTGGGCTCAGGTTGCATTGCAGCAGGTGGTCTGTGGTTGGCTCTTCTCTACACTCGCATGCCGTGGACTCCACTTTGTGGCCCAATTTCTTAAGGTTGGCTCTGCATCTCGTGGTGCCAGAGCGCAGTCTGTTCATCACCTTCCAAGTCACCCAGTTTTCTGTGTTCCCAGGGGAAGTTTCTCATTTGGTATCAGCCATTGGTTGAGGTTCTGGGTTTGAGCCTGCCACTTTTGGACTCTTGCTTGCTGAGGTGTTCCAGCGAGTGTCTCTGTAGATCTTAGAGAACTATTTCTTGATTTAAGTCTTTGGCATGCTGGCTGATACCCAAACAGGGGATGAGCTGGAGATGTCTCTGCCTTGCTCCTTTCACTATTGGCTGCCACTTCCCGGCGGATGTCAGATGGTGCAATTCTGGCTAAACAGCGTAATTTCTCCAGTGGTGTAGTGCGCAGACACCCCGTGATAATGCGGCATGTCTCATTAAGAACCACATCCACTGTTTTAGCGTGGTGAGACATGCTCAACACTGGGCATGCATACTGAGCAGCAGAGTAGCATAGCGCAAGGGCAGATGTCTTCACTGTGTCTGGTTGTGATCCCCAGGTTGTGCCAATCAGCTTTCGATAAAAATAGTAGATAGCATGTAATTGCAGATTTTTGGTTTTATATAGCCAAGGTGTGTTTATGTTCTTATCTTAATTCCCCTCCCCCTTTCCTAAATAAAATTTACTTTTTTAAAAACATGACATATTACTGGGTTGTTGTAGGTTTTTCCGGGCTATATGGCCATGTTCTGGAGGCAATTTTTCTCCTGACGTTTCGCCTGCATCTATGGCAAGCATCCTCAGAGGTAGTGAGGTCTGTTGGAAGTAGGAAAAATGGGTTTATATATCTGTGGGATGACCAGGGTGAGACAAAGGACTTTTGTCTGCTGGAGCTAGGTGTGAATGTTTCAGCTGATCACCTTGGTTAGCATTCAATGGCTTGGAAGGGCCTGGGGGGAATCTTTTGTTGAGAGTGATTTTATGTGCCTGTTTGTTTCCCCTCTGTTGTTTTGCTGTTGTAATTTTTGAGTTTTTTAATAATGGTAGCCAGATTTTGTTTGTTTTCATG
This sequence comes from Anolis sagrei, assembly GCF_037176765.1. Lineage (NCBI taxonomy): Eukaryota > Metazoa > Chordata > Lepidosauria > Squamata > Anolidae > Anolis > Anolis sagrei. Next base: position 6,589,090 of record NC_090029.1, read on the forward strand.
GTTTCTTCCTATTACGTTCTCTTTCCAGTGGTTGGAGAAAAGGAGAAAACTGACCGCACGGTGAATGTGCGCACGAGGGACAACAAGATCCACGGGGAAGTTTCCGTCACATCCGCCATTGCAAAACTGAAGACGTTGAAGGCTCTGCACTCTTTACACGCAGAAGAGGAATTCTAGTCCTTCCTCGTCTGTCTGAAACATTTCTGTGTGGAAACAAATCCCATGGATTCACCGACCCTAGTTTCCCCTCTAATAGGATTGGTGTGGGAAAAGGGCAATGACATGATGTCATGGGGCTTCATCTTAGCAAATTGGCTTCTCTACTCCACAATTTAATCTAGGAAAGCACATATAGATGCTGTTGCTGCTACTGACTAATAAGAAGAGTAAGAAGTCCTTGAAATAGAATATTTATAGTCATGTAAACAAAAGCATTTTGAGCCGTCTTGTGCCATTTGCTTAAGATAGATACTTCAATGTGTTTCAATGCCTTGCCACCAGGTTTGGTTGCTGAATGAGCCCAGCTTCCAGCAAAATCCTTTGCTTTTGAATGTCAAATTCTGTACCGTTCTGGGGTCGGCATCCAAGAGGATCTGCCTCCCAAGTCCCTGGCCTGAGGCTCTTCAATGGACTTTGGAGTATAACATGTATGTTTCACCCTCTCCTTTTTGGTCCAATAAAATATCCACAATCAATCTCACATTCCTGGCTTGGCAAGTTCATTTTCTTACTTGAAGTTATGTTGCCTATGGGAAGCATTTCTTAGCTTATATGTGCCAGAGCAATCAATAGCAAATCCAAACCACCCTCAGATCAAGTAATAGTTTTATTAAATGACTTGGGGAAGAGATGTCTTGTTATTAAGACTATTAGACAATGGGATATTTATTTATTTATTTACAACATATATATGCCGCCCTTCTCACCCCGAAGGGGACTCAGAGCGGCTTACAAGTAAAATGTAAATACAATATATTATATTATTAACATAGCACAATATTGATCTATATAAATATAAATGTAATGTTTGTTTCTGGGATTAACAGAACTCAAAAACCACTGGGGGAATTGACACCAAATTTGGACACAAGACACCTAACAACTCAATGTATGTCCTTCACTCAAAAAATTGATTTTGTCATTTGGGAGTTTTAGTTGCTGGGATTTATAGTTCACCTACAATCAAAGAACATTCTGAACCCCACCAGGTTTGGACACAAGACACGTATTAGGCCAACGAGTGACCAGCACTCAGAAAAACACGGAAAGACACAGCAGAAGGGACTTAAAACATCAACCAACCCCCCCCCCCAAACCATTACAACACATGCACAAAACCAAATATGTATACACAAACACACATATAAACACACATATATGCATACACATTCACAAAAAGGATGAAGAAAGGGAGAGAAGGAGGGATGGAAGGAGAGCAGGAAGGAAAGAAAGAAGGGTAGAGAAGGAAGGAGGGAGAGAAGAAGGGAAAGAAGGAGGGAAGGAGAGAAAGAAGGAAAGAAAGGTAGAGGAGGAAGGAGGGAGAGAAAGAGGGAAAGAAGGAGGGAAGGAGAACAAAAGAAAAGGGTAGAGAAGGAAGGGAGGAGAGAAAGGGAAAGAGAAGGAAGGAAAGAAAAGTAGAGAAGGAAGGAGGGAGAGAAAGGAAGAGGGAAAGAAGGAGAGAAAGAAGGAAAAAAGAAGGGTAGAGAAAAAGGGAGTGAAGAAGGGAAAGAAGAAAGGGAGAGAAGAAGGGAAAGAAGGAGAAGGGAGGAGAGAAAGGGAAGGAGAGAAGGAAGGAAAGAAGGAAGGAAGGAGGGAAAGAAGGGAAGGAGATAAAGAAGGAAAGACAGAAAGGTAGAGAAGGAAGGAGGGAGAGAATGAAATAAAAAAGTGAAAGGGGGAAGGAAGGAGAGAAGGAACGAAAGAAAGAGGGAAGGAAGAAAAGAGACAAGGCAGAATGGAACCAAAGAGCAAAGGAAGCGAGAAAAGAAACAGGTAGAGAAGGAAGAAAGAAGAAGGGAAAGAAAAAGAGGAAGGAGAGAAAGAAAGAAGGAGAGAAAGAGGGAGAGAAGGTTGGCCACAGCAACGTGTGCCAGGTACAGGTAGTCTATATAAATAAAAATGTAATGTTCGTTTGTGGGATTAATAGAACTCAAAAACCACTGGGGGAATTGACACCAAATTTGGACACAAGACACCTAACAGCCCAATGTATGTCCTTAACTAAAAAAAATTGATTTTGTCATTTGGGAGTTGTAATTGCTGGGATTTATAGTTCACCTGCAATCAAAGAGCATTCTGAACCCCATCAACGATGGAATTGAACCAAACTTGGCACAGAGTTCTCCCATGACCACCAGAAAATACTGGAAGGGTCTGGTGGGCAGTGTCCTTTGGTTTTGGAGTTGTAATTCACCTACATCCAAAGATGACTGTGGACTCAAACAATGATGGATCTGGACCAAACTACATGAATACTGAATATGTCCAAATGTGAATACTGGTGGAGTTTGGGGAAAAATAGAATCCTGACACTTGGGAGTTGTAGTTGCTGGGATTTATAGTTCACCTACAATCACAGAGCATACTGAACCCCACCAACAATAGAATTGGGCCAAACCTCGCACATAGAACCCACATGTGGGCCACAGCAACGCGTGGCAGGGAACGGCTAGTATTATATATAACTGTTTTGTACTATAACATTATACTGTAATATTGTTAGTAATATTACATGTAATATAAAATATATAATTATAACATATTATTATTAATAGTATTATGTTGTATTACATTATAATATCAATATTATATGTATATACGTTATATCTATATAAATAAAAATGTAATGTTTGTTTGTGGGATGAATTGCCCCAAATTTGGCCACAAGACACCTGCTCTCCTTCCATCCCTCCTTCTCTCCCTTCCTTCGTCCTTTCTGTGTATGTGTTTTTTGTATGTATATTTATTTATCGTGTCATCCGCAACCAGAACATTGTATTACATTTCTAACAGAACAAAACAAACAAACAGATTAAAAAAACACACAAATTTTGCAAACTTGGGTAGCTGATTAGATGTCCTTTGACCAGTATCTGGCCACTTGGAGTGCCTCTGGTGTTGCCGCAAGGAGGTCCTCCATTGTGCATGTGGCAGGGCTCAGGTTGCATTGCAGCAGGTGGTCAGTGGTTTGCTCTTCTCCACATTCGCATTTCGTGGATTCAGCTTTGTGGCCCCATTTCTTAAGGTTGGCTCTACATCTCGTGGTGCCAGAGCACAGTCTGTTCAGCGTCACCCAGTCTTCTGTGTGCCCAGCGGGGAGTCTCTCATCTGGTATCACCCACGGATTGAGGTGCTGGGTTTGAGCCTGCCACTTTTGGACTCTCGCTTGCTGAGGTGTTCCAGCGAGTGTCTCTGTAGATCTAAGAAAACTATTTCTTGATTTAAGTCGTTGATGTGCTGCTGATACCCAAACAAGGGATGAGCTGGAGATGTCTCTGCCTTGGTCCTTTCATTATTGGCTGCTACTTCCCGGCAGATGTCAGGTGGTGCAATACCAGCTAAACAGTGTAATTTCTCCAGTGGTGTAGGGTGCAGACACACCGTGATAATGTGGCATGTCTCATTAAGAGCCACATCCACTGTTTTAGTGTGGTGAGATGTGTTCCACACTGGGCATGCGTACTCAGCAGTAGAGTAGCATAGAGCAAGGGCAGATGTCTTTACTGTGTCTGGTTTTGTTCCCCAGGTTGTGCCAGTCAGCTTTCGTAAGATATTGTTTCTAGTGCCGACTTTTTGCTTGATGTTCAGGCAGTTCTTCTTGTAGGTCAGAGCACGGTCCAGAGTGACTTCCAGGTATTTGGGTGCGCTGCTATGCTCCAGTGGGATTCCTTCCCAGGTGATCCTCAGAGCTCGGGATGCTTGTCTGTTCTTGAAAGGCACATGTCTGTGTTTTAGATGGATTAGGGATCAGCTGGTTTTCGCTGTCATAGGTGGTAAGGGCACCTAGAGCTTTGGAGAGCTTCTGTTCTACCATCTCAAAGCTCCCCGCTAAAGTGGTGATGGCACAATCATCAGCATAGATGAAACTCCTTGTCCCTTCTGGCAGTGGCTGGTCATTTGTGTCGATGTTGAACATGGATGGAGCAAGCACGCTCTCCTGAGGCAGGCCGTTCTTCTGTTTCTGCCATCTGCTTCTCTGGCCCTGGGACTCAACAAAAAAGCTTCTGTTTTGTAGCAGGTTTCCTATGAGGCGGGTGAGGTGGTCGTCCTTTGTGATACTATACATTTTTCTCAGGAGGAGGCGGTGGATATAGATAGACAGACAGACAGACAGACAGACAGACAGATTATATAGATTAGATAGATAGAGGTACTCCTGGTCAGTCGCAAGGCCGAACAGGGTATAGGGTTACAGCCTGTGCTGGACGGGGTCGCACTCCCCTTGAAGGCGCAGGTTCGCAGCTTGGGTGTGATCCTGGACTCATCACTGAGCCTGGATCCCCAGGTTTCAGCGGTGACCAGGGGAGCATTTGCACAGCTTCGGCTCGTGCGCCAGCTGCGCCCGTATCTTGGGAAGTCTGACTTGGCCACGGTGGTACACGCTTTGGTCACATCCCGCCTCGACTACTGCAACGCTCTCTACGTGGGGCTGCCCTTGAAGACGGCCCGGAAGCTCCAGCTAGTCCAGCGCGCGGCAGCCATGTTGTTAACCGGAGCGGGACGCAGGGAGCGTACAACGCCCTTGCTGTCCCAGCTCCACTGGCTGCCGATCAGCTACCGGGCCCAATTCAAGGTGCTGGTGCTAACCTTCAAAGCCCTAAACGGTTCCGGCCCAAAATACCTCGAGTACCGCATCTCGGCCTACGAGCCCACGAGGACCTTGAGATCATCCGGGGAGGCCCTTCTCTCGGTCCCGCCTGCCTCACAGGCACGCTTGGCGGGGACTAGAGAGCGGGCCTTCTCGGTGGTGGCCCCCCGGCTGTGGAACTCCCTCCCTGCTGAAATTAGACAGGCGCCTTCCCTCATGACCTTCCGCAAGGGCCTGAAAACCTGGCTCTTCGAAAAGGCCTTCAATTAAGTGCTATGCTTTGGAATGACCACCGGAATGGACTATGACTACGAGACTGATTATGACCCAAACAAGACGAAGCGGATTTTTAGCTTAATTAGTTGTGTAGTAGTAAGATGTTGTGTTATGGCCCTGGATTTACTGTAACTGTTGTCTTTATGTTCTATGTTCTGTACACCGCCACGAGTCGCCTTCGGGCTGAGAGTGGCGGTTAACAAATGCAAATAATAAATAAATAATAAATAAATAATAGATAGATAGATAGATAGTTAGATAGATAGATAGATAGATAGATAGATGGATGGATGGATGGATGGATGGATGGATGGATGGATGGATGGATGGATGGATGGATGGATGGATGGATGGATGGATGGATGGATGGATGGATGGATGGATGGATGGATGGATGGATGGATGGATGGATGGATGGATGGATGGATGGGAGAAAGAAAGGTTGGCTCTTCATTGCTGTCATACCCCTTCCGCCCTGATGGGGGCAGCAGAGCGCACTGCGAAAGGGAAGGGAGGGCGGTTTTGGAGCTACTGCGCGTGCGCCCAGCCGGAGGGCCCTCAGCCTGACAGCCGAAGTGGGAGGAGCCTGTCGGAAGTCCCCGGATGAGGGCAAGATGGCGGCGCTGGCGGTGGCCGGGCTGCGGGCGCTGAAGAGACTCTGCCGCGTCGCCCTCTTCCTCTCGCAGCTCTACGTCCTCTCCGGCAGAGGTAGGAGAAGAAGGAGAAGAAGAAGGAGAAGGAGAAGAAGGGGCTGCTCTTGCTGTTGTTGTTGTTGTTGTTGATATGTGTGACCATCATCAGGCGAAGGAGGGAGAGAGAGAGAGAGAGAGAAAGAGAGGCCCAAAAAGGGGGGGGGGGGGGAGAGGGATAGATGTGTTAAAAATCCTATTATTCATTTTAATAATCCTATTTTTAATGGTAAAGTCCCATTATTAATAATTCTGTGATTTATGTTAAAATCCTATTAATATCACTAATCCTAGTAATAATATTATTAATGTATTGTCGAAGGCTTTCATGGTTGGAATCACTAGGTTCTTGTGGGTTTTTTCGGGCTATAGGGCCATGTTCTAGAGGCATTCTCTCCTGACGTTTCGCCTGCATCTATGGCAAGCATCCTCAGAGGTAGTGAGATCTATTGGAATTAGGACAATGGGTTTATATATCTGTGGAATGGCTGGGGTGGAGCAAGGAGCTCTTCTCTGCTGGAGCTAGGTGTGAATGTTTCAACTGATCACCTTCATTAGCATTTGAAGGCCTGCCTGAGCCTGGGAAAATCTCTTGCCGGGAGGTGTTAAGATGTGCCTGGTTATTTCCTCTCTGTTGTTTTGCTGTTGTTGTTTTTGAGTTTTTTAATACTGGTAGCCAGATTTTGTTCATTTTCATGGTCTCTTCCTTTCTGTTGAAATTGTCCACATGCTTGTGGATTTCAGTGGCTTCTCTGTGTAGTCTGACATGGTGGTTGTGAGAGTGGTCCAGCATTTCTGTGTTCTCAAATAATATGCTGTGTCCAGGCTGGTTCATCAGGTGCTCTGCTGTGGCTGATTTCTCTGGCTGAAGTAGTCTGCAGTGCCTTTCATGTTCCTTGATGCGTGTCTGGGCAATGCTGCGTTTGATGGTCCCTATGTAGACTTGTCCACAGCTGCATGGTATACGGTAGACTCCTGCAGAGGTGAGATGCAGGCAAAACGTCAGGAGAAATGCCTCTAGAACATGGCTCTATAGCCCGAAAAAACCCACAAGAACCTAGTGATTCCAGCCATGAAAGCCTTCGATAATAATCCTATTATTAATGTCAATAATCTTATTATTAAGGTTAAATTCAATTACTAATAGTAATAATCCTATTATTAAGGTTAAAATATATTCATGTTAAAATCCTGTTATTAATATTTAAAATTCTGTTATTAACATTCAAAATTCTGTTATACTACTATTATTAAGGTTATTATTATTAATAATAATAGTAATACTATTATTAAGGCCAATCATCCTATAATTAATGTTAATAATCCTATTATTAATGTTAAAGTCCCATTATTAATTTTCATAATTCTATTATTCATGTTGAAATCCTATTAATATTACAAATCCTATTAATATTATTAATGTTAATAATCCTATTATTAATGTTAGTAATCCTATTATTAAGGTTAAATTCAATTACTAATATTAATGATCCTATTATTAAGGTTAAAATATATTCATGTTAAGGTCCTGTTATTAATATTCAAAATTCTGTTATTAATATTATACTACTATTATTAAGGTTAATAATACTATTATTAAGGCCTATAACTAATGTAAATAATCCTATCATTAATGTTAAAGTCCCATTATTTATGTTCATAATTATTTTATTAATGTTAAAATCCTATTAATATTACCAATCCTATTAATAATATTATTAATGTTAATAAACCTATTATTAATGTTAATAATTCTATTATTAATGTTAATAATCCTATTACTAATGTTAAATTTAATTACTAATATTAATGATCCTATTATTAAGGTTAAAATATATTCATGTTAAAATCCTGTTATTAATATTCCAAATTCTATTATTAATATTATACTACTATTATTGAGGTTAATAATACTATTATTAAGGCCAATCATCCTATAATTAATGTTAATAATCCTATCATTAATGTTAAAGTCCCATTATTAATTTTCATAATTCTTTTACTAATGTTAAAATCCTCTTAATATTAGTAATCCTATTAATAATATTATTAATGTTAATAATTCTATTATCAATGTTAATAATCCTATTATTAAGGTTAAATTCAATTATTAATATTAATAATCCTGTTATAAAGGTTAAAATATATTTATGTTAAAATCCTGTTATTAATATTCAAAATTCTGTTATTAATATTATACTACTATTATTAAGGTTAATAATGCTATTATTAAGGCCATTCATCCTATAATTAATGTTAAAAGTCCCATTATTAATGTTCATAATTCTTTTATTAATGTTAAAATCCTATTAATATTAGTAATCTATTAATATTCCTTATTAATATTAATCATCCTATTATTAAGGTTAAAATCTATTCATGTTAAAAATCCTGCTATTGATATTCAAAATTCTATTGTTAATATTCAAAATTGTATTATTAATATTCATAATACTATCATTATTATTCATAATACTATTAAGGTTAATAATACTATTATTAAGGTCCATAATCTTATAATTAAACTTAATTATTCTATTATTAATGCTAAATCCTATTATTAATGTTAAATCCTATTATTAATGTTAAAATCCTTATGAACCACATCTCTAGGACTTTAAGATCATCCAAAAAAGGCAGGTCCTGCTCTCAGTCCCACCTTCTTCACAGATGCGTTTGGTGGGAATGAGAGACAGGGCCTTCTCAGTGGAATCTTGACATTTGGGAGTTGTAGTTACTGGGATTTATAGTTTACCTATAATCAATGGGCATTCTGAACCCCACCAATGATAGAATTGGGCCAAACCTCCCACACAGAACCCCCATGTGGGCCACAGCAACGCGTGGCAGGGGACGGCTAGTAATAATAATAATAATAATAATAATAATAATAATAATAATAGAGGAAGAGACTGGACAAGCTGCCTCTGAATGTTCCTTGCCTAAAAAAACCTATGAGAGTGAAAACCTCATAAGTCAACAGGTGACTCTAAGGCATATCAATGTTTTACGTCTTGGTTTACACCAAGCATGAGCAAACTTTGGCTCTCCCTCCAGATGTTTTGGATTTCAACTCCCACAATTCCTAACAGCCAAAGTTTGCTCACATCTGGTTGACACATTCAGTTTCTTGGCTCAATTTGAACATCTGTGTTCATGTTTTTCCTCCCTTTCCCTCCAGGATCGTTGAGCTTGGAGCATCATCCGCATGCTCAGCTGCCCAAGGTGTCTGCTATGGAGCCTGCCAGCACACAGGTCCCGGCATCTAAAGTCCCAGGTAATAATTCCGCCATCTTCTTCTCTCACCGATAGTTAAAATGTGCCCTTGGTTGCATTCTTTGTTGTTATCCCTGTGGGCCGCCCGCTCTGTTTTGACTCACAGTGACCCTATGAATGAGAGACCTCCCAGAGACCCTGTTATTTTCAGCCTCACTCAAGTCTGGCGATCTCAGGGCAGCCATGGCTTCTTCACAAGGATCCTGTGTAAAGCTCATTACAGTAATCCAACTGGGATAAAGACTCGCGTCACTGTGGCCGCGCCAGACTTAAGTGAAACGCAGCTGCTAATTTGGTCTTAGGCTTTCTCCTCCCCCTTCTAGGAAAACTAGAAATGATTCCTCCCCATAACATCTTTAAATAAGGCTTTCATATTTCTTTATTTTGAACAGTACAGTAGGATATTCTCAAGTATACATCCAAGGAGTAGTTTCTCTTTTATTATTCTTTCTTGTTGTTTGTGATTTCAAGTTCGGGTTTGGTGGACACTGACCTTGAGTTTGGGAGTTGTAGTTCACCTACATCCAGAGAGCACTGTGGACTCAAACAATAATGGATCTGGACCAAACTTGGCACAAGCACTCAATACGCCCAAATATGAACACAGATGGAGTTTGGGGGAAATAGACCTTGACATTTGGGAGTTGTAGTCACTGGGATACACAGTTCACCAACACTCAAATAGCATCCTGAACCCCACCAACGACAGAATTGGGGCAAACTGCCCACACACGCACCACACAACTGCCCCCTTCCCGCGCTTGGAAAGCTACTGAGGCAAAACTCGCTCTTCCCTCTTGGCCCTTCCGCCTTCCCTCCATCCGCCCCCCCCCCTTCCTTCTTGCCCACACACACAATGATGGATCCGGACCAAACTCAGCACAAGCACTCAATACGCCCAAATATGAACACAGATGGAGTTTGGGGGAAATAGACCTTGACATTTGGGAGTTGTAGTCAATGGGATACACAGTTCACCAACACTCAAATAGCATCCTGAACTCCACCGACAGAATTGGGGCAAACTGCCCACACACGCACCACGCAACTTCCCCCCGCCCCCTTCCCGCCGGTAACACCCCCCTCCCTTCCCCGCAACACACACACACACACGCCGGTAACACACACCCCCTCCCTTCCCTGCAACACACACACACACACATGCCACAACACGCCCCAATCTTACCTCCTCCTTCTTCTTCCCCAATCTTTCCTCCTCCCCCTCCTCCCCCTCCAAACCCGCCCCCTTCAAGCCCCACCCGTTCCCGCCCTGTCCAAATCTATCCCTCCTCCCCTCCTTCTTCTTCCTCTCCAAACCCCGCCCCCTCCAAGCCCCGCCCCTTCCCGCCCTGTCCAAATCTATCCCACCTCCCCCTCCTTCTTCTTCCCCTCCAAACCCCGCCCCAAGAAGGAAGAAGGGAAGGAAAGACGGGAAGGACGGAAAGAAGGAAGAAAGAGAAAGGGAGGTAAACAGAAAGGGGGAAGGAAGGATAGTTCACCTACAATCAAAGAGCATTCTGAACCCCATGAACGACAGAATTGGGGCAAACTTCCCACACAGAACCCCCATCACCAACAGAAAATACTTAAGGCCATCTAATCGAACTCCCTTCATCAGGGCAAGAAAACGTAATCAACGTCCTCCTGACAAAGAGCCATCCAGCCATAGATATAGATAGATATGATTTACACACACACATAGTATCCTAGATCTGAAAGGGACCCCTAAACAAGGACAATTACACTGTTCTACAAATTTTCGGTTTTTCTCAGTTGCGGAAACGAAATGTGCCGTTTCTCAATAAATTTAACATGCTGAATTCAAATATAATAATTAAATGTGTTAATTGGCTCTGGTTTTTATGCAACAGCTATTTCAATTTTCTCCACAATAGGTAATTCGTTAATATTATGATAATGCGCCTAACCTTACTGCATGTAAATAAATCGTGAATATTTACTAAATTTTAGTCAAATTATATTGCCAATAGTTTATACATGAGAAATATTTAAATTAGTCTATTGTTTATGTTTGTGCAGCAAGAAACTATATTAGTAGGCCTAATGCAGTTGAAAAGTCTGAAAGTTTAAATGTCGCTTTAATCATTACTTTAGTTTATATCCTGTTTGCTTCTCTTGACTTTTCTTTTGTATTCAAGGAAAGGATTGTCTCTTCCAATGCTCCAGCAGGAGTCTGACAGCATTGACGGAGTCCATTTGCCTTGATATCTTTTTTCCATAGTGCTTTATTTACACACATGCGAGGCATAACTACAGTAAAAAGAACCATGTAAAACGATGTTTAACGATACTGTCTCAGTCTTCAACTGACTGACCTTCACTGTTCAAAAGTCTGGCCTTATATAGGGCTTTCTGGCTTTTGCACACGGCACTAATACTGCGTCATCAAACTTTCTAAAGTATTCTAGAATCTTCCATAGTGTAAGTCGCAACATGCATTTTTTCAACCATACGTGATCACGTGATTGCTTATATCATAAAAACTAGAGCCAATATACATTTTTAAATGTCATTTTCGTTTTCAGCACCCCAAAATCATAAAAGAACAGCTATTTTCAGGCCCGCAACTTTTTCTCAGTTGAACAGTGTTATTTGTTTCATGTTCCAGAGTAGGCAAACCAGACAATCTCCACATCAACACTGACAAAGAAACAGCAAGAAATGCTGTTTACCCACAAGCAGAAAGAAATCATATTAGAAACCAACACTTTCTCATTACTTTATTTTCCAGATCAACAGACTGGGCCACAGCAACGTGTGGCAGGGGACAGCTAGTAATAATAATAAAACTTTATTTATGTACTGCTCTATCTCCCTGGGGGGACTCAGGGCGGTTTCCAAGCAACAACATCAAAACATACAGAGTCACAACATGAACAAAAAATAACAGTAACGGCAACATAAGCAATGAATTACCCAACAACACATCAATATTAAAAGAAAAAATCCTGCCTTCTCTTCGTGTCTATTTGTTAGGACATGGAAAAGGAATGGGTCAGGACAATTCAAAAGGCTGGGTCAAGACTGATACAAATTGAAATAAGATTTGACCGGCATTTGGATACAGTACTGTAATAGGTGAACGACAAAAGTACTGTAATAGGTAAACAATGGCTGGGTCAACCGGGCAGTGGGGATATCCAGCTGCCCACCCTGGATGGCGAGGCGTTACACCTGTCACCATTGGTAAAAAGTCTGGGAGTCCTTTTGGACCCTCTGCTGATGATGGAGGCCCAGGTCTCCGCCGTGAGCAGAACCGCCTTTTTTCATCTGCGTCAGGCTAGACGGCTGGCCCCCTCCCTGTCCAGGGACGACCTAGCTACGGTGATCCAGGCTTCGGTCATCTCAAGACTGGACTACTGTAACGCCCTCTACATTGGCCTTCCACTGTCGGTGATCCGGAAGCTCGAGTTGGTACAAAATGCAGCTGCTCGGCTTCTTGCGGGAATTCCGATGAGATGCCACATAACACCAATCTTACTACAGCTGCATTGGTTACCACTTGAGCACCGGATCACTTTCAAAGGGATGGTACTCACCTTTAAGGCCTTGCATGGTCTGGGGCCGATGTACCTGAGGGACCGCCTCACCCCCTCCCAACCCCAGAGATCCCTCCATTCTGAGGACCACGATCTATTGGAAGTCCCCAGTGTCAAGACCTTGCGTCTAACAGCAACCAGACGCAGAGCCTTCACAGCAGTGGCACCATCACTGGAATACTCTGCCACCTGAAGTCCGTGCCTTGCGGGACTTATCAGCTTTCCGCAGGGCATGTAAGACATACCTGTTTCGACAGGCCTTTGATTTTTAATATTGCTGTTTTTAAATTGTTTTAAATTGTTTTTAAATTGTGTTAGATTTTAGCCATTCTTGTAAGCCGCTCTGAGCCCCAGGGGAGTGGCAGCATATAAGTTCGAATAATAAATAAATAAATAAATAAATAAATAAAATAGGTAAACGATAAAAGCGGGGATGGGCTATTTCCAGGGGCCTGTTAGGAAAATGACCAGTGTGATATATAGGGGGCTAGATCATGTCCGGACAGTGTCTGGGCTGAGCTAGCACTGGTCACTCTTGAAGATTTGTTGAAACCACCAAGTCTTCAAACTCTTACAAAAAGAGGGGAGGGATGGGACCTGTCTTATTTCCCTTGGTAGGGCGTTTCAAAGGCGGGGGGCCACCACCGAGAAGGCCCTCTCTCTCTCTCCACCAACCGTGCTTGTGGGAGGTGGGAGCAAAAGGAGGGCCTCCCTGGAGGATCTTAGAGTTCGCGCCAATTCATAGATGGAGATGCGATTGTGAAGATAGACGGGGCCCAAACCGTTTAGGGCAGTGGTTCTCAACCTGTGGGTCCCCAGATGTTTTGGCCTACAACTCCCAGAGATCCCAGCCAGTTAACCAGCTGTTAGGATTTCTGGAAGTTGAAGGCCAAAACATCTGGGGACCCACAGATTGAGAACCACTGGTTTAAGGCTTTATAGGTCATAAGCTGCATCTTGAATTTGGCTCGGCAACTTATCGGCAGCCAATGAAGCTGTTTTAATAGGGGCGTTGTATGCTCCCTATAATTTTCTCCAGTAAGGAGCCTGGCTGCCACCCGTTGTACCATTTGTAATTTCTGAAGGCTCTTAAAATTGTTTTTATTGGGTCCTTATTCTCTGGACTTAATGCCAGGGAAAACCTTTACTATTCTACAGAAACTACAGCTGTTCCATCCTATGTCACTCGATGCCCTAGCAATGGGCCCTGCAGCCGGCTGCCTCCAGAATGCGTCACCTGCAGAACCAACTACTCCTGCATCTATGGGAAACCAGCCCTGTTTGAATGTGAAGCGAAACCCCAGGTTCACTGCGTTGTAAGTAATTCACAATTTAATTTTGGGCTCCTCTCAAATGCACTTTTTCTACTACTACCTCATCCAGGGTTTTATTATTTTACCTTGTCCATGTGGCCCGCCCATTGTGTTCGATTTTATATTATGCTTTGTTTACTCTATTTTGCTATTGTATGTATTTTATTGATATGTAATTTTTGTTGTTTGCATTTTGTATTTTATTTTGCTGTATTGTATTTTTGGGCTATTTATTTGTCGTGTCAGAACAACCAGTCAAATTATATTACATTTCTAACAGAACAAAGCAAACAAGCAGATTACAAAATTTGTGAGTATGAGAGTTGATTAAATGTCCTTTGACCAGTATCTGGCCACTTGGAGTGCTTCTGGTGTTGCTGCAAGAAGGTCCTCCATGGTGCATGTGGCAGGGGTCAGGGTGCATTGCAGCAGGTGGTCAGTGGTTTGCTCCTCTCCACAATCACATGTCGAGGATTCCACTTTGTAGCCCCATTTCTGAAGGTTGGCTCTGCATCTCGTGGTGCCAGAGCGCAGTCTGTTCAGTGCCTTCCAGGTCACCCAGTCCTCTGTGTGCCCAGGAGGGAGTCTCTCATTTGGTATCAGCCATTGGTTGAGGTTCTGGGTTTGAGCCTGCCACTTTTGGACTCTTGCTTGCTGAGGTGTTCCAACGAGTGTCTCTGTAGATCTTAGAAAACTATTTCTAGATTTAAGTCGTTGACGTGCTGGCTGATACCCAAACAGGTATTTTTGGGCTTGGCCTCATGTTAGCCGTCCCCCTCAAGGAGATGGTGGTGGGGTATAAATAAAGATGATGATGATTATTATTATTATTATTGACACAAAAGCACAATATGTCACAGCAAACGAGATCAATATGCTGGATTTCGTATCACAAAATCACAAGTCGAACACTTCCCAAGCGTTTAGGACTGTGATGTATTTTCAAATGATGCACGCAGATCCAAGTCAGGACAGTTGGCAGATCGTGATTTTGTCGATGTTTATTGTTTCCAAATGCCGGCTGAGATCTTTTGGCACAGCTCCCAATAATAATAATAATAATAATAACAACAACAACAGCAACAGCAACAACACTTGGGAAGTGTCCGACGTGTGATCCAATACAACAGCCAGCAGAGTGTCTGACTCCTACGGCTCCCAGAATGCTTCAGCGAGCACATCCTAAGCACGCCGCTGCCAGGCCTGCTGGGAGTCATTACCCAAAGGCCCTTCCTTGTGCCTCCGGACAACAACTCCCAGCAGCCCCGAGCAGCGGTGTGCCTGGCATGCGCTCGCTGAGGCATTCTGAGAGCCGTAGGAGTGAGGGAAATACAGCTCCCAGAATGCCTCAGTGAGCACATCCCAGGCATGCTGCTGCTCAGGGCTACTGGGAGTGATCATCCAGAGGTGCAAGGAAGGGCCTTTGGATGACAACTCCCAGCAGCCCCGGCGGCAGCATGCCTAGGATGTGCTTGCTGAGGCATTCTGGGAGTCGTAGGAGTCAGGGAACTTGGGCCTAGGCGAGCCCAGTGGCCTTCGAAGGTGGTGAGTGTCGGGGGGCGGAGGAGACCATGAAAGTAGAGCGGGGCGAACGGTGGGGGCCATGGGGTCATCCGTGGAATGCGGAGTCATCTTAAACGGCGAGTATATCCCTAACTCTGTATTTTGTCTTGAAAAGTTGGGGGTCGCCTTATACCCCCTTGTCTTGTATGCTGGAAATATAATTATTTATTTATTTATTTATTTACCTTACTTATATACCGCTGTTCTCAGCCCGAAGGCGACTCACAGCGGTTCACAACAAATACGAACAGCAAAAATTCAGTGCTATAGTATAAAAACAGCCAACAACCCAACACATTACACAATTAATAAACAGTCACTACAATACCCATTCACTGTCGTCTCGTCATCAAAAACATGTTCCAGATCCGTCATCCATTGTTCCATTCCAGTGTTCATTAACCAATCATTGCACTAATTATTGGAACGCCTGCTCAAACAGCCAGGTCTTCACCTTTTTGCGGAATACCATTAGAGATGGTGCTAGTCTAATGTCCGTAGGAAGGGCGTTCCACAGCCGAGGAGCCACCACCGAGAAGGCCCCTAATAGATGTTATGCTCACCTGTGGCATAAATTATTCCCACACAGGATGAGAACAACACTCGTCAGAAGACCTTCATGATCAACATGACCTGTCAGTTTTGCTGGCAGCTGCCTCCCCTCGATTATGTCTGCTCCAATCCTGCAAACTGCAAGACGGTTTCTTGTCCCCGGGAGAGATATATGGCTAACTGCACCGTGCGGGATCATATCCACTGTTTAGGTAACGTGCATCCTATGTATATTATATGGGGGAAGTTTTGACCTATTGTTGCCGTAGATAAGGCATGGGCAAACTTTGGCCCTCCAGGTGTTTTGGACTTCAACTCTCAATTCCTAAAATCCATTTTTTCAAGGCAAAATCCACAATTCCTGAAATCCATTGCTCATATGTAAAAAAGATTAACCTGTTTTTGTTTGAAGGCAACCGTACTTTCCCCAAGATGCTGTATTGTAACTGGACTGGAGGCTACAAATGGTCAACAGCCTTGGCTTTAAGGTAGGCAGAGGATGATCTTATTTTAATTTCCCACTTAACTCCATTCTTTTTTTTTTCGTTTTGTTTTGGACTAGAGCCAACGTACTAATATTATTATATTACAATATTATTATTAGCATTATTATATGGCATTACATTATAATATCATTCATATTATATGTATATGTAATATAATATTATAGTATTAGCATAGCATAATATTAGTATTATTGTATAATAATCCATATATAAATGTGGTGGCTGCCCCGAGCCTTTGGAATACCCTTTGGAATACCCTCCCCAAGGAAATTACTGGTAGTGTATTATATATATTGTGGTATATATACACCCCTCCCCGCAGTACCAACTGCCGCTCTGGGCCAGAGTGAAGAGAGAGGGGGCCAGAAGACAGTTCCACCTTGTCTTCTGTGCTATACTAATAATATAATACAATGTAATATAATATATTGTATTGTATTACATTATATTATATTATTAGTATAGCACATTTAATATTTATAATATTATAATATAATACAATATACTAATATGATATTATAATTATATATTTTATATTACATGCAATATTACTAATAATATTACAATATAATGATATAGTACAATATAGTAAAATATAATACTGATATTGTACTATGTTAATAATATAATATATTGTATGTATATATGTCTTGCGAGCCACTCTGAGTCCTCTTCGGTGTGAGAATGTCGTATATAAATAAATATAAATGTCGTAAATAAATAAATAAAATAAATAATGTTACTAATAATATTGCAGTATAGTGGTATTACTGCCAATTTGTAAGCTGCCTTTGGTCTTGAGAAAGGCGAGATAGAAGTATTATAAATAAATAAATAATGATTTATGATATTTGTACCCTGCCTTTCTCACCCCGGAGGGCACTCAAGGTGGCTTTACATACAGGCAATGATCTGATGCCTTAAAAACACAATGTACACTTAAATAAATATTAAAATAGAATTTAAAAGCTCATTAGAAACAAGCAAAACATTTAAAAACATGAGCATAATCTGGGCCGTTCCAATGGTAATTGCACATTGTTCCAAGTTCCAAATCTATTGCACAAGTTCTCTAAAGACTTGGTCACAAAGCCACGTTTTCACTCTCTTGTGGAAGGTCAGAAGGGGAGGGGGTTGATCCAATATCCCTGGGGAGGGAGTTCCACAGCCAAGGGGCATCACTGAGAAGGCCCTGTCTCTCATCTCTGCCAATCATGCCTGCGAGGGAGGCGGGACCAAGAGCAGGGCCTCCCCAGATGATCTTAAACATGATGGTTCATTGAGGTAGATACGTTCGGACAGATAATACTAATACATTAATTATAATACTACTGATTCATATATTAGTATTACTATATTACATGAATCATAAGACTACTGATGGAGTCCCTGGTGCTGTAGCGGGTGAAACCATTGAGCTGCTGAACTTGCTAACCAAAAGGTTGGTGGTCTGAGTCCAGGGAGTAGGGTGAGCTGCTGTTAGGCCCAGCTTCTGCCAACCTAGCAGTTTAAAAACATGCAAATGTGAGTAGATCAATAGGCACCGCTTTGGTGTGAAGGTAATGGCGCTCCATGCGGTCATGCCGGCTACATGACCTTGGAGATGTCCACGGACAACGCCAGCTCTTCGGCTTAGAAATGGAGATGAGCAGCACTACCCAGAGTTGGACAAGACTAGACTTAATGCCAAGGGGAAATATTTACTTTTTAATACTACTTTTAATATATAATGATATACTCTGTTTGATAATAATAATATTTATTTATTTATTTGCGACATTTATATGCCACCCTTCTCACCCGGAAGGGGACTGAGAACGGCTTACAGTATATTATGTTATTAGCATAGTACAATATCAGTTTTAAATGTAACTATATTGTACTGTACCATTATATTGTAATATTATTAGTAATATTACATGTAATATAAATATATAATTATAATATCATATTATTACTAGTATTATATTGCATTACATAATAATATTATAAATATTATATATATATATATATATATATATACACACACACACACACACACAATATATATATATATATATATGTATATTTTAAGTTGTAATGTTTTGACTGTGAGCTGCTTTGAGTGTCCATATGGAGAGATGAAGTAGGATATAAATAAATAAATAGATAGATAGATAGATATTATTACATTACAATACTATTGGGCACCCCCACTGAACTGCTGAACTTGCTGATTGAAAGGTTGGCGGTTCAAATCCAAGGAGCGGGCTGAGCTCCTGCTGTTAGCCCCAGTTTCTGCCAACCAAGCAGTTTGAAAACATGCAAACGTGAGTAGATCAATAGGTACCGCTTCTGCGGGAAGGTAATGGCACTGTCAGACTGTAGGATCTATGTAGCAATATTAAATAACCACTCACAAGCCGTTTTGCTTTGAAATGGATATATTGCATGTATCTCTGCAGCAAAGAAAGACACTACTGACTTTTCCCCACCACCACTTCCTTTTATACACCTTTCCTGCCCATCTCCCCTCTTCTCAGTTTTCTTATTAGAACTTGTTGCTTCACAAGTTCCAATACAAGGTTTCCAGCATCCTCTGCTGGCTTCAAAATGCCACAGAGAGAGTTGATTCAGCCAGGATGATTCAGTCAGGATGTCACAGAGGGAATTTGTGATGTCTTCATGCCCTCAGAAATTGACTCCTGACAGGCACTCTATGCAGTCATACTGGCCACATGACCTTGGAGGTGTCTATGGACAACACCGGCTCTTCAGCTTAGAAATGCAGATGAGCACCACCCCCCAGATTCGGACACTACTAGACTTAATATCAAGGGGAAATCTTTACCTTTAGACGTTTTGGTCATAAGGACTCATTATATTTGTTACCTTTCTCTTAATTGGCACGTGATCTGTTTGTGGCTTCTTCCCCAGCATCACCCTGGGCGGCTTTGGAGCCGATCGCTTCTACTTGGGCCAATGGCGGGAAGGGCTGGGCAAGCTCTTCAGCTTCGGCGGCTTGGGAATCTGGACTCTCATTGACGTGCTGCTGATCGGAGTCGGCTACGTGGGGCCGGCAGACGGCTCGCTCTATATCTAAATTATTGACCCCAAAAACCCCATTAGGAATGGATTGCGCTTGGAGAGGACCAAAGCTGGACTTCCGAAACAGACCCTAGAAGCACTTATTGCCTAATGTGTGCATATATACTATTTAATGTACAGCATCTGTACTTGGCCTGCCTTTAACTTAAGGTGAAATAAAGACTTGGACCGTTGAGTGACGCTGCTGCCCGGGAGTCTGTTTCTTTAGAGTACGCATGAGCCAACTTTGGCCCTCCCTCCAGGTGTTTTGGACTTCAATTTGGACAGTTCAGTGCGAGAAGGCCTCAGTGGGAGAAGGGCCTCACTATGAGAAGGCCTCAGTGTTAGTTTGCCTCAGTGGGAGAAAGGCCTCCGTTTGAGAAAGCCCTCAGTGTGAAAAGGCCTCAGTGGGAGAAAGGCCTCAGTGTGTTAGTAGGTTTCACTATGAGAAGGCCTCAGTGTTAGTTTGCCTCAGTGGGAGAAAGACCTCCGTTTGAGAGAGCCCTCCGTGTGAGAAGGCCTCAGTGGGAGAAGGGCCTCAGTGTTAGTTTGCCTCAGTGAGAGAAAGGCCTCCGTTTCAGAGAGCCCTCAGTGTGAGAAGGCCTCAGTGGGAGAAGGGCCTCAATGTGTTAGTAGGCCTCACTATGAGAAGGCCTCAGCGTTCGTTTGCCTCAGTGGGAGAAAGGCCTCAGCCCTCAGTTTGAGAAGGCCTCAGTGGGAGAAAGGCCTCAGTGTGTTAGTAGGCCTCAGTTTGAGAAGAACCAGTGTGAGAAACTTCAGTGATAGGAAGCCCCAGGTTGAAGGCCTCACATGCAAAGCTTGTGGGGAAAAGGAAGGAACCTGAGGCTGTTAGTAATGATGGGAGTTGAAATCCAAAACACTTGGAGGGTCAAAGTTGGCCCAGGCCTGCTTTAGGGATTTTCAAATGCACCTTTCTATTTTTTCTGTGAAAAAGTTCGTTAAGTTGCACGACGAAAGCGCACCGCTGTTTCTTTGGGCAAATTTGAATGCATTTGTGATCACAAATATCTCTGGCAAGCTTTCTAACAATAACTATGAATTTGTTGTTGAAAGCTTTCATGGCCAGAATCACTGGGTTGCTGTGAGTTTTCAGACTGTCTGGCCATGTTCCAGAAGCATTCTCTCCTGATGTTTTGCCCACATCTGTGGCAGGCAACCTCAGAGGTTGTGAGGTCTGTTGGAAACTAAGCAAGTGGGGTATATATATGTGTGTGTGTGTGAGGATGTCCAGGGTGGGAGAGAGAACTCTTGTCTGTTGGATGCAAGTGTGAACGTTTCAGTAGACCACTTTAATTAGCATTGAATGGCCTTGCAGCTTCAAATCACAGGATTGCTGTGAGTTTTCCGGGCTGACTGGCCATGTTCAAGAAGCATTCTCTCCTGACATTTTGCCTACATCTATGGCAGGCATCCTCAGAGGTTAACTACAGTAAAAAGAACAATGTAAAACGATGTTTAACGATACTGTCTCAGTCTTCAACTGACTGACCCTCACCGTTCAAAAGTCTGGCCTTATAGGGCTTTCTGGCTTTTGCACACGGCACTAATACTGCGTCATCAATCTTTCTAGAGTATTCTAGAATCTTCCATAGTGTAAGACGCAACATGCATTTTTTCAACCATACGTGATCACGCGATTGCTTATAAAAACTTGAGCCAATATACATTTTTAAATGTCATTTTCGTTTTCAGCACCCCAAAATCATAAAATCATAATCCGTTGAACAGTGTAATAATAATAATCTTTTTTTTACAGCTTTTTTATATTCCGCCCTTCTCACCCTGCAAGGG
The DNA here is from genome assembly GCF_037176765.1 of Anolis sagrei. NCBI lineage: Eukaryota > Metazoa > Chordata > Lepidosauria > Squamata > Anolidae > Anolis > Anolis sagrei. The sequence goes on from NC_090029.1 coordinate 6,610,510, forward strand.
ACTCAAGGCGAATTACAGTGTACACATATATGGCAAACATTCAATGCCAATTTTTGACATACAAACATATACAGACATAGACAGAGGCTATTTAACTTTTTCAGGCCGCCAGGGGAGCTGTCGCTTTCATCGTCCATCTGCGATGCTGATGAAGCATTTCCACATTCCCCGCATGCTTCCCCGCTGGAATGCTTTGCTGGAGTCTTCTTTATGGCCTCATAAATCAGTTAATTTAGCCTCCCCACACTTTTAAGGTAGTACCTAAATTTCCTACTTGACAGATGCAACTGTCTTTCGGGTTGCAAAGGTCAACAACAGGCTACACACAATTGGTTGGAAACCCACTCCAACCCGGGCTGGCTTTGAACTCATGACCTTTTGGTCAGAGTGATCTTAATGCAGCTGACACTCAGCCAGCTGTGCCACAATCTTTATGTATACCCTGCCACCATCTCCCCGATGGGGACTCGGAGCGGCTTACATGAGGCCAAGCCCAAACAACAAATTACAACAGAGTAAAACCGAAAACGCAAACCGAGCTAATCACCTCCCAACAAGGATTCCCCTAGGCAGGAAGCAGCCAGGCTTTGAAGCTGCAAGGTCATTAAATGCTAATCAAGGTAGCCAATGGCAACATTCGCACTTGCCTCAAGCAGACAAGACTTCTTTCTCTCACCCTGGACACCATTCCACAGGTATATAAATCCCACTTGCCTAGTTTCCAACAAACCTCACAACCTGCCATAGGTGTGGGCGAAATGTCAGGAGAGAATGCTTCTGGAACATGGCCAGGCAGCCTGGAAAACACACAACGATCCATAACTATGAACATTGTCTGGAACTGATTCGGAAACTTAGGCCTAAGGAGATCGATGTGACATCTAAAGAAAATAGAACTGAGACGTTTCACAATGTCTGTATCCAAGAAGAGGCCGGTGTCATATGACTACATATAATAGCCAACGAAATGACTAATGTGCCATGATACCTGGCGCTTTGGAATGCTCTCTCCTGTGTCTCGTTACGCACCTTTCGGAATTGGTGCTTCTGTTACATAGCTATGTATGTATAAAGCCATGCAATATAGACTGTGATAGAGAATTCTGGCCATTTTTCATTTCACATACAAGACAACCACCTTCCCAAGTCCTAACTTCTCAACAGATATTTGATGCATTTATGGATCATCTAAACTGTATCTCAGTACCTATTTTGGACACAATATATGCAAAAAAAAATGCAAAAATCTGGTCAGTGCTTTAAAGGTGAAGGAAAATGTTTACCACGCTGCTTAATACGTATTTCTTTTCGGACCTCCTGAATAAACACGCTCAGTAGATTCTTTCAACTCAACACGTATTTCCTGCGTTCTTGAATCACTTGCTTTTTTAACTTCTCAGAGTAGCGGTGATATATATGTTTATGTGTAGGAAGGACTCAATTTTGCAGATTGTTGGATACTGTGAGAATCTGATGTACTTGAATAAATGGCATATCGTTTCATTGTGTGTTGTCATCTTCCATGATGAATTTTTTATTATTTAGTGTTTGGGTTAGTATTTGGAGTATCTGGAGATGTGCACCCTTTGCTTCAGGGAAACGTGTATCAGAAAATAAATCTGGGTTGTTGGAGGTTTTTTCGGGCTATGTGGCCATGTTCTAGAGCAGTGTTTCTCAACCCTCCTAATGCTGCGACCCCTTACCATCCGAGACCTACTTGCTTTTTGGAAAACCTGCAAAACCTTTCTTTTCCGACAAGCTTTCGATGGGTGAATAACTCGGGACTATGTCTGTTCTCGTTTTTATTATATTTTAAAGTTGGTTGTATTGTTTTAATCTACTGCTGTAAACCGCTCCGAGCCAAATTGGGAGTGGCGGCATACAAGTCAAATAAATAAATAAATAAATAAATAAATAATACAATTCCTCATGTTGTGGTGACCCCCAACCATAATATTATTTTTGTTGCTACTTCATAACTTCAATTTTACTCCTGTTATGAATTGTCATGTAAATATCAGATATGCAGGATGTATTTTTGTTCACTGGACCAAATTTGGCACAAATACCCAATACGTCCAAATTTGAATACTGGTGGGGTTGGGTGTGGGGGGATTGATTTTGTCATTTGGGAGTCATAGCTACTGGGATTTATAGTTCACCTACAATCAAAGAGCATTCTGAACTCCACCAACGAGGGAATTGAACCAGACTTGGCACACAGAACTCCCATGACCAACAGAAAATACTGGAAGGGCATTGACCTTGAGTTTGGGAATTGTAGTTCACCTATATCCAGAGAGCATTGTAGACTCATGTAATGATGGATCTGGACCAAATTTGGCACTAATACTCAATATGCCCAAATGTGATTACTGGTCGAGTTTGGGAAAAAATAGAGCTTGGCATTTGGGAGTTGTAGTTTCTGGGATTTATATCTCACCTACAATCAAAGAGCATTCTGAACCTCACCAATGATATGATTGGGTTAAACTTCCCATGCAGAACCCCCATGACCAGCAGACAATTCTGTGTTTCCTGATGGCCTTTGGCGACCCTTCTGACACCCCCTTGTGACCCCCCTAGGGGTCCCGACCCCCAGGTTGAGAAACACTGTTCTAGAAGCATTCTCTCCTGACGTTTCGCCTGCATCTAATAGTATAGTGCTACCTCTGAAGATGCCTGCCATCAATGCAGGCAAAACGTCAGGAGAGAATGCCTCTAGAACAGTGTTTCTCAACCTTCCTAATGCCGTGACCCCTTAATACAGTTCTTCATTTTGTGGTGACCCCCAACCACAACATTGGTTTCGTTGCTACTTCATAACAGTCATTTTACTACTGTTATAAATCATTTTACTACTGTTATAAATATGCCGGATGTATTTTCATTCACTGGATCAAACTGGGCACAAATATCCAATACGCCCAAATGTGAATGCTAGTGGGGTTGAGGGAGGATTTATTTTGTAATTTGGGAGTTGTAGTTGCTGGGATTTAAGTTCACCTATAATCAAAGAGCATTCTGAACTCCACCAGCGATGGATTTGAACCAAACTTGGCACAAAGAGCTCCCATGACCAACAGAAAACACTGGAAGGGTTTGATGGGCATTGACCTTGAGTTTGGGAGTTGTAGTTCACCTATATCCAGAGAGCACTGTAGACTCATGCAATGATGGATCTGGACCAAACTTGTCACAAATACTCAATATACCCAAATGTGAACACTGGTGGAGTCTGGGAAAAATAGACCTTGACATTTGGGAGTTGCTGAGATTTGTAATTCACTACAACCAAAGAACATTCTGAACTCCACCTTTAGAATTGGCTCAAACTTCCCACATGGAATCACCATGACCAACAGAAAATACTGTGTTTTCTGATGGTCTTTAGTGACCCCTCTGACACCCCCCATCAGGGGTCCCGACCCCCAGGTTGAGAAACACTGTTCTAGAACATGGCCATATAGCCCAAAAAAACCTACAAGAACCCAGATTCCGGCCATGAAAGCCTTCGACAATACAGAAAACAAATCTCTCTGCTTGCCATCTAATTGAAGAGACCTAGTAACCTTAAAAAGTTAATGCATTTTTAATTTCCACTGGAGAAATTACACTGCTTAGCCGGTATTGCACCACCTGACATCCGCCGGGAAGTAGCAGCCAATAGTTAAAGGACCAAGGCAGAGACATCTCCAGCTCATCCCCTGTTTGGGTATCAGCCAGCACGTCAACGACTTAAATCCAGACATAGTTTTCTAAGATCTACAGAGACACTCTCTGGAACACCTCAGCAAGCGAGAGTCCAAAAGTGGCAGGCTCAAACCCAGAACCTCAACCAATGGCTTTATTTATTTATTGTGTCATCCGCAACCAGAACATTGTATTACATTTCTAACAGAACAAAACAAACAAACAGATAAAAAAAACACAAATTTTGCAAACTTGGTAGCTGATTAGATGTCCTTTGACCAGTATCTGGCCACTTGGAGTGCCTCTGGGGTTGCCGCAATAAGGTCCTCCATTGTGCATGTGGCAGGGCTCAGGTTGCATTGCAGCAGGAGGTCAGTGGTTTGCTCTTCTCCACACTCGCGTGTCGTGGATTCCTCTCATCCTTCTCTTCTTCAGGCTAAACATGCCCAGCTCCTTTAGCCGCTCCTCATAGGGCTTGTTCTCCAGACCTTTTATCATTTTAGTCGCTCTCCTCTGGACACATTCCAGCTTGTCAATATCTCTCTTGAATTGTGGTGCCCAGAATTGGACACAATATTCCAGATGTGGTCTAACCAAAGCAGAATAGAGCATGGGGAGCATGACTTCCCTAGATCTAGACACTATGCTCCTATTGATGCAGGCCAAAATCCCATTGGCTTTTTTGCCGCCACATCACATTGTTGGCTCATGTTTAACTTGTTGTCCACGAGGACTCCAAGATCTTTTTCACACGTACTGCTCTCGAGCCAGGCCTTGTCCCCCATTCTGTCTCTTTGCATTTCATTTTTTCTGCCAAAGTGGAGTATCTTGCATTTGTCACTGTTGAACTTCATTTTGTTAGTTTTGGCCCATCATCTCTCTAATCTGTCAAGATCGTTTTGAATTCTGCTCCTGTCCTCTGGACTATTGGCTCTCCCTCCCAATTTGGTGTCTCAGACTCAGCCCCCCCGAATCAAACTCACCCCCCCCCCCCAATCAAAATCCTGGCTATGGGCCTGGTCCCTGGGAATCACCCCAGCCAAAAAAGGAACTTTTCTACCTCCCGATTCCTCTGTTTGCCTCCAGGGGGCGCTGAAGGGCAGTTGTGTGCGTCACGGAGGCGCGAATGCGCAATGGAGAAGGGAAGGGGGGACCTTCCTGGAGAGAGCCTGGAGATCTAAGGAAGGGGGGTTTGGGGTTTGGGAGGAGGCTGGCAGATCCCCAAGCCCTTCCCCGAGGCTCTGGTAAAGGGGGTGAAGCTCTCCCGGAGGTACAAGCACCAAGCCATGGAGGCAGAAGAAGAGGAGGGGGCGAGGAGGAGCTTTTTCCAGCGCCTCCCCAAAGTGGTGAGCTTGGCGCTTTTGTTTACAGACTTTTGGAAACCCTGAAAGGCACCAGATCCTGGTCTGATCTTGGAAGCGAGGCAGGGTTAAGATTGGCAATTAGGACCTGTAAGGATCTCTGGTTTATTTATTGATTTATCGTGTCAGGAGCAACCAGACATTTGTATTACATTTTTAACAAAACAAACAAACAGACAAAACACAAAGTGTGCAAATTTGGTAGCTGATTAAATGTCCTTTGACCAGTATCTGGCCCCTTGGAGTGCCTCTGGTGTTACTATAAGAAGGTCCTCCATTGTGCATGTGGCAGGGCACAGATTGCTTTGCAGCAGGTGGTCTGTGGTTTGCTCTTCTCCACACTCGCATGTCAAGGATTCCACTTTGTGGCCCCATTTCTTAAGATTGGCTCTGCATCTCGTGGTGCCAGAGCACAGTCTGTTCAGCGCCTTCCAAGTCGCCCAGTCCTCTGTGTGCCCAGGGGGAGTCTCTCATTTGGTCTCAGCCATTGATTGAGGTTCTGGGTTTGAGCCTGCCACTTTTGGACTCTCACTTGCTGGGGTTGTTCTGTCGCCGCTGGGCCCGTAGTTAGTTGACTCTGAAAATAGGATGTGTAACCTTTGCCCAGAGCCCCCGGTGGCGCAGTGGGTTAAAGCACTGAGCTGCTGAGCTTAGAATCATAGAATCAAAGAGTTGGAAGAGACCTCATGGGCCATCCAGTCTAACCCCATTCTGCCAAGAAGCAGGAATATTGCATTCAAATCACCCCTGACAGATGGCCATCCAGCCTCTGCTTAAAAGCTTCCAAAGAAGGAGCCTCCACCACACTCCGGGGCAGAGAGTTCCACTGCTGAACGGCTCTCACAGTCAGGAAGTTCTTCCTAATGTTCAGATGGAATCTCCTCTCTTGTAGTTTGAAGCCATTGTTCGATCAACAATTGCTTGTTGATCGAAAGGTCGCAGGTTCGATTCCGGGGAGCGGCGTGAGCTTCCGCTGTCAGCCCTAGCTTCTGCCAACCTAGCAGTTCGAAAACATGCAAATGTGAGTAGATCAATAGGTACCGCTCCGGCGGGAAGGTAACGGCGCTCCATGCAGTCATGCCGGCCACATGACCTAGGAGGTGTCTACGGACAACGCTGGCTCTTCGGCTTAGAAATGGAGATGAGCACCACACCCCAGAGTCAGACATGACTGGACTTAATGTCAGGGGACTACCTTTACCTAACCTTTGCCCAGCGGGAAGCCAGGGGCCTAAGGAGAGGTTCTCAGAGGTTTCCACTACAAAAGAATCTTCAGATGGCTAGATAAGTATAACAAAGTCTTTTATTAATGAAATCAAACAGGAACTTCAAGGCTTTCTTGATAAAGTATTGGTTCTCGCAATCTTGTCCACAGGGGACAGGCACTATCTTCTGTAACGTTTTCTTTAAAGGAAAATTCCCCTTTTTAACTTCTCCCAGGCTGACTGAAATCCAACCCCCTCTGGTGTGTGCTCCGCTACCGGGCCGAACTGCTTCTCGGACGCCGAGTGGACCTACCAGCAAGGCACTGGATATTTTTCAGCTGGAGTTAGTCTTTAAGGCTGTTTTCCTGGAAATTCCCACAGCTGTGGGAATGCTTCCCTGGAGTTCTTAGGAGACTCTTAAAGCTGTTCTCCTCTGGATTTCTTTCCTTTCTGTTTCTGTTGGAAATTCTTAAAGCTTGAAGCCTTTGTACAGGGGAAGTTACATCCTATACAAAGGCTAACCTGGCTGAGACTAACTAACAAAATGGCTCACTTCCCTTCCAAAGCCCAAAAGGGGGCGGGACTAGGGAACCTAATGATAATTGACAAGCTATTGACCCAATAACCGCAAAGTAAAGAAAGCCATCTAACTGCAAAGGCATAGAACTTTAAAATACATGCAGCAATCAACAAATAGCAAGATAAGCTGGAGTTCCTGGTGCGGCTGTCCCAGAACAGGGGTGTTCCAGCGAGTGTCTCTGCAGATCTTAGAAAACTATTTCTTGATTTAAGTCGTTGACGTGCTGGCTGATACCCAGACAAGGGATGAGCTGGAGATGTCTCTGCCTTGGTTCTTTCACTATTGGCTGCTACTTCCCGGCGGATGTCAGGTGGTGCGATACCGGCTAAACAGTGTAATTTCTCCAGTGGTGTAGGGCGCAGACACCCCGTGATAATGCGGCATGTCTCATTAAGAGCCACATCCACTGTTTTAGTGTGGTGAGATGTGTTCCACACTGGGCATGCGTACTCAGCAGCAGAGTAGCACAGCGCAAGGGCAGATGTCTTCACTGTGGCTGGTTGTGATCCCCAGGTTGTGCCAGTCAGCTTTTGTATGATATTATTTCTGGCACCCACTTTTTGCTTGATGTTCAGGCAGTGCGTCTTGTAGGTCAGAGCACGGTCCAAAGTGACTCCCAGGTATTTGGGTGCGCTGCAATGCTCCAGTGGGATTCCTTCCCAGGTAATCCTCAGAGCTCGGGATGCTTGTCTGTTCTTGAGAGGAAAAGCACATGTCTGTGTTTTAGATGGATTAGGGATCAGCTGGTTTTCCCTGGAATAGGCAGTAAGGGCAGCTAGAGCTTCGGAGAGCTTCTGTTCAACTATCTCAAAGCTCCCTGCTTGAACGGTGATGGCACGATCATCAGCATAGATGAAACTCTCTGTCCCTTCTGGCAGTGGCTGGTCATTTGTGTAGATGTTGACATGGATGGGGCAAGCACGCTCCCCTGGGGCAGGCCGTTCTTCTGTTTCCGCCATCTGCTTCTCTGGCCCTGGACTCAACAAAAAAGCTCCTGTTTTGTAGCAGGTTTCCTTCTCAGGTGAAGTTTATTATTATTGGAGTGTTGTGTGGTTTCTGGGCTGCATGGCTGTGTTCTGCAGCCTGGAAACCAGACAACACCCCAGTGATTCTGGCCATGAAAGCCTTCAACAAGAATCATCTGAGCAACGGTGTTGTGCCTCTGCTTGTAGTCTGTCTGCGCGATCTTCTTGCAGCAGCTGAGGATGGGATCTATTGTTTCATCTGCTTCCTTGCAGAGTCTACATTTGGGATGTGTCATCGACTTTTCAATTCTGGCATTGGTTCTAATGGCTTGTTCTTGGGCTATTATTATTATTATTATTTGGGTAGAGAGAACAGGAAGCAATGCGTGCAACACCAGGAAGATTTTATTTTTCTTGTTTAGGAGCTCCATGCACATTTGAACGGCTCCATCAGTTCCGACACCATGAAGAAACTGCTGGCCTCCAAACCAGAACTTCAGTTGAGTGATGGAATGACAACAATTGACAAGGGGAAGAAGCGAAGTCTGGAAGAGTAAGTGCGGCTGAGTTTATGGAGTGTAAAATCCATGGCACAAAAGAAAACCATACCAGAATTTATTAGGAAGGAACAGTAATCTGTAATCTGCATCCAGCCAAAAATCAGGAGAAGCATGAAAGAATCGTTGAGTCCATTCCAAAAGCTAATATTATGGGAACATGTTGCTATTCTGGATTTTGGAATTCCGATAAAGAATCTTTTGTACTTTTATGTGATTCTTTTTCTTTTTAACCATTTGTCGATGCAGATGTTTTCAGATGTTTCAGATGATCCATCGGATTACCAATCGGACTGAAGACATATTAATGGTAGGCAAATTCAAGGTTCTTTTTGTTGAGATTCAAGCCTACACTGCCCAAGTCCCCGGACCTCAATGAGGAACAGTGTAGTCAGCTTAGAATAGGCAGAGGGTTTCCCTTCCTCCATGTCTCCTGCATGCCAGTCTATATAAATAAAAATGTAATGTTAGTTCGTGCTACCATCAGAACTCAAAAACCACTGGGGGAATTGACACCAAATTTGGACACAAGACACCTAACACTCCAATTTATGTCCTCCACTCAAAAACATTTATTTTTGTCATTTGGGAGATGCAGTTGTTCGGATTTATAGTTCACCTACACTCAAAGAACATTCTGAACTCCACCAATGATGGAATTGGGCCAAACGTAGCACACAGGGCTCCCATGACCAACAGAAAAAACTGGAAAGGTTTAGTGGACATTGACCTTGAGTTTGGGAATTATAGTTCACCCACATCCAGAGAGCACTGTGGACTTAAACAATGATGGATCTGGACCAAACTTGGCACGAATATTCCATATGCCCAAATATGAACACAGATGGAGCTTAAGGGAAATAGACCTTGACATTTGGGAGTTGTAGTTGCTGGGATTTATAGTTCACCTACAATCAAAGAGCATTCTGAACTCCAGCAGTGATGGAATTCAACCAAACATGGCATACAGGACTTCCATGACCAACAGAACATACTGGAAGGGTTTGGTGGGCATTGACCTTGAGTTTGGGAGTTGTAGTTCACCTACATCCAGAGAGCACTGTGGACTCACACAATTATGGATCTGGACCAAACTTGACACAAACATTCCATATGCCTAAATATGAACACAGATGGAGTTTGGAGGAAATAGACCTTGACATTTGGGATTTGTAGTTCCTGGGATTTATAGTTCACTACAATTAAAGAGCATTCTGAAACCCACAAACGACAGAAATGGGGCAAACTTCCCACACAGAACCCCCATGGCCAACAGAAAATACTTAAGGCCATCCAATCCAACTCTCTTCACCAGGGCAAGAAAATGTCATCAGAGCCTTCCTGACAAAGAGCCATCCAGTCATAAATATAGATAGATAGATATGATTCACACACAGAGAGATATAGTATCATAGATTTGAAAGGGACCCCTGAAGAAGGACTATGATATGTTGCATATTCCAGAGGAGGCAAACCAGACACTTTCCACATCAGCACTGACAAAGAAACAGCAAGAAATACTGTTTACTCACAAGCAGAAAGGAATTACATATATTAGAAACCAACACTTTCTCATTACTTTATTTTCCAGATCAACAGACTGGGCCACAGCAATGTGTGGCAGGGGACAGCTAGTTGGAAATATATCTGTTTTCTCTTTTTTTCTGCTCTCATTCTGATCGGTTGTGTAAAACGGATACTTTTCTACTGCAAGCCTTTACTTCAGCTTTTTCCTCTGAGTGTGTGCTGTGTGCTTTGAGATCTCTCTCTGGTTGTGTGTCAGGAGAGCTGTAGTGACTGCTGTTTTTTCCTCTCTTGAAACCTTAGACGAGATGGGTGTGAGAGTAGCTCAGACCCAGTTATTTACTATTAAGAAATGCAGTTATTAGTGTATTAGTGTATTAGTGTAAATAAACCTTTTGTTGTCGAAGGCTTTCATGGCTGGAATCACTGGGTCGTTGCGTGTTTTTCGAGCTGTATGGCCATGTTTCAGGAGAGAATGCTTCTGCATCACAGGCGCGCTTGGTGGGGACGAGAGACAGGGCCTTCTCAGTGGTGGCCCCTCGGTTGTGGAACGCTCTGCCTGCAGATAGCAGATCGGTCCCCTCCCTGCTGGCATTTCAGAGGAAAGTGAAGACCTGGCTGTTCGAACAAGTATTTGGTTAAACAGTGTAATTGAACATAGGAATACGGAATAATGGATGATGAGACTGGATTCTGATTTTACTGTTGAGGCGCTAATGATTGTTATACGGATGTTTAACTATTTATGTTACAATTGTTTTTAATTGCCCTATACTTGTCTCGTGATGTCTTGTATTGATGTTGTTCACCGCTTTGAGTCGCCTGAGGGCTGAGAAAAGCGGTATATAAATAAAGTAAAGTAAATAAATAAATAAGAATACAATAAAAACAATTAATATAATATAAAATATGATAAAATCAATAACAACATGTGGCAACATTGTCCAATTACATTCGTCCAGTCAGTCCATTTTCCTATGTCCATTACACTGTATTTGCAAACATTTGCTTGAAAGGCCAAGTCTTAACTTTCTTCCGAAATGTTAAAAGGGAGGGGGGCGATTTAATATCCCTAGGGAGGGCATTCCATAGCCGAGGGGGCACCACTGAGAAGGTCCTGTCTCTCGTTCCCGTCAGCCGTGCTTGTGACGAAGGCCGGATCGAGAGCAGGGATCTTAAATTCCTAGGTGAGACGTAGAAGGAGATACGTTCGGACAGATACGCTGGGCCGGAACCATATATCCGAGCAGAGGATGTTCCATTGCGTGGTAGAATGAAACAGGAAATAACACTTTCAAACCAGGAACATTTTTTTTCCAAATTTTGTTACGTAGTGCAATTGTAAATTCCTGTTTTCCATGACACATTTCTATGGTCATTTTAGGTAACCAAAGAAGTTATCCAGGAATTTGCTACTGATGGGGTCAAGTATCTGGAGCTCCGGAGCACACCCCGAGACGAACCTGCCACAGGTGACTACGCGTTTTCTGTCTTTCATTTTATAGTTTCGTGCTGTCTCCCACTTAGACACACACTCACCTTCCCAATTTTTCATCTTCCATGAAGCACTCTTCCCCTTTTTCAAAAATGCAAAAATGCAGGAGGTTTAGCAAAATGCAGGAGGTTGCAAGTTCAAAGCCCCAGGTCGGCGTGAGTGGCCGACCATCAGCCCTGCTCACTGTTTACCTAAGCAGTTCGCAAACTGTAATTAGAGAAATTAAAAAAGCGGGGGAGGTGTTTTACAATGTCATAAAGAAAAAGAAGATCAGAAAATGCTGGAATGAGGAAGTCCTGACAGCTCTTTGTCATAGAGGATGGAGTGACGGCACTCCCTGTGGACTTGAGCCCAACCGTCCATGGCATCGAAACAACACCTCTTTCTGTGTTGTCTGTCTGTGTACTGTCTATACAAAATGGCATTGAATGTTTGCCGTGTATGTGTACTTGTGATCCGCCCTGAGCCCCCTTCGGGGTATATAAATATAAATAAGGTGTTGTTATTATTATTATTATTATTATTATTATTTCACTGACACAAAACCACAGTATGTCACAGCAAACGAGATCTATATGCTGGATTTCGTATCACAAAATCATCATCATTATTATTATTATTATTATTATTATTATTATTATTTTACTGACACAAAACCACAGTGTGTCACAGCAAACAAGATCTCTGTGCTGGATTTCGTATCACAAAATCATCATTATTATTATTATTATTATTATTCTGACACAAAACCACAGTATGTCACAGCAAACGAGATCTCTATGCTGGATTTCGTATCACAAAATCATTATTATTATTATTATTATTATTATTCTGACACAAAAGCACAGTATGTTACAGCAAACAAGATCTATATGCTGGATTTCGTATCACAAAATCATTACCATTATTATTATTATTATTATTATTATTATTATTATTATTATTTCACTGACACAAAACCACAGTATGTCACAGCAAACAAGATCTATATACTGGATTTCATATCACAAAATAATAATAATAATAATAATAATAATAATAATAATCATTATTATACTGACACAAAAGCACAGTATGTCACAGCAAACAAGATCTATATGCTGGATTTCATATCACAAAATAATAATAATAATAATAATAATAATAATAATCATTATTATACTGACACAAAAGCACAGTATGTCACAGCAAACAAGATCTATATGCTGGATTTCATATCACAAAATAATAATAATAATAATAATAATAATAATAATCATTATTATACTGACACAAAAGCACAGTATGTCACAGCAAACAAGATCTATATGCTGGATTTCATATCACAAAATAATAATAATAATAATAATAATCATTATTATACTGACACAAAAGCACAGTATGTCACAGCAAACAAGATCTATATGCTGGATTTCATATCACAAAATAATAATAATAATAATAATAATAATAATAATAATCATTATTATACTGACACAAAAGCACAGTATGTCACAGCAAACAAGATCTATATGCTGGATTTCATATCACAAAATAATAATAATAATAATAATAATAATAATAATAATCATTATTATACTGACACAAAAGCACAGTATGTCACAGCAAACGAGATCTATATGCTGGATTTCATATCACAAAATAATAATAATAATAATAATAATCATTATTATACTGACACAAAAGCACAGTATGTCACAGCAAACAAGATCTATATGCTGGATTTCATATCACAAAATAATAATAATAATAATAATAATAATCATTATTATACTGACACAAAAGCACAGTATGTCACAGCAAACAAGATCTATATGCTGGATTTCATATCACAAAATAATAATAATAATAATAATAATAATAATCATTATTATACTGACACAAAAGCACAGTATGTCACAGCAAACGAGATCTATATGCTGGATTTCATATCACAAAATAATAATAATAATAATAATAATAATAATAATAATAATCATTATTATACTGACACAAAAGCACAGTATGTCACAGCAAACAAGATCTATATGCTGGATTTCATATCACAAAATAATAATAATAATAATAATAATAATAATAATAATAATCATTATTATACTGACACAAAAGCACAGTATGTCACAGCAAACGAGATCTATATGCTGGATTTCATATCACAAAATAATAATAATAATAATAATAATAATAATCATTATTATACTGACACAAAAGCACAGTATGTCACAGCAAACAAGATCTATATGCTGGATTTCATATCACAAAATAATAATAATAATAATAATAATAATAATCATTATTATACTGACACAAAAGCACAGTATGTCACAGCAAACGAGATCTATATGCTGGATTTCATATCACAAAATAATAATAATAATAATAATAATAATAATAATCATTATTATACTGACACAAAAGCACAGTATGTCACAGCAAACGAGATCTATATGCTGGATTTCATATCACAAAATAATAATAATAATAATAATAATAATAATTATTATTATTATTATTCTGACACAAAACCACAGTATGTCACAGCAAACGAGATCTATATGCTGGATTTCGTATCACAAAATCACAAGTCGAACACTTCCCAAGCGTCAAGGACTCTGTGATGTATTTTCAAATGATGTGTGCAGATCCAAGTAAGGTGGCCTTTTGCAGTTGACAGATTGTGATTTTGTCAATGTTTATGGTTTCCAAATGCCGGCTGCGAATCTTTTGGCACGGCTCCCAATAATAATAATAGTAATAATAATAATAACAACAACAACAACAACAACAACAACACTCTGTTTCCTTAGGAATGACTAAAAGATCATACATAGAAGCTGTCCTCGAAGGCATAAGGCAATGCAAAGAAGATGAGCTAGATATTGATGTCAGGTAGGTGAGAAAACTGCGGCCGGCATAGATACCTATATAGTAGACTTGTTTGATTTTTAAAAAATGGTTCAAAACTCGTTTCGGATGTAGCCCCGCTGGTGGTTCGATTCTAAAGTCAATTCCGATTTTCACTGAAAATAAATGTTCAAAACTTTTCGAAACTTCAGAGACTTCCGAATCCTTTTGTTAATGGTTTGAAAGTGTTCTTTCCTGTTTCATTGGGTGGTCTTTACTTTAAAAGTAGTTGTTTTACTCCAGAAGCGGGGAAAAGCAAGTATTTTTTTTCCTGTATTGTCGAAGGCTTTCATGGCTGGAATCACTAGGTTCTTGTGGGTTTTTTTGGGCTATAGGGCCATGTTCTAGAGGCATTTCTCCTGACGTTTCTCCTGCATCTCTGGCAAGCATCCTCAGAGGTAGTGAGGTCTGTTGGAATTAGGACAATGGGTTTATATACCTGTGGAATGGCTGGGGTGGGGCAAGGAGCTCTTCCCTGCTGCAGTTAGGTGTGAATGTTTAGCTGATCACCTTCATTAGCATTTGAAGGCCTGCCTGAGCCTGGGAAAATCTGTTGCTGGGAGGTGTTTATCTGTGTCTGGGTTTTTCCTCTCTGTTGTTTAGCTGTTATAATTTTAGAGTTTTTTAATACTGGTAGCCAGATTTTGTTCATTTCCATGGTCTCTTCCTTTCTGTTGACATTGTCCACATGCTTGTGGATTTCAATGGCTTCTCTGTGTAGTCTGACATGGTGGTTGTTGGTGTGGTCCAGCATTTCTGTGTTCTCAAATAATATGCTGTGTCCAGGCTGGTTCATCAGGTGCTCTGCTGTGGCTGACTTCTCTGGTTGAAGTAGTCTTCAGTGCCTTTCATGTTCCTTGATGCGTGTCTGGGCAATGCTGCGTTTGGTGGTCCCTATGTAGACTTGTCTACAGCTGCATGGTACACGGTAGACTCCTGCAGAGGTGAGAGGATCCCTCTTGTCCTTTGCTGAACGTAGCATTTGTTGGATTTTCTTGGTGGGTTTGTAGAGAGGAAAAAACCAGGCACAGATTAACACCTCCCAGCAACAGATTTTCCCAGGCTCAGGCAGGCCTTCAAATGCTAATGAAGGTGATCAGCTAAACATTCACACCTAACTGCAGCAGGGAAGAGCTCCTTGCCCCACCCCAGCCATTCCACAGGTATATAAACCCATTGTCCTACTTCCAACATACCTCACTACCTCTGAGGATGCTTGCCATAGATGCAGGCGAAACGTCAGGAGAAATGCCTCTAGAACATGGCCATATAGCCCAGAAAAACCCACAAGAACCTATTTTTTTTCCTTCTCTGGTTTAAAACTGGCTTCTCTGGCTTGAGCAAGGCCAGGGACCAGAAGCAGGAGAAAGCAAGTGGAGTAAATTCTTTTCTTCTCTGGTTTAAAACTGGCTTCTCTGGCTTGAGCGAGGCCAGGGACCAGAAGTGGGGAAAACTGAGTGATTTCTGACTCACTTCATGAGTCGTAACAAAAATGGAGGAAAATGCTTCGGAAGGCAAAGGGACTTCCAGTTTTCTTAAAAACGTCAAAATGGCTTCAAAAAGGTAATTTTTCCAAATTTATTCCGAATTACTAACTTTCCGATGGTACCACAATTCAGTGACAAAGTATTTGTTCTGTTCGTAGATTTCCCTAATGCAGACTTGCAAATTTCCCTTACATTCTAGATTTCTAGTGTCTGTGGACAGAAGAACGGGACCGACAGTTGCTAAAGAAATAGTGAAACTGGCCCAAGACTTTCTCCTTTCCTCCGATGGACTGGTTTTGGGGCTTGATCTCAGCGGAAATCCTAATGTAAGGTTTCGTCAAAACTAAATGGTAACCCTTCAACCCATCAGGGTATTTTAGGAGTTCCTTTTTCAACTGCATTTCTTGACTATTTCGATTTTGTGTCCCCTTCCAGGCAGGACATGGCCGGGACTTTTTGGAGCCTCTGTTAGAAGCCAGAAAAGCTGGCCTGAAGTTGGCATTGCACCTTTCGGAGGTAATGCAAGCCTGGGCTTTGTTTTTATATAGGCAGGACATTTATTATATATTTATTGTATAGATTTTAATGCATTTCCCTTGTGTTGCTGTTTGCCGCCTTGAGAAAGGTGTGATCCATAGAATTAAAAAGGTAAAGTTTGTTTGTGGGATTAACGTAACTCAAAAACCACTGGAAGAATTGATACGAAATTTGGACACAATACGCCTAACAGTCCAACGAGTGTCCAGAACCCTTAAACACACATGCACGCACACACACACACACAAAGCCCCCCAAATACAACATATATACATACACATACACTCATATGCATATGCACATGCACACATTCATACACACACACACACACACACGTGTCTGTATATATATATATATATATATATATATATATATATATATGCACAAACACACACAAAGATACACATATACACACATACATATACATACACACATGCACATGTATATGCACACATACATATTTACATATACACATTCACACATATACATATCCACATACATACATATATACACACAGATATGCATATAGTCAAGCACACACATATACACAATATGCATGTACACATATAAACACACAAATACACACACACATATATACACACACTTTTATATGCACCCATATATATATATACATATATACATGTACACCTGCACATATACATATACACATGCAGACACATATACATATCCACATGCATACATATATACACACAGATATGCATATAGACAAGCACACACATATACACAATATGCATGTACACATATAAACACACAAATAGACACAAACATATATATATACACACACACTTATATACACCCTATATATATACACTATATATATACACACATATATACATATACACATATGTACATATACATGCACACAATATATATACATATACACATGCACACACATATACATATCCACATGCATACCTATATACACACAGATATGCATATAGACAAGCACACACATATACACAATATGCACGTACACATATAAACACACAAATACACACACACATATATACACACACACTTATATACACCCATATATATATATATACACACACATACATATATACATATACACATGCACACACATATACATATTCACATGCATACATATATACACACAGATATGCATATAGACAAGCACACACATATACACATTATGCACGTACACATATAAGCACACAAACACACACACACATATATATACACACACTTATATACACCCATATATATATATATACACACACATACATATATACATATACACATGCACACACATATACATATTCACATGCATACATATATACACACAGATATGCATATAGACAAGCACACACATATACACATTATGCACGTACACATATAAGCACACAAACACACACACACATATATATACACACACTTATATACACCCATATATATATATATATACACACACACACATGCACATATACATATACATATACACAGATATGCATATAGACAAGGACACACATATACACAATATGCATGTACACATATAAACATGTACACATATAAACACACAAATACACAAATTTATACACACATATATATATATACACCCACATATATATACACACATATACGTAGACTGGGCCACAGCAATGCGTGGCAGGGACGGCTAGTAATAAAATAAAATATAAATTAAGGCAAGTGTAAATCGTATAAACCAAGAATCTAAGAGAGGTGAACACGTTACACACATGTCTATTAAGTACTATTAAACAAGATTTATTGACTTCCTCTGAGGCTGAGAGAGAATGACTTTCCAAGCTCACCGAATGGGTTTCCAAGTTTGTGGATTCGAACCCAGATTCTCCAGACTTGTTTACACCATGATACTACACTTGTAACATAGCATGAATAGTGGAACCATGGTGTTCTCCTTCTCTGGTGGTTTTTAAACAGAGGCTGGATGGCCATCTGTCGGGAGGGCTTTGATTGTGCCTTTCTGCATGGAATTGGACTGGAAGGCCCTCGGGGTTTCCCCTGACTGTCATTTCCAAGCTCTGGTGAGAGATAATGCCTTACTGAGTGTGTCTGACTTGCTTTTAGATCCCAAACCAAGAAGAGGAGACCAGGCTTCTCCTGGGACTCCCGCCTGACAGAATCGGGCATGGGACGTTCCTCCATTCCCCGTCATCCCCGGATCTCACGGAGATCGTCAGGAAAAACCACATCCCCCTTGGTAAGAACAGGCATTGAAAGGCTGAATGCAAAAATTGGCGTCCTTTTGATGCACTTCTTCTCCGGTATTGTGACCTGAGATGAGAGATGAGAGTAAACAAAGAGCAACTCTCAAAAAAACAAAAACAAAAACAGGGGAATTCCAGACAAGAAACAATCAGGGACAGCTAATCACCTCCCAACAAAGGATTCCCCCAGGCAGGAATCTGCAAGGCTATTCCAATGCTAAACAAAATGATTAATTGCAACATTCACACTTGCCTCCAACAGACAAGAGTTCTTTCTCCCACCCTGGACCTTTCATAGATCTATCAACCCCATTTTCCTACAAGGGTTGAATGATAAGTAATGCCTCCACCTTCGTAACTCCTCAACAGATGGCAGTACTGATATGCAGCAGGAACTGGCTTGTTCAGTAGGCTCTCCTCTACAGTTCCATTTTGGCGGGAAGCCTTAGCATTGAACGGTTATGTTGTTAAAGTCCGAAATATGGAACCCCGCGCAGACGGTCGGTCAATGCGACTTAAGCAACGTGCAGTCATGGAATTCTTGACAGCAGAAGGTGTCACCCCAAAGGAGATTCATCAGAGAATGCAAGCTGTTTATACCTCTGAGGATGCCTGCCATAGATGTGGGTGGAACGTCAGGAGAGAATGCTTCTGGAACATGGCCAGACAGCCCGGATAACTCACGGCAACCCAGAACCCTTGTTTGTTTAAAGAAAGTGTGGACGTTGCAATAAGCAAGCTTTTATTAACATTTGAATAGCCAAGAAGTCAATCAGTGAGGGTATCTGCATTGAGGTAGCCTGGCCTTTGTTGCCTGGAGGCACCCTCTGTTTGGGAGGTGTTAATTAGCTCTTGATTGCTTGATGTCTGGAGTTCTCCTGTGGTGTTCATTATTTACTATCCTCCCTCCTAGGATTTATGGACAAAATCCGGTGACTAGTATTAAAAATACACCAGAATGAAGACAGTAAATAATGGACACCACCGAAAAACAGGAGAACCCCAGACAACAAGCAGTCAAGGGGTCAGTGAACACCTTCCAGACAAAGACCAGGCCACCTCAATGCAAACTTCTAATGCTAATTCAAACTTGGTAATTGCAACATCCACACTCCACTTGCCTCGCCTCCAATAGGACCTCTGAATATGCCATTAGCCACAAATGCAGGCAAAACGTCAGGAGAGAATGCTGCTGGAACATGGCCAAACAGTCCAAAAACCTCACAGCAACCTAATGAATCTGGCTATGAAAGCCTTCAACAATATTATAATAATATGATATTATGATAGTTATATTAATTATTAATAATTAATATAATTAATTGTTATATTATTATAATTATATATTAATATATTGTATATTATAATAATATATTGTATGTATTGCTACTGCTGCAACTTATGTAATGTTCTCATCCCGTAATATTTTCTATTTTCTGCCTTATAGTTATATTAGTAATTAATATAATTAATTAATTGTTATATTATTATAATTAAATATTATTATAATATATTATATATATTGCTACTGCTGCGACTTATGTAATGTTCTCGTCCCATAATATTTTCTCTTTTCTGCCTTATATTAATAATTAATAATTAATATAATTAATTGCTATATTATAATATGTAATAATATATAATAATATATAATAACATATTATATATTATATTATATTATATTATATTATATATTATATGCTACTGCTGCGACTTATGTAATGTTCTCGTCCCATAATATTTTCTCTTTTCTGCCTTATATTAATAATTAATAATTAATATAATTAATTGCTATATTATAATATGTAATAATATATAATAATATATAATAACATATTATATTATATTATATTATATTATATTATATTATATTATATATTATATGCTACTGCTGCGACTTGTGTAATGTTCTCTCCCTGTAATATTTTCTATATTACAATTTCTTTCAGAATTGTGCCTGACGTCAAACCTCAAAGCAGAGACTGTGCCTTCAAGCGACCAGCACCATTTTAGCTTTTGGTACAACATGGGGCATCCTCTGGTGCTTTGTGTAAGCTGGTTTGTTTTAATGGAATAAATGGGCTGGAGAAGGGCAGAATATCTTTTTGGAAAATCATTGTCCGTTTTCAGATTGACCACTACTTCTTAAGATGCATCTACACTGCAAATGTGGGTAGATCAATAGGTACCGCTCCGGCGGGAAGGTAACGGTGCTCCATACAGTCATGCCGGCCACATGACCTTGGAGGTGTCTATGGATAATGCCGGCTCTTCGGCTTAGAAATGGAGATGAGCACCACACCCTAGAGTCAAACATGACTGGACTTAATGTCAGGGGACAACCCTTACCTTCCCTTATACAAAATATTATATTACATTATATTATATTATTAACATAGCATTAAGTATTCAAAGGGATGGGCAAAGTGATACAAGTCTTTCAGATCTTTCCTGTGGCCATTTAGTGTTGGCACCAGATATCATTTCCGGTTTATTGCCAGTAGGTATTCCATAAATGTGCATGTTTTTCAGCTATATAAAGAATTAATATTGTTTTCTTTGTCAGACGGATGATAAAGGCGTCTTTGCAACTGACTTGTCTCAGGAGTATCAGCTGGTGGCGGATACATTTCATCTCTCCCAAGGACAGATCTGGGACATCTCCTATCGTGCCATCGACCACATTTTTGCATCCAGCCAGACGAAGATGCATCTCAAAGAACGGTGGCAAGAACTGAAACCATCTCTACTTAAATAGCAGACACTGAATATCAACATGTGACTTACGTAGAGAAAAGTTGGGCAAAATAAAGTGTATGGATTGTATGCCCCAATCCTCAATATATATGTTAAGGAAATATTTACAAGGCTCCTTACATTAAGCAGGAAGTCAACACAAAGCTCCTTATGGTTAACACCAATTAAGGAGAGTCAACATCTGCCCGGAAGCCAGGATCTTTCAGTCTGGAAAAACATCTATCATTCATTTAAAACTTTGGAACAACATCAGGAATAAATATTGCTATATAAGAGACCTTCTTACAATCCAAAATTGTGGCAGAACAGAGGAGTCTGGCCCACCAATCCTCAATATATATGTGTGCGTCTGTGTCAAAAATATATGCTGTGTGGTTTGAATGGAATTATATGAAAGTTGTATGAATGGGACCTAATTGGGTTGAAGACACAATTCTAAAAAGATGAGGCCTGGAAAACTACAAGAAGGAGGTGAAGAATTCATGGAGTGTAATTAAAAGTTGCTGATGAGAACTGTGATAATGATTAACTGTTGAACTTTTGGGGTAAAACTAAGTTTTTACATTATCAGAGCCAATGGCTCTTTAAGTTAAGGAACATGTTTACAAGGTTCCTTACATTAAGCAGGAAGTCAACTACAAGACAGAGGTGAAGAATTCATGGAGTGTAATTAAAGGTTGCTGATGAGAACTGTGATAATGATTAACTGTTGAACTTTTGGGGAAAAATGTTTTTACATTACCAGAAACAGTGGCTCTTTAAGTTAAGGAAATGTTTACAAGGTTCCTTACATTAAGCAGGAAGTCAACTACAAGATGGAGGTGAAGAATTCATGGAATGTAATTAAAAGTTGCTGATGAGAACTGTGATAATGATTAACTGTTTAATTTTTTGGGGAAAACTAAGTTTTTACATTATCAGAGACAATGGTTCTTTAAGTTAAGGAAAATGTTTACAAGGTTCCTTACATTAAGCAGGAAGTCAACTACAAGACGGAGATGAATAATTCATGGAGTGTAATTAAAAGTTGCTGATGAGAACTGTGATAATGATTAACTGTTGAATTTTTGGGGGGAAACTACATATTTACATTGAGAGACAATGGCTCTTTAAGTTAAGGAAAATGTTTACAAGGTTCCTTACATTATGCAGGAAGTCAACTACAAGGTGGAGGTGAAGAATTCATGGAGTGTAATTAAAAGTTGCTGATGAGAACTGTGATAATGATTAACTGTTGAACCTTTGGGGGAAAACTACGTTTTTACATTATCAGAGACAACGGTTCTTTAAGTTAAGGAAAATGTTTACAAGGTTCCTTACATTATGCAGGAAGTCAAGTACAAGGTGGAGGTGAAGAATTCATGGAGTGTAATTAAAAGTTGCTGATGAGAACTGTGATAATGATTAACTGTTGAATTTTTTTGGGGAAACTACATATTTACATTATGAGAGACAATGGCTCTTTAAGTTAAGGAAAATGTTTACAAGGTTCCTTACATTAAGCAGGAAGTCAACTACAAGACGGAGGTGAATAATTCATGAAGTGTAATTAAAAGTTGCTGATGAGTACTGTGATAATGATTAACTGTTGAACTTTTGGGGAAAAAATCTTTTTACATTATCAGAGACAATGGCTCTTTAAGTTAAGAAAAATGTTTACAAGGTTCCTTACATTAAGCAGGAAGTCAACTACAAGACGGAGGTGAATAATTCATGGAGTGTAATTAAAAGTTGCTGATGAGAACTGTCATAATGATTAACTGTTGAACTTTTGGGGGAAAACTAAGTTTTTACATTATCAGAGACAATGGCTCTTTAAGTTAAGGAAATGTTTACAAGGATCCTTACATTATGCAGGAAGTCAACTACAAGGTGGAGGTGAAGAATTCATGGAGTGTAATTAAAAGATGCTGATGAGAACTGTGATAATGATTAACTGTTGAATTTTTTTGGGGAAACTACATATTTACATTATGAGAGACAATGGCTCTTTAAGTTAAGGAAAATGTTTACAAGGTTCCTTACATTAAGCAGGAAGTCAACTACAAGACGGAGGTGAATAATTCATGGAGTGTAATTAAAAGATGCTGATGAGAACTGTGATAATGATTAACTGTTGAACTTTGGGGGGAAAACTAAGTTTTTACATTATTAAAGACAATGCCTCTTTAAGTTAAGGAAAAAGTTTACAAGGTTCCTTACATTAAGCAGGAAGTCAACTACAAGACGGAGGTGAAGAATTCATGGAGTGTAATTAAAAGTTGCTGATGAGAACTGTGATAATGATTAACTGTTGAACTATTGGGGGGGAAACAATTATCAGAGATAATGGCTCTTTAAGTTAAGGAAAATGTTTACAAGGTTCCTTACATTAAGCAGGAAGTCAACTACAAGACGGAGGTAAAGAATTCATGGAGTGTAATTAAAAGTTGCTGATGAAAACTGATAATTATTAACTGTTGAACTTTTGGGGGAAAACTACGTTTTTACATTATCAGAGACAATGGCTCTTTAAGTTAAGGAAAAAGTTTACAAGGTTCCTTACATTAAGCAGGAAGTCAACTACAAGACGGAGGTGAATAATTCATGGATGTAATTAAAAGATGCTGATGAGAACTGTGATAATGATTAACTGTTGAACTTTTGGGGGAAAGCTAAGTTTTTACATTATTAAAGACAATGCCTCTTTAAGTTAAGGAAAAAGTTTACAAGGTTCCTTACATTAAGCAGGAAGTCAACTACAAGACGGTGAAGAATTCATGGAGTGTAATTAAAAGTTGCTGATGAGAACTGTGATAATGATTAACTGTTGAACTATTGGGGGAAACTATTATCAGAGATAATGGCTCTTTAAGTTAAGGAAAATGTTTACAAGGTTCCTTACATTAAGCAGGAAGTCAACTACAAGACGGAGGTAAAGAATTCATGGAGTGTAATTAAAAGTTGCTGATGAAAACTGATAATTATTAACTGTTGAACTTTTGGGGGAAAACTACGTTTTTACATTATCAGAGACAATGGCTCTTTAAGTTAAGGAAAAAGTTTACAAGGTTCCTTACATTAAGCAGGAAGTCAACTACAAGACGGAGGTGAAGAATTCATGGAGTGTAATTAAAAGATGCTGATGAGAACTGTGATAATGATTAACTGTTGAACTTTTGGGGGAAAGCTAAGTTTTTACATTATTAAAGACAATGGCTCTTTAAGTTAAGGAAAAAGTTTACAAGGTTCCTTACATTAAGCATGAAGTCAACTACAAGACGGAGGTGAAGAATTCATGGAGTGTAATTAAAAGTTGCTGATGAGAACTGTGATAATGATTAACTGTTGAACTATTGGGGGAAAACTACGTTTTTACATTATCAGAGACAATGGCTCTTTAAGTTAAGGAAAATGTTTACAAGGTTCCTTAAGTTAAGAATCATAGAATCAAAGAGTTGGAAGAGACCTCCTGGGCCACCCAGTCCAACCCCATTCTGCCAAGAAGCAGGAATATTGCATTCAAATCACCCCTGACAGATGGCCATCCGGCCTCTGTTTAAAAGCTTCCAAAGAAGGAGCCTCCACCACACTCCAGGGCAGAGAGTTCCACTGCTGAACGGCTCTCACAGTCAGGAAGTTCTTCCTCATGTTCAGATGGAATCTCCTTTCTTGTTGTTTGAAGCCATTGTTTCGCGTCCTATTCTCCAGGGAAGCAGAAAACAAGGTTGCTCCCTCCTCCCTGTGGCTTCCTCTCACATATTTATACATGGCTATCATATCTCCTCTCAGCCTTCTCTTCTTCAGGCTAAACATGCCCAGTTCCTTAAGCTGCTCCTCATAGGGCTTGTTCTCCAGACCCTGGATCATTTTAGTTGCCCTCCTCTGGACACATTCCAGCTTGTCAATGTCTCTCTTGAATTGTGGTGCCCAGAATTGGACACAATATTCCAGATGTGGTCTCACCAAAGCAGAATAGAGCATGGGGAGCATGACTTCCCTAGATCTAGACACTATGCTCCTCTTGATGCAGGCCAAAATCCCATTGGCCTTTTTTGCCGCCACATCACATTGTTGGCTCATGTTTAACTTGTTGTCCATGAGGACTCCAAGATCTTTTTCACACGTACTGCTCTCGAGCCAGGCATTGTCCCCCATTCTGCATTTCGTTTTTCCTGCCAAAGTGGAAGGAAGAAGGAAGTCAACACAAGGCTCCTCGCGGTTAACAACACCAATTAAGGAGAGTCAACATCTGCCCGGAAGCCAGGATGTTTCAGGCTGGAAATACATCTATCATTCATTTACAACTTTGGAACAACATCAGGAAGAATTATTGCTATATAAGAGACCTTTTTACAATCCAAAATTGTGGCAGAGCAGAGGAGTCTGGCCCACCTGCCGCTCTTTTCCTTTGGAAGTGGCCGATCTGCAATGGAACGCAGGAAGAGAAAGGAGTGTGATCATAGAATCATAGAATCAAAGAGTTGGAAGAGACCTCATGGGCCATACAGTCCAACCCCCTGCCAAGAAGCAGGAATATTGCATTCAAATCACCCCTGACAGATGGCCATCCAGCCTCTGCTTAAAAGCCTCCACAGAAGGAGCCTCCACCACACTCCGGGGCAGAGAGTTCCACTGCTGAACGGCTCTCACAGTCAGGAAGTTCTTCCTAATGTTCAGATGGAATCTCCTCTCTTGTAGTTTGAAGCCATTGTTCCGCGTCCTAGTCTCCAGGGAAGCAGAAAACAAGCTTGCTCCCTCCTCCCTGTGGCTCCCTCTCACATATTTATACATGGCTATCATATCTCCTCTCAGCCTTCTCTTCTTCAGGCTAAACATGCCCAGCTCCTTAAGCCGCTCCTCATAGGGCTTGTTCTCCAGACCTTTTATCATTTTAGTCGCCCTCCTCTGGACACATTCCAGCTTGTCAATATCTCTCTTGAATTGTGGTGCCCATAACTGGACACAATATTCCAGATGATTTTGGAGCCATGATATCATAGAATCATAGAATCAAAGAGTTGGAAGAGACCTCCTGGGCCATCCAGTCCAACCCCATTCTGCCAAGAAGCAGGAATATTGCATTCAAATCACCCCTGACAAATGGCCATCCAGCCTCTGCTTAAAAGCTTCCAAAGAAGGAGCCTCCACCACACTCCGGGGCAGAGAGTTCCACTGCTGAACGGCTCTCACAGTCAGGAAGTTACAGAATCCTAGAATCCAAGAGTTGGAAGAGACCTCCTAGGCCATCCAGTCCAACCCCATTCTGCCAAGAAGCAGGAATATTGCATTCAAATCACCCCTGACAGATGGCCATCCAGCCTCTGCTTAAAAGCTTCCAAAGAAGGAGCCTCCACCACACTCTGGGGCAGAGAGTTCCACTGCTGAACGGCTCTCACAGTCAGGAAGTTCTTCCTAATGTTCAGATGGAATCTCCTCTCTTGTAGTTTGAAGCCATTGTTCCATTGCGTCCTAGTCTCCAAGGAAGCAGAGAACAAGCTTGCTCCCTCCTCCCTGTGGCTTCCTCTCACATATTTATATATGTTTGCAGTGGGTCAGTTTCAGCTGTAGAGAACTTTACAAAGGGAACTTTGTAAACTTTGCAAACTTTGCAAATAAGAGAAACTAAATCCAGAGCAGTGCAGTCTCGTTTTGGGTGCTCTTGGGTTTAATAAAAGCACAAGGTCTTTCAAGTTGGTCCAGATTTTTCTTTTCTGTCTTCCTTGACTTTAACTCGTCCACAGCCAGAGTCGGTCGCACACTGCGGAAGACCAAAAGAGAGTTGTCGTTTGGACAAAGCAAAGCCCTGAGAACAAACCGCTTTGAGTCCCCATCAAGAGACAAAAGCGGAATGCATATCTCATCCCAAAAAAATACAATAAACCGAGAGGAGGAAGGAGGAAGGCACTGACCAAAGGGCTTGCCAGCTGTTCTCCAGGGCTTGATGGAGTTGACCACGTTGACGTAATTGATCCACTTTTCTTCCCATGTAGGCTCAGGTCCTGGGGAAAAAGGGAGGCAACATTTACAGATCCGTACTTTGTATAAAGGGGGAAAATATTCCATTTACTGCCCTTGTTTGGAGGTTTTTAAAAAGAGGCTGGATGGCCATCTGTCAGGAGGATTTTGCTTGTGTCTTGCATGTTGGAAGGGGGTTGGATTGGATGATCTTTATGGTGGTTTTTCTTTGTCATGTCAGTTTTGTTTGGGTGCTCTCGGGTTTAATAAAAGCACAAGGTCTTTCAAGTTGGTCCAGATTTTTCTTTTCTTCCTTCCTTGACTTTAACTTTGACATTTCTTCCTTCCTTGACTTGTTGAGAAACTGCAAGTCGCTTCTGGTGTGAGAGAATTGCCCAGGGGACGCCCGGATGTTTTTGATGTCTTGCTATCCTTGTGGGAGGCTTCTCTCATGTCCCTGCATGACGAGCTGGAGCTGATAGAGGGAGCTCATCTGCATTCTCCCCGGATTCAAACCTGCAACCTGTCAGACTGGAGTTGTGTGAGCTTCCATCTGTCAGCTCCAGCTTCTCATTCGGGGACATGAGAGAAGCCTCCCACAGGATGTTTTTTATGTCTTGCCATCCTTGCTTCTTTCATGTCCCCGCATAAGGAGCTGGAGCTGATAGATGGAGCTCATCCACACTCCCTGTCGGTCTTCAGTCCCGGAGTTGGGTGAGCTCCCATCTGTCAGCTCCAGCTTCTCATTCGGGGACATGAGAGAAGCCTCCCACAGGATGTTTTTGATGTCTTGCCATCCTTGTGAGAGGCTTCTCTCATGTCCCCGCACGACGGGCTGGAGCTGATAGAGGGAGCTCATCCGCACTCTCCCCGGATTCGAACCTGCAACTTGTTGGACTGAAGTTGGATGAGCTCCCATCTGTCAGCTCCAGCTTCTCATTCGGAGACATGAGAGAAGCCTCCCACAGGATGTTTTTGATTCTTGCCATACTTGTAGGAGGCTTCTCTCATGTCCTCGCATGAGGAGCTGGAGCTGATAGAGGGAGCTCATCCGCACTCTCCCCGGATTCAAACCTGCAACCTGTTGGACTGAAGTTGGATGAGCTCCCATCTGTAAGCTCCAGCTTCTCATTCGGGGACATGAAAGAAGTTTCCCACAGGATGTTTTTGATGTCTTGCCATCGTTGTGGGAGGCTTCTTGCATGTCGCCGCATGAGGAGCTGGAGCTGATAGAAGGAGCTCATCCACACTTCCTGTCGGTCTTCAGTCCCGGAGTTGGGTGAGCTCCCATCTGTCAGCTCCAGCTTCTCATTCGGGGACATGAAAGAAGCTTCCCACAGGATGTTTCTGATGTCTCGCCATACTTGTGGGAAGCTTCTTTCATGTCCCCACATGAGGAGCTGGAGCTGATAGAAGGAGCTCATCCTCACTCTGCCCGGATTCGAACCTGCAACCTGTCAGTCTTCAGTCCTGGGGTTGGGTGAGCTTCCATCTGTCAGCTCCAGCTTCTCTGGCAGGGACATGAGAGAAGCTTCCCACAGGATGTTTCCAATGTCTTGCCATCCTTGTGGGAGGCTTCTTTTATGTCCCCGAAAGAGGAGCTGGGGCTGATACAGGGAGCTTATCCGCACTCTCCCCGGATTCGAACCTGCAACCTGTTGGACTGAAGTTGGATGAGCTCCCATCTGTCAGCTCCAGCTTCTCATTCGGGGACATGACAGAAGCCTCCCACAGGATGTTTCTGATGTCTTGCCATCCTTGTGGTATAGGAACGTGATTAAGAAAAATAAATTTCCAGTTATTACAAGTCCCAGAATCCCTGTCTATTGAGAGCCAGAATCCCTGTCTATTGAGAGAGCTTTGCTTGCCAACAGCTGCTGCTGATAGGAAAAAATAATTGCCTGTGTTCCACACAAGCAGATATACTCCCATACTCCCACAAATTCTTTCTGCCTTGGATAAGCAAGCTTACAAATAGGTAAAATTACAGCTCAGGGTCACACATTCAACAGAAACATGAATATGCTGTAATGGTAGAAACAAAACAACCAATCAGAAGTTGCTTACGTGTTGTTTTTACAAGTTTGATATAAAACCATTGTTAAGTGCGACACAAGGGGTGAATGGTCTTTGTTCTTTGACCAGGATGGTCAAGAGGCTATTCATCTCATGTTGATCAACTTGAAATAAAGCCTTGTTGGAAAACCTCATCGGAATCTCATTTCCTCCCTTGCTTTCTGGGCCTGTCACCATAAATTCCCAGTCTCTAACATTTTGGAGGTTCCACCGAGATCTGGGTGGTGAGTGCCCATTGGCTGGAGGACAAGAGGTGGCTTTTGGAGGCCCGGAGGGACGGCACCCATCTGGTGACAGTGGCTACTGGAGTGCGCTGAGAAAAGGGGCCCCACCTGACTGACCAGTGGCTCTGCTTGTCGCAGCCCCCAGGTGTGTCCCGTCCATCTCTGCCGAGAAAGAGGTTCAACAACGCTTGAAAGAAGACTGCCGACAGGTCGGAAGAAGGAGGAACGAGGCATTCCAGAGGAGCACCGTCGTGTGTGGGTTGTAAGGCCTTGTTCCTGGGAAAAAAAGCTAGCTGGAGGGAGGCAAAGGGGGGAAGGCAGAAATCCCCCAGATAGCTGATTGTGAGGGTGCCCCAAGAACAGTCAGCAGTGCCCCCTTGAAAAAAAAAAAAAAGAAGAGAAACAAAACAGAGAGGGGGGAGGAATTGACCCCTTGGAAGTATAAATAGTTTGCCGTGTCAGGGAACGGTAGAAATAAATTGTGTGTGTGTCTGTGTGTTGCAACACTGGATTGAGATTTGTGCATGTCTGAAGCGCTGTTTTGTGAAAAGGAAAGTGAAAAAAAGGAGTTGGATTCTTGTTATTTCAAATGGAAATCTGTTGTTCCAGTACTCAGGAAAGGATAGGAATGTGTTTGATGGAATGTTAATTGTGTTTGAAGGATTCAAACAAGAAAGAAACAAAAATGCTGATTCAATGGGAATTGATGTATGTTCAAAATGCTGCCATTTGAAAAACTGTGTTTTTAAAATGTAAAAAATGTGTGGGTAATGACAAAACGGGTGATCTTTAAAAGTTTGATGTTCTCTGTTCTGTGTGCGAAAAAAAAGAGCTGACCTTGGGAAGTTTGTGTGTGTATATGCGTGTGTGTGTGTGTGAACGAGGTTTCTCTGTGTGTGAATGTGCAAAAAGCCTAACAACTAACAAGCATTGTATGTGTGTGAATTTGGAGAATGAATATTATGCGATGTGACATTTTATGAAATGGTTAAAATCCTGATTTGTTCTGTGTCTATGGAAAAAAAATGAGTCTTGCAATTATGAATACGTATCTTTTGAAAACATGAAAAATTGCCCGCATGGGCTGTATAAATAACTGTGTGGAGAAAAAAAAAAAAAAGCAAAAACCTGATGTCAAGGGTTTTTGTGTCAAGGGTTGTGACTGGCCAAAAGAGTTTTTCAGACACTGAAAGAGGCCAGGGCACATCAAAATGAAAATTTGAAGACTGATAGAAACTCATTGTCTGTGTTAAAAATGTTTAAAAGCAGGCTGTTTAATAACTGTTAGAAACGGATGTTTTACAATGCCCTGAATGTACAGTATGTTACAGAGATAAGAACTTACATTGGTACCAGCCAGGATGGGATCAAATGAAATGGATTGATTGTGTTTTAAGAGTGCATTTTTAAAACTGGAGTTCTAACTTTATTTTTGCTCAAGAAAATGGAAATAATTCTTATGTTTAAAGCAACTGTATTTCATGAGAGAGTGAAATCATGTGCCGGAGTTTTAAAATGTTTTTTTTTAAGAGCTGTTTTAAAATGGATGCTATGTGGAGGGCTCCTGCTTTACAGAGCCAGAAGAGAGATAACTGGAAAAGAACATGGTGTTCTCCTGCCATTCTCTGGCAGAAGAGAAAAAAAATGGTTATGAATGGTACATTTTAAAAGTATCTAATACCGTTTTGGATTTTTTGTGTTCAAATTTATGAATGCTTACCAGAGCTCCTTGTAGCTTTCTGGTTCAAAGGGGAAAATGCTTCATTTTGCCCTCCCTTCCTTTATGAACTGCTGATGGACATTAACTCCTTGCAGGTTGGGACATTTTGAGGCTTGTGCCGAAAGGGGAAAGTTACATCTGTGTGTGGACCAAGTTTAAAGTTTGGGTTGTTATAAGTTTTTCAGGCTAAATGGCCATGTTCCTGAAGCATTCTCTCCTGACAATTTGCCTGCACCAATGACAGGCATCCTCAGATGTTGAAAGTTTAAACTTTTTCTTTTGGCTATTTAGGGATGCACACACTAGGAACTGTGTGAGAGCTAATAATTTACAGAAAATAGGGATTTCCCTGCAACTTCTCTTGAGACAAAGAAGAGGCACAGGATTCATGTCTAAAATTGTTTTGAAACACAAAGTTTTTTGGTTGGAGACACAAGATAACAAGATGGGTTTTTTTCTTCTTCATATGACAGTGAGGTGACCGCTGTGGTTTTATGTTAGGAATACATAGAAACTCCCTCAAGATGTCAACAGATAAAATATATTTTAAGTTAAACAAAAAAACAAAAACAAAACAAAACTGCCTTTTTAAAAGCCAAGCCGCAGCTTACCTGTAGGTAGATTGCGACACTGATTGATAAACAGAGTTCTTTACATTGTTTTTTGTTTGGTTGGTTTGGTATTTAATTCAAAAGGAAGCCAGCAATTGATTTTTACAACAGAATTTACTTTATGTGGATACAATAACCCTGGACATAAATCATAGAATCAAAGAATCAAAGAGTTGGAGGAGACCTCATGGGCCATCCAGTCCAACCCCATTCTGCCAAGAAGCAGGAGTATTACATTCAGGTCATCCCTTGACAGATGACCATCCAGCCTCTGCTATAGTTCTTAGCCCGAGGTGGCTATATTTCACAGCTTTCTTCAAACATAGGACAAAGTACCTCTACAAATTTTGCTACTTTGGCCCAAATTCCTCTACAAAGTTATTGGAAGAGGTAATTCTGGAACGGGACATTAAAACAGGTAGATAGGGCAGCTTGCCCAGAGATTTTTGCCAGATTTAAGAGACAATGCCTAGCAAAAGGCCCCAGAGATTTTTGCCAAATTTGAGACATTGCCAGTAAACAGCTCAAGAGACATTTTACAGTTTTCTGTTTTGATTAAGTTGGAAAAGCAGGTCGCAGATGGAATGGGCAACCGAGAGTGCCAGTATACATTGCTAAAGGATTGCTTACAGCAGATGGATGGAGGAACTATGAGATAAATCGTGGAGAAGAACCGTGAGATGAATCGTGGGAAAAACCGTGGAGAATTGTTTAAAAAGGATGAAGATTGGTCGAGAGGACTTCGGAGTGGGAGATCGTAGAGGCCCGCCAATGGATATAGAAGCGAAGGATGTTGATGGAGCTGACGACAGAACTGGCCAAAAAGACTTCAACAGATGGGTAACCAGTATCCCCTCCCCCTTTTCTCTCACTATCTTTCTATTTATCTTTTTTCAGCTCTTGAGCTCCTGGTATGAGACCCAGATCCTAAATTGGATATCCAAAAGGCACCACAGCCAGCTGGGAAGCCTAATGGGAGTCCAAAATACAGGAGCCTATCCAAAGCACCACCTGCTGGATAGGACAAGCTAAAAACGTGAGATATGGTGACTTTATTTTACAGACTTTCTTTATACAGAGACTGACTTTAGAGACTAGAGACTGCTGGATATAGAGACTTGTTGGACATAGAGACTTTCTTCATTTTACCTGGAATTTAATAGACTAATTTCTTCAATCAAGAAGGGGAACACATCCCCAGTTTGACTCAGATTGCCTTTATGCAAGAGACTAAAAAGACATAAAGGCTGGATACATATGTGCATGGCCACATTTGGGCCAGACAGCAAGACCTGGACTTGATATCCTTTCTCAAGTTGAATGATTTCTATTGCTAAATTGTTAAAGTGGTTATTGTTACCATTTAGTTCTGATTGCTAGCTTGATAAGCTTTCATTTGTTTATACTGTTTCAGTCAAGTGTTTACAACTGTGTTTTAGAAAGAAACAGAGGTGATGTCATTCACAGCCTGATGCCACACCCCATTACAACAAAATGGGAGAAGGATACCCTCCACCAATTGGTAAATTGCATTGCAAAAGGATTGCATGCGCAGGTCTGTTGGGTATGATACGAACAAACAGCTCACTTCTAAACACCATAACCATACAACAGACAACTGATCAGACAGATGATCCCAGTTAATGCAATTTAAAAGGGGAGGTCTTCACCCCCTTACACCTTTGTACGCCCTTGTGCACCACTTAGCTCAGCCCAAACCTCACTGACAGAAAAGACATCTCACTATGACCGTGCCCCATGTCCAATTGGGACAATACCATAGATGTGACATCACTGTACTCCTGTCAGATATACAGGACACAGACCTATACCACTAAACAGAATTTGACATGTGCAGATGATTCCGCATTGCATTACAACATGCATATAAAGACACTGGCAAGATTGGGCCAGGATTCTACTGGATTTACAGAAGTTGGGCAAGAAGGAAAGATACTGCCCCAGTCTAAAATGGCACATGTCCAGATTGAGAGTCTTTGATACAACAGCTGCTTGAGACATAGGACAAAACAATTTGGATGGGCCTGAGTTCAAGGGACACAAAGTGACACATAACAATGACACTGACAATGCATACTTCACTGGATCACAAAGAATTGGTGCAATCTTGTTTCCATAGATTAAAATAACACTAACTGGCACATTTCAGCACAACTAGAGAAATTGACAAACTATATGATAAAAGACACCCAGATGAAACACAGATTGACAATAGACCACCTAAACAGAGAAGGGGGTCTATGCATTTTGTTGCAAAATGAAAAGATGTTTCCAAGATATACACATCATGGCTTCCAGACTTACAATGGTTAAAAGTTTGGTTATGTCTCAAATTGTAATTGTCATAATGCTATTGATATTCTTGTGCTGTTTTACTTTGATGAAAAAGAAGGCTTGATAACTCAAAGCCTTATAGATTCAATAACTGCTAAAAATATGATATCCCTGCATAGAACCCTATACATGCGAATGTTGACACTGCCAGGCTCACATGAAAAAATAGAAAAAAGATAGAGACAGTGTCAGAGATAGCTATGACAAAGGACAATGATGTTTATACTACTGATTGCAACGCTCGCTTCAAAGGCTCCGCTTAGCAACAAGAAGAGGAGGGAATATAGGAACGTGATTAAGAAAAATAAATTTCCAGTTATTACAAGTCCCAGAATCCCTGTCTATTGAGAGCCAGAATCCCTGTCTATTGAGAGAGCTTTGCTTGCCAACAGCTGCTGCTGATAGGAAAAAATAATTGCCTGTGTTCCACACAAGCAGATATACTCCCATACTCCCACAAATTCTTTCTGCCTTGGATAAGCAAGCTTACAAATAGGTAAAATTACAGCTCAGGGTCACACATTCAACAGAAACATGAATATGCTGTAATGGTAGAAACAAAACAACCAATCAGAAGTTGCTTACGTGTTGTTTTTACAAGTTTGATATAAAACCATTGTTAAGTGCGACACAAGGGGTGAATGGTCTTTGTTCTTTGACCAGGATGGTCAAGAGGCTATTCATCTCATGTTGATCAACTTGAAATAAAGCCTTGTTGGAAAACCTCATCGGAATCTCATTTCCTCCCTTGCTTTCTGGGCCTGTCACCATAAATTCCCAGTCTCTAACAGTGGGAGGCTTCTTTTATGTCCCCGAAAGAGGAGCTGGAGCTGATAGAGGGAGCTCATCATCACTCTGCCCGGATTCAAACCTGCAACCTGAAGTTGGGTGAGCTCCCATCTGTTAGCTCCAGCTTCTCATTCAGGGACATGAGAGAAGCCTCCCACAGGATGGTAAAACATATGGGCGTCCCTTGGGCAACATCCTTGCAGACGGCCAATTCTCTCACACCAGAAACGACTTTGGAGTTTCTCAAGTCGCTGCTGTCATGAAAAAAATAGTCCCTCCTAACTCTCAACCTCCAGATGTTTTGGATCTCCATGAACCCCAAAATGACCATAGGCATGGTTCAGGGATTCTGGGAGCCGGAGTCCAAAAAACCTAAAAGGCCCAATGCATGCAGAAGACATGAGTTTAAATACACATCGTTATTTTACCTATGATTTGAGAGAGGTCAAGGGTCATGGCTCCTCTGTGTTTGATGCTCTCTCTCATGAAGCCACGGTTGTCGACAATCTTCAGAGACAGAAAAAAGTTAAATCAATACAATTATGCTTTGTTGGATTACCGGATGGAGACGGGATGGAAGGACAGCGATATTACAACTCCAGGATTGAGCCTGCCACTTTTGGACTCTTGCTTGCTGAGGTGTTCCTGCAAGTATCTCTAGATCTTAGAAAACCATTTCTTGATTTAAGGCATTGGCATGCTGGTTGATATCTGAACAGAGGATGAGCCGGAGATGTCACTTCCTTGGTCCTTTCACTATTACCTGCTACTTCCCGGCAGATATTAGGAAGTGCAATACTGGCTAAACAATATAATTTCTCCACGGGCTATATATACTCGAGGGGAGTGGCCGGGGCGAGGCGGGGGTAAAAATATCTGTTTTGTCTTTCCAGAAGGTTCTGAAACTGGTCTTTCCCTTCTTCTTTCTTCCTTCTCTACCTGTTTCTTTTCTCGCTTCCTTTGCTCTTTGGTTCCATCCTTCCTTGTCTCCTTCCTTCCTTCCTACCTTCCTTCCCTCCCTCCCTCCCTCCCTCCCTCCCTCCCTCTTTCTCTCCTTCCTTCCTTCTCTACCTTTCTTTCCTTCCTTCTCTCCTTCCCTCCTTCTCTCGCTTTTTCTCTCCTTCCTTCTCTAGCTTTTTTCTTTCCTTCCTTCTCTCCTTCCCTCCTTCTCTCCCTCTTTCTCTCCTTCCTTCCCTACTTTTCTTTCTTTCCTTCCTTCTCTCCTTCCCTCCTTCTCTCCCTCTTTCTCTCCTTCCTTCTCTAGCTTTTTTCTTTCCTTCTCTCCTTCCCTCCTTCTCTCCCTCCTTCCTTCCCTACTTTTCTTTCTTTCCTTCCCTCCTTCTCTCCTTCCCTCCTTCTCTCCCTCCTCCTCTCCTTCCTTCCTTCTCTACCTTTCTTTCCTTCCTTCTCTCCCTCCTTCTCTCCTTCCTTCTCTACCTTTTTTCTTTCTTTCCTTCTCTCCTTCTTTCCTTCTCTACCTCCCTTCCTTTCCTTCTTTCTCTCCTTCCCTCCTTTCTTCCCTCCTTCCTTCTCTACCTTTCTTTCTTTCCTTCTTTCTCTCCTTCCCTCTCTCCTTCTCTTCTTCCTTCCTTCTCTACCTTTATTTCTTTCCTTCCTTCACTCCTTCCCTCCTCTCCTTCCTTCCTTCTCTACCTTTCTTTCCTTCTCTTCTTCCCTCCTTCTCTCCTTCCCTCCTTCCTTCCCCCTTTCTTTGTATGTGTTTTGCGTTTGTATATATGCATATATGTGTGTATATATTTGTGTATCTGTGTATATATGTGTGTTTGTGTATATATGTGGTTTTGCACATGCGTTGTAATGTTTTTTTTTTTTTTTTTTTGGTTTTGGCTTTTTAAGACTCTTCCGCTGTGTTTTTCAGTGTTTTTCTGAGTGATGGTCTCTCATTGGCCTAATACGTGCATTGTGTCCAAATTTGGTGTCAATTCATCCAGTGGTTGATGACTTCTGTCAATCCTACAAACGAACATTACATTTTTATTTATATAGATTTTATCTCCTGCCTTAATCCCAGTGTGGGGTGTAAATCTCTTGACGGATTCCAGACCATATTGTTGGGCATTTCCCTTTCTCTGGGGCCAGAATTGGATGCTATGGCCTGGAATTCGAAAATGAATCAAAGAGGAGTCATCATCTGTGCTGGTAGGGCTCTACCAGGAGCTCCAACCTCATTTTCTTTCTATTCAATGTCTGCAGGCATTCCAAGGTTTCAGGCATTCTGCAAAGGTGACTTCCCTTGGTTTGCAATTATAGGGCCAATGACCCATCAATCATTGTTAAGTTTTGGTTCCGCCCCTTTCCCCGGGGCCCTGGGAGGAGAGGGAGCCATTTTTAGTTCAGTCTTACAGAAGGAAATTAAGCTACAGGACGTGGACCAGTTCCACCTGCAGAAAAGCTTCATTTCCCACAGCTTCCAGGGGGAAATAGACCCATAGCTCTGGCTGGGAACTTACAGCATTCGGGGGAAACAGTTTTACAGACCCAAAGAACTCCAGCTGGAGAATCTACAAAGCCTTGACTGGTAAGTCTACTCAGGACCCAAGAAGTAGTTTGGAACCGGTAGTAGGACCCACATCAGCAAAGCCTAGATCAGTGTTTCTCAACCTTCCTAATGCCATGACTCCTTAATACAGTTCCTCATGTTGTGGTGACCCCCAAACATAACATTATTTTCGTTGCTACTTCACAACTGTAATTGTGCTCCTATTATGAATCGTAATATAAACATCTGATATGCAGGATATATTTGCATTCACGGGACCAAAACTGGGCACAAATATCCAATAATACAACCAAATTTGAATACTGGTGTGGTTGTGGAGAGGATTGATTTTGTCATTTGGGAGTTGTAGTTGCTGGGATTTATAGTTCACCTCCAATCAAAGAGCATTCTGAAATCCACCAACAATGGAATTGAACCAAATTTGGCACACAGAACTCCCACGACAGAAACAGAAAATACTGGAAGGGTTTGGTGGGCATTGACCTTGAGTTTGGGAGTTGTAGTTCACCTACACTCAGAGAGCACTGTGGACTTAAACAATGATGGATCTGGACCAAACTTGGCTCAAACACTCAATATGCCCAAATGTGTACGCTGGTGGTTTGGGGAAAATAGACATTGACATTGTTGTAGTTGTTGGGATTTATAGTTCACCTACAATCAGAGTATTCTGTTCTCCACCAAGGATAGAATTGGGCCAAACTTCCCACACAGAACCCCCATGACCAACAGAAAATACTGTTTTCTGATGGTCTTTGGCGACCCCTCTGGCACTCCCTTGCGACCCCCAGAGGGGTCCCGACCCCCAGGTTGAGAAACACTGGCCTAGATAGTAAATTGCCTGGGAGAGGTTAAAAAAGGGTTTTCCTTTCAAAAGAAAAGAAATAGTTCTCAAAGTCAGTTGCCTGTCCCTTGTGGACAAGATTAAGAAAGCCACCAGTAATTTGTATGATTGTCATTGAAGATGGAAGAAGTATTTGTTCAATTTGTTCAACAATAAAGGACTTTGTTAAACCTTTCAAGCCTCTAAAGACTCTTCCAGAGGAAAATCCTTAGGGCCTCTCTATCAAGGCACCCTGGCTTCCCGCTGGGCACAAAGTGCACGTCCTGTTCAAAAGACAATTATTACAGGCCCAGCGTGTGACAGCACATCATCACTGCGCCCCCTTTTTGAAGCCCCCCTGAATTCTACTAAGAGGAAGAGGATCCTTACTCACCGGGCTGGGAATATATAGGTAGATAGGCCTCTTAATGCTGTAGTCAACGAAGGTGGCATACGGAGGCATAAAGACTCTAAAGAAGACAAAGAAAACGCAGGAAAACAGCCAAGCGTAATTGGACTGAGACTCGGGAGACTAAGGTTCAAATTGCCACTCTGCTATTATATCCAGTTATTATAACCCCTACCAATCCCTGGAGGTTTATCAGCAAAGGCTGGATGGCCACCTGTTGGGAGGGCTTTGATGGTGTCTTGGGGTTCTCTTTATGATGCTACGTTTCCTGCATGGTAGAATATGGACTAGAATGAATGAGCTTTGGGGCTATCCTCCAATTGCTCTGATTTCTGCCTAACAGAATAGGATTGGATTGGGTGGCCCTTGGAGTCTCTCCCGATTCTAGTTTTTCAATAGAGGCTGTATGGCCATCTTTCGGGAGGGCTTTGGTTGTGTGTTCGAAGGGGTTGGACAGAATGGTCTTTGAGGTCCTCTTCCAACCCTATAATCCTATTTTCCATCTTCATTGCTATGATACTACATCTTGTTGATGGGAAGCTTCATGATGGCAACATGAAGCTTGGACACAAGCTGGAATGTGTCCAGAGGAGAGCGACTAAAATGATCAAGGGTCTGGAGAACAAGCCCTATGAGGAGCGGCTTAAGGAGCTGGGCATGTTTAGCCTGAAGAAGAGAAGGCTGAGAGGGGATATGATAGCCATGTATAAATATGTGAGAGGAAGTCACAGGGAGGAGGGAGCAAGCTTGTTTTCTGCTTCCTTGGAGACTAGGACGCAATGGAACAATGGCTTCAAACTACAAGAGAGGAGATTCCATCTGAACATGAGGAAGAACTTCCTGACTGTGAGAGCCGTTCAGCAGTGGAACTCTCTGCCCCGGAGTGTGGTGGAGGCTCCTTCTTTGGAAGCTTTTAAACAGAGGCCGGATGGCCATCTGTCAGGGGTGATTTGAATGCAATATTCCTGCTTCTTGGCAGAATGGGGTTGGACTGGATGGCCCATGAGGTCTCTTCCAACTCTTTGATTCTATGATTCTATGAACAGTCTTGGACAGCAATGGCTCCCAAATTGACCCATTTAAGGTGGAATCGGGTGTCAAACAGGGATGATGTGTTATTGGGTTGTTGTAGGTTTTTCCGGGCTATATGGCCATGTTCTAGAGGCATTTTCTCCTGACGTTTCGCCTGCATCTATGGCAAGCATCCCCAAAGGTAGTGAGGTCTGTTGGAAGTAGGAAAATGGGTTTATATATCTGTGGAATGACCAGGGTGGGACAAAGGACTTTTGTCTGCTGGAGCTAGGTGTGAATGTTTCAACTGACCACCTTGATTAGCATTTAATGGCTTGGAAGTGCCTGGGTGGAATCTTTTGTTGAGAGTTGATGTGTTATTGTCCCAACCTTGTTCTCCATCTTCATCACTATGATACTACATCTTGTTGATGGGAAACTTCCCACTGGAGTGGAAAACATCTATCGGACAGATGGCAAACTATTTAACCTCAGTATACTGAAAGCCAAAACCAAGGTTACAACAATATCTGTTCTAGAACTCCAGTATGCTGGTGACAACGTCGTCTGTGCGCATTCAGAAGAAGAACTACTCTAATCTCCTTCACAGAAGCATACGAGAAGCTCGGCCTGTCATTGAACATTGAACATCGAACTCTTGTTGTAACACTTACCTGTGATAGAAAGCCATGTTGGATTTAGCCTTGCTCTTAGGTGGATGTCCTCAGATTTGAGTTCAAGATTCCCATCTTCCTTATTCTCCCCTTTTGCCCTAGTGATCTCACAATGGCTTCTGACATTAGCCAATCGGCTACTGAGGGATATGGCATCACCAACAGACTAATGCCATTATGGGCTGGAAAGGGTTGCAGTGGGAGTTGTAGGCTGAAAACCTTGCAAAACTACAACTCCCAGGATCCCAATACATTGAACCAATTAGATCATGTTTACATATTTACGAGGGGTGTTCATTAAATATTTCCCTTGACCCACTTCGATTTATCACAGGAAGCTGAAATTGCACGTGTGTCATGATATAAGTCTCTATAGGTTACGTGCCAATTTACAACTCGAAACTGATAAAGGCGTCGATTGTACAGGTGTTCAAGTGGAGTGAGGTTTGAGAATGGACCCAGTGGAATATAGAGCAGTCCTCAAGTTCCTTTACTCGAAAGTCCGCACACCTAAGGAGATGTTTGATGAGATGGAAGAGGTTGATGGTGAGGATTCCCCATCACATGATGGAGTCAAGAACTGGCATCGTCCATTCCAATGTGGTTGGACTTCGGTGGAAACAGCTCCAATTCCAGGGCAACCCCTTACTTACTTACTTAGGCAATCCTTCATTGTCTGAGTAGGATAGTCTTCCAAGATCAGTGTACTGGTGGGTCCGTAGCGGTACCAAACCTCTATAAGAGCATAAAGTAGATGCCCTGTGGATATCCCATGGAGCCTTAGAATCCCTTAGGATGGAGTTATGATTACGAAAGTGGTACCAAAACTCTGTAGATGCTCGACTAATATGGAGTCTTGCGGTCCTGTAAGATGGAGTCACGGTGACTAAAGTGGTACCAAACCTTTATAAGAGCGTAGTGTAGATGCTCTACTAATATCTCATGGGGTCTTAGAGTCCCTTAGGATGGAGTTA
Source organism: Anolis sagrei (assembly GCF_037176765.1). Taxonomy (NCBI): domain Eukaryota; kingdom Metazoa; phylum Chordata; class Lepidosauria; order Squamata; family Anolidae; genus Anolis; species Anolis sagrei. The sequence continues at coordinate 6,651,930 of NC_090029.1, forward strand.
TGGTTCCGGAAGTGGTACCAAACCTCTGTGGATGCTCTACTAATATCTCATGGTGTCTTAGAGTCCCTTAGGATGGAGTTATGGTTACGAAAGTGGTACCAAACTTCTGTGAATGCTCTACTAATATCTCATGGAGTCTTAGAGTCCCTTAGGATGGAGTTATGGTTACGAAAGTGGTACCAAACCTCTGTGGATGCTCTACTAATATCTCATGGAGTCTTAGAGTCCCTTAGGATGGAGTTATGGTTACGAAAGTGGTACCAAACCTCTGTGGATGCTCTACTAATATCTCATGGAGTCTTAGAGTCCCTTAGGATGGAGTTATGGTTCCGAAAGTGGTACCAAACCTCTGTGGATGCTCTACTAATATCTCATGGAGTCTTAGAGTCCCTTAGGATGGAGTTATGGTTACGAAAGTGGTACCAAACCTCTGTGGATGCTCTACTAATATCTCATGGAGTCTTAGAGTCCCTTAGGATGGAGTTATGGTTACGAAAGTGGTACCAAACCTCTGTGGATGCTCTACTAATATCTCATGGAGTCTTAGAGTCCCTTAGGATGGAGTTATGGTTACGAAAGTGGTACCAAACCTCTGTGGATGCTCTACTAATATCTCATGGAGTCTTAGAGTCCCTTAGGATGGAGTTATGGTTACGAAAGTGGTACCAGACCTCTGTGGATGCTCTACTATCTCATGGAGTCTTAGAGTCCCTTAGGATGGAGTTATGGTTACGAAAGTGGTACCAGACCTCTGTGGATGCTCTACTAATATCTCATGGAGTCTTAGAGTCCCTTAGGATGGAGTTATGGTTACGAAAGTGGTACCAAACTTCTGTGGATGCTCTACTAATATCTCATGGAGTCTTAGAATCCCTTAGGATGGAGTTATGGTTACGAAAGTGGTACCAAACCTCTGTGGATGCTCTACTAATATCTCATGGAGTCTTAGAGTCCCTTAGGATGGAGTTATGGTTACGAAAGTGGTACCAGACCTCTGTGGATGCTCTACTATCTCATGGAGTCTTAGAATCCCTTAGGATGGAGTTATGGTTACGAAAGTGGTACCAAACCTCTGTGGATGCTCTACTAATATCTCATGGAGTCTTAGAGTCCCTTAGGATGGAGTTATGGTTACGAAAGTGGTACCAAACCTCTGTGGATGCTCTACTAATATCTCATGGAGTCTTAGAGTCCCTTAGGATGGAGTTATGGTTACGAAAGTGGTACCAGACCTCTGTGGATGCTCTACTATCTCATGGAGTCTTAGAATCCCTTAGGATGGAGTTATGGTTACGAAAGTGGTACCAAACCTCTGTGGATGCTCTACTAATATCTCATGGAGTCTTAGAGTCCCTTAGGTTGGAGTTATGGTTACGAAAGTGGTACCAAACCTCTGTGGATGCTCTACTAATATCTCATGGAGTCTTAGAGTCCCTTAGGATGGAGTTACAGTTATGAAAATGGTACCAAATCTCTGTAGATGCTCTACTAATATCTCAAGGAGACTTAGCATCTTTTAGGATGGAGCCATGGCGACTAAAGTGGTACCAAACCTGTATAAGAGTGTGGTGTAGATGCTCCATTAGTATCTCAGTCTTCTTCTTAGGCAATCCCTCGTAGTCCGAGGATGACGACCCTCCAAGGCCAGTGTTCTGGCGGTGGGTCCCAAGGTGACTGTGGAGCCCTATTCTTGATCTGCTTCTTCTCCCACAGTGAGGGCATTGGTTTTCAGGTGGAAGGCGGTCTCGGTCTGGGTTGGCTTGACACGCCTTCCTCTTGGCACGTTTTTCTCTTTCGCTCTCCATTCGTGCCTCTTCAATTTCTACAGCACTGCTGGTCACAGCTGACCTCCAGCTGGAGCGCTCAAGGGCCAGGGCTTCCCAGTTCTCGGTGTCTATGCCAGAGGTTTTAAGGTTGGCTTTGAGCCCATCTTTTAATCTCTTTTCCTATCCACCAACATTCTGTTTTCCGCGACCCCACTCTGCTCTTGATGAACAAGTGGAGGTTGCCATTTTGGAAAATCCTCATGTAACCATTCTCCACCTAGTCCAAAATTTCAAGATGAGTGTGGGGTCTGTGGAAAAAATCACCCAAGACCATCTTCCCATGCATAAGGTATCCGCTTGTTGGGTTTCTGGCTGCTCACACCTTTCTAGAAGCAGGAACGAGTCGAATGCTCTCAGGCTTGATTGACAATGATGCACCAAGGAAAACAGGAGGACTTTTTCAACAGACTGATCACACAGGATGAAAGCTGGGTCCATTACTCTGGTCCTGAGACTCAAGTCCAGTTGATGCAATGGAAGCATCCTGACTCGCTGCCTCCAAAGAAGGCATGTGCCCAACTCTCGGCAGGCAAGGTCATGCTCACAGTATTTTGGGACCAGCACAGAGCAGGATGGATGGATTTCCAACAAAGGGTGCCATGATAGGCAGACTAGGCTTCACTGCTGAGGACATTGCAGGAGGCTACCTAAGCCAAGAGACAATATGGTATGCTCCCCAAAGGTATCCTCCTCCTGCAAAACAATGCACCAGTTCACAACTCAACTGTTGCCCAAATGGAAGAAGCATGCTCCTCTGGCTTTGAAATCCTTCCACATCCCCCTTCTTCACCCAGCCTCGCACCATCAGACTTCCACTTCTTTCCAACAAGGAAGTGGTTTTGAAGGGCAAATATTTCTCAGATGATGAGACTTTGATTTCCGAAGTCCCAGCGTGGCTTTTGGAGCAACCTGTCGACTTCTACAAGCGAGGTGTTTACAGTTGCTTCAAAAGATGGGAGAAATGTGTGTCCCTAGATTGTGGCACTGATGGAGAGAAGGATGTAGAACTGGGCCAAGTTTCATTGCTCTCAGTCCACAGGAAGTGGGTCGGGCAGGCATGTAGCCGGGGGGGGGGGGCTCAGGGGGCTTCAGCCCCCCCCCCCCCAAATTCTGATGGTGGTTCGCGAAAAGGCCTTACTGGTGCATTATTTAAACTGTTATGTTTATTCATATCATGATCTGATCACCATACTCAATATATCCCATATGCATGGGGGTATTGGGGTAATGATACAAAAGGTTTGCTAGGCTACACCCTCTTTCACTCAGACTCAGCCCCCCCCCCCCCCGAAACTCAGGCCCCTCCTGAAACCCCCCTGAAAAAAATTCAGCCCCCCCCCCCCCCGAAACGTAATCCTGGCTACGGGCCTGGGGTCAGGGGAAATCTTTAAGGAACAGCCCATATATATATGGTACAGGTTTTCCCCTGACGTTAAGTCCAGTCGTGTCCGACTGCGGGTTGGTGCTCATCTCCATTTCTAAGCTGAAGAGCAGGCGTTGTCAGTAGACACCTCCAAGATCATGTGGCCAGCATGACTGAATGGAGCGTGTTAACTTCCCACCAGAGTGGTACCTATTGTTCTACTCACATTTGCATGTTCTCAAACTGCTAGGTTGGCAGAAGCTGGGGCTAACAGTGGGGGCTCATCCCGCTCTCCGAATTCGAACTGCCAACCTTTCAGTCAGCAAGTTCAGCAGCTGGCATTGTCCGTAGACACCTCCAAGATTATGTGACCAGCATGACTGCATGGAGCGCCGTTACCTTCCCACCAGAGTGGTACCTATTGATCTACTCACATTTGCATGTTTTCAGACTGCTAGGTTGGCAGAAGCTGGGCATGGCAGCGGAAGCTCATGCCACTCCCCAGATTCGAAGCAACAACCTTTCAGTCAACAAGTTTAGCAGCTCAGCGGTTTAACCTCATATAGCTATATAAATAAAAATGTAATGTTCGTTTGTGGGATTAACAGAACTCAAAAACCACTTGATGAATTGACACCAAATTTGGACACAAGACACCTAACAACCCAATGAATGTCCTTCACTCAAAAAAATTGTTGTCATTCAGGGTTGTAGTTGCTGGGATTTATAGTTCACCTACAATCAAAACGCATTCTGAACCCCCCCAATGATGGAATTGAACCAAACTTGGCACACAGTTCTCCCATGACCAACAGAAAATACTGGAAGGCTTTGGTGGGCAGTGTCCTTTGGTTTTGGAGTTGTAGTTCACCTACATACAGAGATCACTGTGGACTCAAAGAATGATCGATCTGGACCAAACTCTACACGAATACTCAATATGCCCAAATGTTAACACTGTTGGAGTTTGGGGAAAATAGAATCTTGACATTTGGAAGTTGTAGTTGCTGGGATTTGTAGTTCACCTACAATCACAGACATTCTGAACGCAAACAACGATAGAATTGGGCCAAACCTCCCACACAGAACCTCCATGTGGGCCACAGCAATGCGTGGCAGGGGAGGGCTAGTATGTATGTATATATATCAGAAACTCATATCTGTTTCAAAACTATCCCCTTACCCTGAAAACACAGAGAGACTCGAGATATTCTTTAACGAACTGTTTCAATTCAGACAATTGCACCGATTACATCTATTTGCACGTTGTTGTTTTCAAACAAAGCTCAGCAAAACGAAGTCAATAAATGATTTTCCACATAAAATGTTGGGTTGGTTATGCTTGGCATTAAAAAAATAACATGTAATCCTATTAACGAGGTTTCAAAAAAAAAGCAACAACAAAATGTGTAAAGACAACATTAACTTACAAAGTCACATAAGTACAAAGGCTTTAAAAAAAAGGAAATACAGTGGACCGTCCACATTTGTGGTTTGGACTTGGGTGGATTTGAGTATTCATGGATTTCACCAATATATCAACAGTGGAGTAGTTGGGTTGCTGTGAGTTTTCTGGGCTGTCTGGCCATGTTCCAGAAGCATTCTTTCCTGATGTTTCACCCACATCTATGGCAGGCATCCTCAGAGGTTGTGAGGTCTGTTGGAAATGAGGCAAGTGGGGTTTATATATCTGTGGAATGATGTCCAGGGTGGGAGAAAGAACTCTTGTCTGCTGAATGTTGCCAGCTTGATCAGCACTGAATGGCCTTGCAGCTTCAAAGCCTTGCTTCTTCCTAGAATCATAGAATCAAAGAGTTGGAAGAGACCTCATGGGCCATCCAGTCCAACCCCATTCTGTCAAGAAGCAGGAATATTGCATTCAAATCACCCCTTACAGATGGCCATCCAGCCTCTGTTTAAAAGCTTCCAAAGAAGGAGCCTCCACCACACTCCGGGGCAGAGAGTTCCACTGCTGAACGGCTCTCATAGTCAGGAAGCTCTTCCTCATATTCAGATGGAATCTCCTGCCTGGGGGAATTTTGTATTGGGAGGTGTCAGCTGGTCCTGATTGTTTCCTGTCTGGAATTCCCCTGTTTTTTCTTTTTTCTTTTTAGTGTTGCTCTTTATTTACTGTCCTGATTTTAGAGTTTTTAAAATAATAGTAGCCAGATTTTGTTAATTTTCATAGTGAATAATAAAGAGCAAAAGGGGAATTCCAGACAAGAATCAATCAGGGTCAGCTAACAACTTCCAACAAAGGATTCCCCAGTCAGCAATCAGCTAGGCTTTGAAGCTGCAAGACCATTCAGTGCTAATAAAGAGCATCTGATAAACCAACATGGACACAGCATATTATTTGAGAATATATACTTTCTGGATTCGAACCGCTGACATTTTGGTCAGCAAGTTCAGCAGCTCAGCGGTTCATAGAATCATAGAATCAAAGAGTTGGAAGAGACCTCATGGGCCATCTAGTCTAACCCCATTCTGCCAAGAAGCAGGAATATTGCATTCAAATCACCCCTGACAGATGGCCATCCAGCCTCTGCTTAAAAGCTTCCAAAGAAGGAGCCTCCACCACACTCCAGGGCAGAGAGTTCCACTGCTGAATGGCTCTCACAGTCAGGAAGTTCTTCCTCATGTTCAGATGGAACAGCAAAACTAAACAGGAAATAACACTTTCAAACCAGGAAGCAGTAAACTTTTCAGAGTGTTATTACACTGTTAGTGCACTGTTATTCCACTTTAACTGCTATGGTTGTAGAATCCTGGGATTTACAGTTTAGGGAAAGATCTTTATAATTACTGTACTTGCCAAGAAGCAGGAATATTGCATTCAAATCACCCCTGACAGATGGCCATCCAGCCTCTGTTTAAAAGCTTCCAAAGAAGGAGCCTCCACCACACTCCGGGGCAGAGAGTTCCACTGCTCAACGGCTCTCACAGTCAGGAAGTTCTTCCTCATGTTCAGATGGAACAGCAAAACTAAACAGGAAATAACACTTTCAAACCAGGAAGCAGTAAACTTTTCAGAGTGTTATTACACTGTTAGTGCACTGTTATTCCACTTTAACTGCTATGGTTGTAGAATCCTGGGATTTACAGTTTATAATTACTATTCTTGGGTCTCATTAACTAGAAATCCAGGAGTCCCCCACAATTTAAAGTGGGATAGCAACGCTTTCACAGTGTTGTGTGATAATCTCCTGAACCGAGGCTCATTCCTCCTTGGTGGGCTTAGGATTCCTTTCGCTGTGGAATCCTTTGGTGCCGTCGGGACCCTTCGGCAAACGCAACACCCCGACGGGCAACCCGACAACATTCTGGATTTTGGGGCTCTGCGAGGGGCTCCCAATGGGACTCCTCTCCTGCGTCAGAGTCTGTGCTTGCCTGCGCCGCTGGACCCACGGGCTGCTGGATGGAGTGAGGCTACTGTCCGACGAATAATCGGCACACTTCCTGGCCATCTCGGGACTAGGGCTGACACTTAGCGGTGACATCCTGGACCCTTTCCGAAGGGAGCAAGGACTGTTTCGGGGGCTCGGCCTCGGAGACAGATTGGGGCTGAGGTGGTTGTTCGGATAGACGACCGGACTGAGTTTATTAGAAGCGTTACATCTCCGTCCAGACATTGGAGAGGTCGGGTTGCTCTCCGTCTCGGAGGAGCTGTTGGCCGAAGACTCGTCGCCGACGAATTGGAGTTCCTCCACTCGTTTGTTCATCGAGCGGGTTTTGTGAAGTCCCCGGTCTTTGGGGACTTTCTTCTTCGGAGGCTTCATCCCGATGAGGATGACCTTCATGGCTGCTTCACCGTCGTCCAAAACGCACATCGATTCGTGGGCTTTGATGGCGGCGTCCACCTCTTCGAACTCCACGATGGCACACTCTTGGGTCCCCACTTGGCTGTAGCGGCCGCTGAACCTCTTGATGTCCGGAGGGAGGTCCTTGCCGGGTTTGAGGATCCGGACGGACGCAATGACGCCGAACTTGACAAAGGCTTTGAGGAGGTGCTCCATGACTTTCTCTTGGAGGCGGCCGTTTTCCGGCCCGTCCTCCGGAGATTGGAGATTTGGTGCCAAGTGCATGTCGTAGACCAGCAACATTTTGCTCGGCAAGTTTTCGCTCGGAAAGACCGGGACAGGGGTGTTTCGACGAACCTTTCGATTGTCTTCGTTCAGTTCCAGAATATCGGAATATTTCAGGGCATGAGATGTGGTTCTCCAGTCCCGGGTCAAGTGTTTCACCTGTTGAAAAAGAAAGGTTGCACATTTATCATAGTTTGAAGATCCATGCACCTCTTACGATCCATATGCCAGGCTTTAGCACAGCTGGTAAATCACCAGCAATTGAAAAGATCTACCAACTGAAAGGTTGCCAGTTCTAAGGTCGGCGTGAGCTCCTATATTTTGTAATCCTGATTACATAGACTAATAGGTCTATATGACCCTGGTTGTGTTAAATCTCTGCCCTTTTTTGGTATAGTAATAATTTCTGATATTATTTATTTATTTATTTTATTTACTTTGCTTATATACCACTGTTCTCAGCCCGAAGGCAACTCACAGCGGTTTACACCCAATAAAAACAGCAATAATTCAATGCACATATAACAATTGACCACTTAACACAATAATAATAAACAACAAGCAATTACACTAAACAATTATTACAATAACCAACCCAATCGTCTCATCATCAAAGCGTAGTCCAGGTTCGTCGTCCATTGTTCCATTCCTATGTTCAGTTACCAATATTGCACTAGATTACTCGAACGCCTGCACAAACATCCAGGTCTTCAACTTTTTTCGGAATGCCATGAGAGATGGTGCCAGCCTAATGTCCGTAGGAAGGGCGTTCCACATCCGAGGAGCCACCACCGAGAAGGCCCTATCTCTCGTCCCCGCCAACCGTGCTTGAGAAGCCGGCGGGATCGAGAGCAGGGCCTCCCCGGAAGATCTCAAAGTCCTGGTGGGTTCATAGGCTGAGATGCGGTCAGATAGGTATCTTGGGCCGGAACCGTTTAGGGCTTTATAGGCCAGCGCCAACACCTTGAATTGAGCCCGGTAGCAGATCGGCAGCCAATGGAGCTGGCGCAACAGGGGGGTCGTATGCTCCCTGCGCTCCGCTCCTGTTAGAATCATGGCTGCCGCACATTGGACTAATTGAAGCTTCCGGGCCGTCTTCAAGGGCAACCCCATGTAGAGAGCGTTGCAGTAGTCTAGGCGGGATGTGACCAGAGTGTGGACTACCGTGGCCAAGTCAGACTTCCCATGTTTGTGGGACTTTTAGTGTATATTTCATTAAACAACTCTGTTAAATGTGGTGCCAATTCTTCAATATATGCTTTGTAATATTCCGCTGGGAATCCATCTGGCCCTGGTGACTTAGCTCTCTTTAACCCTTTAATTACCCTTAATATTTCCTCTTGTGTTATTGGTTGATTTAATAAATCTGTCTTCCTCTGCATTTCTCTCTCTGATGTTTAAGTTCCCTTGCACTACCCTCTCCTCCTTATATAAATCTTTATAATATTTTGCCATTATCTCCCTAATTTTACTTGTTCTCTCCCCTTTTCCATCTTTCAATGTCTTTACCGAGGTTTTTTCCTTTTCCTTTTTCAAATAGTAAGCCATCCTCTTCATTGATTTTATATGCCAACTTTAGGAATAGCTTTTAACATATACTTATTCATCATATTCATTTCAGTGGAAGTCATTTCGGAACCATTGGCAACCATCTTTGAGAGTTCTTGGAGAACGGGAGAAGTCCCAGCAGACTGGAGGAGGGCCAATGTGGTCCCAATCTTCAAGAAGGGAAAAAAGGATGACCCAAACAACTACTGCCCGGTCAGCCTCACGTCGATACCAGGCAAGATTCTGGGAAAGATTGTTAAGGAAGTGGTCTGCAAATACTTAGAAACAAATGCAGTCATCGCTAATAGTCAACCTGGATTTATCAAAAACAAGTCATGCCAGACTAATCTGATCTTTTTTTTCGATAGAGCTACAAGCTGGGTAGATGCGGGGAATGCCGTGGATGGAGCGTACCTGGATTTCAGGAAGGCCTTCGACAAGGTCCCCCATGACCTTCTGGCAAGGAAACTAGGCCAATGTGGGCTAGGCAAAACTACGGTGAGGTGGATCTGTAATTGGTTAAGTGGACGAACACAGAGAGTGCTCACTAATGCTTCCTCCTCATCTTGGAAAGAAGCGACAAGTGGAGTGCCGCAGGGTTCCGTCCTGGGCCCGGTCCTGTTCAACATCTTTATTAATGACTTAGATGAAGGGCTAGAAGGCATGATCATCAAGTTTGCAGACGACACCAAATTGGGAGGGATAGCCAATAGTCCAGAGGACAGGAGCAGGATTCAAAATGATCTTGACAGATTAGAGAGATGGGCCAAAACTAACAAAATGAAGTTCAACAGTGACAAATGCAAGATACTCCACTTTGGCAGGAAAAACGAAATGCAAAGATACAGAATGGGGGACAATGCCTGGCTCGAGAGCAGTACGTGTGAAAAAGATCTTGGAGTCCTCGTGGACAACAAGTTAAACATGAGCCAACAATGTGATGTGGCGGCAAAAAAAGCCAATGGGATTTTGGCCTGCATCAATAGGAGCCTAGTGTCTAGATCTAGGGAAGTCATGCTACCCATGCTCTATTCTGCTTTGGTTACACCACATCTGGAATATTGTGTCCAATTCTGGGCACCACAATTCAAGAGAGATATTGACAAGCTGCAATGTGTCCAGAGGAGGGCGACTAAAATGATCAAGGGTCTGGAGAACAAGCCCTATGAGGAGCGGCTTAAGGAACTGGGCATGTTTAGCCTGAAGAAGAGAAGGCTGAGAGGAGATATGATAGCCATGTATAAATACGTGAGAGGAAGCCACAGGGAGGAGGGAGCAAGCTTGTTTTCTGCTTCCTTGGAGACTAGGACGCAATGGAGGAATGGCTTCAAACTACAAGAGAGGAGATTCCATCTGAACATTAGGAAGAACTTCCTGACTGTGAGAGCCGTTCAGCAGTGGAACTCTCTGCCCCGGAGTGTGGTGGAGGCTCCTTCTTTGGAAGCTTTTAAACAGAGGCTGGATGGCCATCTGTCAGGGGTGATTTGAATGCAATATTCCTGCTTCTTGGCAGAATGGGGTTGGACTGGATGGCCCATGAGGTCTTTTCCAACTCTTTGATTCTATGATTCTATTCTATGATTTACTTGTTTTCTCTTCTCCTTTAATTATATCCAGATCGTTCTATCCCTAGTTCTTTTATGTCTGTCCTGCAAGATTTCTGTTTCTTTTAGTCTCCTGTCTTGTTCATTCCTCTATCTCCTTCTGAGATTTGCTTCTAAACTTATAGAGTGACCCCTTATCATAGCCTTGCTTGCATCTCAAATTACATATTTATTTACTTATTTATTTATTTATTTCAAATATATTTATATCCCGCCCTTCTCCCCACAAGGGGGACTCAGCACGGCCTCACATGAGCATCAGAGGATGCCAACAGCATAAATATCATAAAAATTAGCATTAAAAATAGCATAAAAATTACCATTTACAATAAAATTATTTTAAAACATTATACTACATCATTCGTAAAATTTAACAATAAATTAATAGATTAACGTGCCAGTAGAACTAAGCCGAGCTGCGAGAATCCGCAAAATCCAAATTTCCTTTTCCTATTGCCGCTGACCTCTAATTGAATGCCTGGTCCCAGAGCCAGGTCTTTAGTTGTCTTCTAAAGGACAGGAGGGAGCTGGCCAACCTGATATCCTTAGGGAGAGGGTTCCACAGACAGGGGGCCACTGCCGAGAAGGCCCTGTCTCTCGTCCCCACCAACCGCGTTTGCAAGAGTGGTGGGATCGAGAACAGGGCCTCTCCTGATGATCTTAAGCATTGTGATGGTTCATAGCAGGAGATACGTTCGGATAGGTAGTCTGGGCCAGAACCGTTCAGGACTTTAAAGGTTAAAGCCAGCACTTTGAATTGTGCCCGGAAGCTAATGGGCAGCCAGTGGAGCTGGCGCAACAGAGGAGTGGTACGCTCCCTGTACACCATTCTAGTTAACAATCTGGCCGCCGACCGCTGGACTAATTGGAGCTTCCGAGAATTTTTTCAAAGGCAGCCCCACATACAGAGCGTTGCAGTAGTCTATTTGGGATGTGGTGAGATTTCACCACACTAAAACAGTGGATGTGGCTCTTAATGAAACATGCCGCATTATCACGGGGTGTCTGCGCCACTGGAGAAATTACACTGCTTAGCTGGTATTGCACCACCTGACATCTGCCGGGAAGTAGCAGCCAATAGTGAAAGGACCAAGGCAGTGACATCTCCAGCTCAGCCCTTGTTGGGGTATCAGCTAGCACGTCAACAACAAGGGTTTGGTGGGCGTTGACCTTGACTTGGGAGTTGTAGTTCACCTACATCCAGAGAGCACTGTGGACTCAAACAATGATGGATCTGGACCAACTTGGCACGAATATTCCACATGCCCAAATATGAACACAGATGGGGTTTGGGGGAAATAGACCTTGACATTTGAGAGTTGTAGTTGCTGGGCTTTATAGTTCACCTACAATCAAAGAGCATTCTGAACTCCATCAACGATGAAATTGAACCAAACATGGCACACAGAACTCCCATGAACAAAAGAAAACACTAGAAAGGTTTGGTGGGCACTGGCCTTGAATTTGGGAGTTGTAGTTTACCTACATCCAGAGAACATTGTGGACTCAAATAATGATAAATCTGGACCAAACTTGGCACGAATATTCCGTATGCCCAAATACGAATATAGATGAGGTTTGGGGGAAATAGAGCTTGATATTTGGGAGTTGTATTTACTGGGATTTATAGTTCACCTACAGTCAAAGTCATTCTGAACCCCACTGTGGCAAAGGAGAGACTAGTTCCTTATTTAAAAACCTTTTTGCTGCCTTATTCAGTTTCTTCTTTTATATTGGCTGGTACTTTCTGTGTGCTGTTAAACCTTTGTGCTTTATGTCACAGGCAATGAAACACTCTTGTATATAACGAAGTAACAAAGTTTATTTATAACTTCTGGCTCCAATGCTTGTGGTTACATTTGTGTTTTGTTGCAATCTTGAGGCTTACAGTCAGTATCATTTACTTGGTTTACTTTTCTGGATAAACTTTCAATGTTTCACATTCACAAACATGTTACTTGCTTTACACACTCTTGGCTGAATTATATTCTGACTCAGGCAACACTAGCCTTCTTTATGTTCCTTAAAACTCGAGCTCTATTTAACTAACTGCTTCTCTGTATCAGAAGTCTTTAACACATCTTCATAACTGCTTATTTCTAACAGGCACTCAAAAACCAACTCTCCTCTTCACACACAGATTCCTAACTGTCATTTTCAAACTCCCTCACTCTAACTGCCTCTTTCAAAACCTTGGCTCCGCCCCTTTGGAATTTTCAGCTCTCTCTCTCCAACTGTCATTTTGGGCCTAGCAGCCTTTTCAAATCTTGAGCCTACACTAATCTGCATATGACCAATCGGCTTCCCATATGCAAATGAATCCTATCTCTGCTGTTGCTACCCTGTCTGTACCTATTCTTCCCTATCTGTCATATGTAAACATAGAGCTATACACCAAAACTTTAACATAGAGTGGCAATTTCACTACACCCACCAATGATGGAATTGATTTTTAAGTAATTTACCTTTTTGAAAGAAGTCAACAGCTTCACGCTGACGTATCCCATCTTATTTCTCCGGACATGTTTCAGGAGGAAGGCATCCTTCTCAAGGTTTTCGTCGGAGAAGTAATACTCAATCTGGGCCACCAGTTTCAAGATCAGTTCGGGTTCTGGAGGCCTCCATTTGTGTCCAAACCCGTCCCCGTCGTTCTCACCTCCGCTGGCGAAAACAAAGAGAAAGAAGAAATCTATCAATCCATTGCTTTATTACACTACTAGCCACCCCTTGCCAGGCATTGCTGTGGCCCAGTCTGGTGATCTGGAAAATAAAGTAATGAGAAAGTGTTGGTTTCTAATATATGTAATTCCTTTCTGCTTGTGAGTAAACAGTATTTCTTGCTGTTTCTTTGTCAGTGTTGATGTGGAGAGTGTCTGGTTTGCCTACTCTGGAACATGCAACATATCATTGTCCTTCTTTAAAGGTCTCTTTCAAATCTGTGATACTATATCTGTGTGTGAGAGAGAGAATCATATCTATCTATCTATCTTTATGACTGGGTGGCTCTCTGTCAGGAGGGCTCTGATTCCATTTTCTTGCCCTGGTGAAGAGAGTTGGACTGGATGGCCTTAAGTATTTTCTGTTGGTCATGGGGTTCTGTGTGGGAAGTTTGCCCCATTTCTGTCGTTTGTGGGTTTCAGAATGCTCTTTAATTGTAGTGAACTATAAACCCCAGTAACTACAAAGCCCAAACGTCAAGGTCTATTTCCTCCTAAGTCCATCTGTGTTCATATTTAGGCATATGGAATTTTTGTCTCAAGTTTGGTCCAGATCCATCATTGTTTGAGTCCACGGTGCTCTCTGGATGTAGGTGAACTACAACTCCCAAACTCAAGGTCAATGCCCACCAAACTCCAGTGTGTTCTGTTGGTCATGGAAGTTCTGTATGCCATGTTTGGTTCAATTCCATCATTGGTGGAGTTCAGAGTGCTCTTTGATTGTAGGTGAACTATAAATCCCAGTAAATACAAATCCCAAATGTCAAGGTCTATTTCCTCCAAACTCCATCTGTGTTCATATTTGGGTATATGAAATATTTGTGTCAAGTTTGGTCCAGATCCTTCATTGTTTGAGTCCACAGTGCTCTCTGGATGTAGGTGAACTACAACTCCCAAACTCAAGATCAATGCCCACCAAACCCTTGTGTTTTCTGTTGGTCATGGGAGTTCTGTGTGCCACATTTGGTTCAATTCCATCATTGGTGAAGTTCAGAGTGCTCTTTGATTGTAGGTGAACTATAAATCCCAGTAAATACAAATCCCAAATGTCAAGGTCTATTTCCTCCAAACTCCATCTGTGTTCATATTTGGGTATATGGAATATTTGTGTCAAGTTTGGTCCAGATCCTTCATTGTTTGAGTCCACGGTGCTCTCTGGATGGAGGTGAACTACAACTCCCAAACTCAAGGTCAATGCCCACCAAACCCTTGTGTTTTCTGTTGGTCAAGGGAGTTCTGTGTGCCACATTTGGTTCAATTCCATCATTGGTGGAGTTCAGATTGCTCTTTGATTGTAGGTGAACTATAAATCCCAGTAAATACAAATCCCAAATGTCAAGGTCTATTTCCTCCAAACTCCATCTGTGTTCATATTTGGGTATATGAAATATTTGTGTCAAGTTTGGTCCAGATCCTTCATTGTTTGAGTCCACAGTGCTCTCTGGATGTGGGTGAACTATAATTCCCAAACTCAAGGTCAATGTCCACCAAACCTTTCCAGTTTTTTCTGTTGGCCATGGGAGCCCTGTGTGCTAAGTTTGGCCCAATTCCATCATTGGTGGAGTTCAGAATGCTCTTTGATTGTAGGTGTACTATAAATCCCAGCAACTACAACTCCCAAATGACAAAATCGAGTGAAGGACATACATTGGATTGTTAGGTGCATGCTGTCCAAATTTGGTGTTAATTTGTGCAGTGGTTTTTGACTTCTGTTAATCCCACAAACGAACATTACATTTTTATTTATATAGATGTAACAACACTTGAAATTTTTTCTGTTCCTGGTTTGGAAGTGTTATTTCTCGATTAATTATGCAGTACTTACTTTAGTAGTTGTTCTACTCCAAAAACTTTGTTTTTGTGCCTGGAGGTCGAACAATTATTTCCTTCACACTAGGCTAGTGGTTCTCAACCTTCCTAATGCCGCAACCCCTTAATGCAGTTCCATATGTTGTGATGACCCACAACCATAACATTATTTTCGTTGCTACTTCATAACTGTAATATTGCTACTGTTACGAATCGTAATGTAAATATCAGATATGCAGGATGTATTTTCAGTCACTGGACCAAATTTGGCACAAGTACCTAATACGTCCAAATTTGAATACTGGTGGGGTTGGGGGAGGGATTGATTTTGTCATTTGGGAGTTGTAGTTGCTGGGATTTATAGTTCGCTTACAATCAAAGAGAATTCTGAACCCCACCAACGACGGAATTGAACCAAGCTTGACACACAGAACTCCCATGACCAACAGCAAATGCTGGAAGGCCTAATGGGCATTGACCTTAAGTTTGGGAGTTGCAGTTCACCTATATCCAGCAAGCACTGTGGGCACAAACAATGATGGATCTGGACCAAACTTGGCACGAATATTCAGTATGCTCAAATGTGAACACTGGTGGAGTTTGGGGGAAATAGACCTTGACATTTGGGAGTTGTAGTTTCTGTTATTTATAGTTCACCTACAATCAAAGAGCATTGTGAACTCCACCAACAATGGAATTGAACCAAACTTGGCACACAGAACTCCCATGACCAACAGCAAATGCTGGAAGGGCCTAATGGGCATTAACCTTAAGTTTGGGAGTTGCAGTTCCCCTATATCCAGCAAGCACTGTGGGCACAAACAATGATGGATCTGGACCAAACTAGGCACGAATACTCAGTATACTCAAATGTGAACACTGGTGGAGTTTGGGGAAAATAGACCTTGACATTTGGGAGTTGTAGTTGCTGGGATTTATAGTTCACCTACAATCAAGGAGCATTCTGAACTCCACCAACGATGGAATTGAACCAAATGTGGCACACAGAACTCCCATGACGAACAGCAAATGCTGGAAGGGCCTAATGGGCATTGACCTTAAGTTTGGGAGTTGCAGTTCACCTATATCCAGCTAGCACTGTGAGCACAAACAATGATGGATCTGGACCAAACTAGGCACGAATACTCAGTATGCTCAAATGTGAACACTGGTGGAGTTTGGGGAAAATAGAATCTTGACATTTGGGAGTTGTAGTTGCTGGGATTTGTAGTTCACCTGCAATCACAGAGCTTTCTGAACCAACCAACGATAGAATTGGGCCAAACCTCCCACACAGAACCCCCATGACCACTAGAGTGGGCCACAGCAACAGGTGGCAGGGGACAGCTAGTCTATATAAATAAAAATGTAATGGGAGTTGTAGTTGCTGGGATTTATAGTTCACCTACAATCAAAGAGCATTCTGAACTCCATCAACCATGGATTTGAACCAAACTTGGCACACAGAACTTCCATGACCAACAGAAAATATCCATGACCAATAGAAAGGGTTTGGTAGACGCTGACCTTGAGTTTTGGAGTTGTAGTTCACCTACATCCAGAGAGCACTGTGGACTCAAACAATGATAGATCTGGACCAAACTTGGCATGAATACCCAATATGCCTAAATGTGAACACTGGTGGAGTTTGGGGAAAATAGGCTTGACATTTGGGAGTTGTAGTTTTGGAGTTGTAGTTTCCCTACATCCAGAGAGCACTGTCGACTCAAACAATGATAGATCTTATCCAAATTTGGTACAAATACTCAATATGTCCAAATGTGAACACTGGTGGAGTTTGGGGAAAATAGGCTTGACATTTGGGAGTTGTAGTTTTGGAGTTGTAGTTTCCCTACATCCAGAGAGCACTGTGGACTCAAACAATGATAGATCTGGACCAAACTTGGCATGAATACCCAATATGCCTAAATGTGAACACTGGTGGAGTTTGGGGAAAATAGGCTTGACATTTGGGAGTTGTGGTTTTGGAGTTGTAGTTTCCCTACATCCAGAGAGCACTGTGGACTCAAACAATGATAGATCTGGACCAAACTTGGCATGAATACCCAATATGCCTAAATGTGAACACCGATGGAGTTTGGGGAAAATAGGCTTGACATTTGGGAGTTGTAGTTTTGGAGTTGTAGTTTCCCTACATCCAGAGAGCACTGTGGACTCAAACAATGATAGATCTGGACCAAACTTGGCATGAATACCCAATATGCCTAAATGTGAACACTGATGGAGTTTGGGGAAAATAGGCTTGACATTTGGGAGTTGTAGTTTTGGAGTTGTAGTTTCCCTACATCCAGAGAGCACTGTGGACTCAAACAATGATAGATCTGGACCAAACTTGGCATGAATACCCAATATGCCTAAATGTGAACACTGATGGAGTTTGGGGAAAATAGGCTTGACATTTGGGAGTTGTAGTTTTGGAGTTGTAGTTTCCCTACATCCAGAGAGCACTGTGGACTCAAACAATGATAGATCTTATCCAAATTTGGTACAAATACTCAATATGTCCAAATGTGAACACCGGTGGAGTTTGGGGAAAATAGACTTTCAAAATTTCATTATAAATGGCAGTTCCTAATAGGTTCTGTCATAAAAATCACCAATAATGAAATTTTGAAAGTTTTGTTTGAGTTCTGAAATTTTCACCACCAGAACTTTAGCAACATTGCAGAAGCAACAGGGAATGCATGCTTGCGGACCAAAAAGGAAAGCATGTCGATGTGGGAACCCCCAAAACGACGTCACAAAAGTGAGCAGGTGGTACTGACAGTATCCAAACAAACAGCGTTGGAGGATGGAGGCTTCCCCTGATCAGAGAAGGGATGTTTGAGCAGGAGATGGGATGCCAGGGCAGGCTGCAAAACAACCCTATTAGGCTGTGACTCATCGCCAGCTTGTGAGTCACCGGAGAAGGAACTGCAGGCAGGCATCTCAAGGGCAAGGTTTTGTCCTCTGCCGC
The DNA here is from genome assembly GCF_037176765.1 of Anolis sagrei. Classification (NCBI taxonomy): domain Eukaryota; kingdom Metazoa; phylum Chordata; class Lepidosauria; order Squamata; family Anolidae; genus Anolis; species Anolis sagrei. The sequence continues at coordinate 6,669,859 of NC_090029.1, forward strand.
TCCAAAGCTCCTGACGCATCTGACTCAAGTCTTCCCTGAATTCCCTGAATCCACGCACATCACAAAGCCAGGCGTTTGGGGGCGGACACCGGTGGACGCATGGAGAATCATCTCTGGGTTGCTGTAGGTTTTTTCAGGCTATATGGCCATGGTCTAGAGGCATTCTCTCCTGACGTTTCGCCTGCATCTATGGCAAGCATCCTCAGAGGTAGTGAGGTCTGTTGGAACTAGGAAAAAGGGTTTATATATCTGTGGAATGAACCTTTGTCTGCTGGAACTAGGTGTGAATGTTTCAACTGACCGCTTTGATTAGCATTTGATGGCCTGGCAGTGCCTGGGGCAATCCTTTGCTGAGAGGTGATTAGATGTTTCGTGTCCTAGTCTCCAGGGAAGCAGAACACAAGCTTGTTCCCTCCTCCCTGTGGCTTCCTCTCATCTATTTCTACATGGCTATCATAATCTCCTCTCAGCCTTCTCTTCTTCAGGCTAAACATGCCCAGCTTCTTAAGCCGCTCCTCATAGGGCTTGTTCTCTAGACCCTTGATCATTTTAGTCGCCCTCCTCTGTTTATATATTCTTTATTAAGTTTTCCAATTATATTATTATTATTATTATTATTATTATTATTAACTTTATTTGTACCCCGCTAGCATCTCCCGAAGGACTCGATGCGGCTTATATACACATATTGACATACATACAAGTATACCCATACATATATATCTCACCCTTCGCTGGACACATTCCAGCTTGTCAATACCTCTCTTGAATTGTGGTGCCCAGAATTGGACACAATATTCCAGGTGTGGTCTAACCAAGGCGGAATAGAGCATGGGGAGCATGACTTCCCTAGATCTAGACACTATGCTCCTCTTGATGCAGGCCAAAATCCCATTGGCTTTTTTTGCCACCACATCACATTGTTGGCTCATGTTTAACTTGTTGTCCACATCTAATCACCTTTCAAAAAAAGATTGCCCCAGGCACTGCCAGGCCATCAAATGCTAATCAAGGTGGTCAGTTGAAACATTCACACTTAGCTCCAGCAGACAAGAGTTCTTTCTCCCACCCTGGTCATTCCACAGATATATAAACCCAATTTTCCTCGTTTCCAACAGACCTCTCTACCTCTGAGGATGCTTCCCATAGATGCAGGTGAAACGTCAGGAGAGAATGCCTCTAGAACATGGCCCCCGGTGGCGCAGTGGGTTAAACCCCTGTGCCGGCAGGACTGAAGACCGACAGGTCGCAGTTTCAAATCCGGGGAGAGGCGGATGAGCTCCCTCTATCAGCTCCAGCTCCTCATGCAGGGACATGAGAGAAGCCTCCCACAAGGATGATAAAAACATCAAATCATCCGGGCGTCCCCTGGGCAACATCCTTGCAGATGGCCGATTCTCTCACACCAGAAGCGTCTTGCAGTTTCTGCAAGTTGCTCCTGACACGACAAAAAAAAAATGGCCATATAGCCCGAAAAAAGACCTACAACAACCCAATCAGGGACAGCTAATCACTTCTCAACAAAATATTGCCCCAGGCACTGCCAGGCTATCAAATCAAGGTGGTCAGTTGAAACATTCACACCTAGCTCCAGCAGACAAGAGTCCTTTGTCCCACCCTGGTCATTCCACAGATATATAAACCCTTTTTCCTAGTTCCAACAGATCTCACTACCTCTGAGGATGCTTGCCATAGATGCAGGTGAAATGTCAGGAGAGAATGCCTCTAGAACATGGCCATATAGCCCGAAAAAACCTAAAACAACCCAATCAGGGACAGCTAATCACCTCTCAACAAAAGATTGCCCCAGGCACTGCCAGGCCATCAAAGGCTAATCAAGGTGGTCAGTTGAAACATTCAGACCTAGGTCCAACAGACAAGAGTTCTTTGACCCACCCTGGTCATTCCACAGATATATAAACCCCTTTTCCTAGTTCCAACAGACCTCACTACCTCTGAGGACGCTTGCCATAGATGCAGGTGAAACGTCAGGAGAGAATGCCTCTAGAACATGGCCAGATAGCCCGAAGAAACCTACAACAACCCAGTGATTTGTATTCATATTGAAAAACCTCTCTCTTTTTCAATATGAAAATTAGGATATGGGCAGACATTCAACATGAAAATGTGCTCAAAGTAGGTAAACATAGAGATTTTCCTTTGACATTAAGCCCAAGGGGACTCAGGGCAGATCACAGAACACATACACGGCAAACATTCAGTACCGTTAAACAGACAGGACAGGCAACAGGTAGAGGTATATGTCGGCATTTTTCTCAACTTCGGCGTCCTGGAGGTTGTACTCGATTATGGCCAGAGGGGGTGCTGTCGTTCCATCCTCTATGACAAAGAGCCGTGATCACAGACTTCCTCCTTCCTTTGATTGCTGGCATTTTCTGGTATTTCTTTTATGGTGCCTCCCCGCTTAAGAGGTGCCTAATTTCTCTACGTGCAGCTGTTTTCGAACTGCTTAGGTGGACAGTAAGCTGGGCAGAAGGTCGAGTGCTCACCCCAACCCGGGTTTCGAACTGTCAACTTTTCGATTGGTAAGATCTATTGCTGCTGGTGGTTTACGATGCCATAAAAATCTCCAGCAAGCATGCAAAGAATGAGAAAGTACTTCATCAGTGTCACAAGTGGACGGTGAAGCGACAGCTCCCCCGGTGGCCAGAATACCCTCATGAAAAAGCTGGAATGTTAAATAGCCTCTGAGTGTCTGTTTGCCATGTATATGTACATTGTAATCCGCCCTGAGTCCTCTGCGGGGTGAGAAGGGCGGAATATAAATATTGTAAATAAATAATTAATAATAATATCTGGATATGAGAGTGAACCCAGACCTATACAGCTACAGGTGAAAGAACCCGGAAAGTGATAGGAGCCAATGGGTTGGAAGCTGTTGCTCCCAGAATTCCACAACATTGAGTGTTTACAGTTCAATTGGCTAATTTCTCTACTCGTAGCTCACAGCTGTTTTCAAACTGCTTAGGTGGACAGTAAACTGGGCAGAAGGTTGAGTGCTCACCCCAACCCGGGTTTCGAACTGCCAACATTTCGATTGGTAAGATCTTTTGCTGGTGTTGGTTTACGACGCCATAAAAATCTCCAGCAAGCATGCAAAGAATGGGGAAGTACTTCATCAGTGTCACAAATGGGCGGTGAAGCAACAGCTCCCCCGGTGGCCAGAAGCTGGAATGTTAAATAGCCTCTGTGTGTCTGTCTATATATGTTGTGTGTCTATGGCATTGAATGGTTGCCATGTATATGTACATTGTAATCTGCCCTGAGTCCCCTGCGGGGTGAGAAGGGCGGAATATAAATACTGTAAATAAATAAATAAATAATAATATCTGGGTATGAAAGTGAACCCAGACCTATACAGCTACAGGTGAAAAAATCCAGAAAGTGATAGGAGCCAATGTTTTCGAACTGCTTAGGTGGACAGTAAGCTGGGCAGGAGGTCGAGTACTCACCCCAACCCGGGTTTTGAACTGCCAACTTTTCGATTGGTAAGATCTATTGCTGGTGGTGGTTTACGACGCCATAAAAATCTCCAGCAAGCATGCAAAGAATGAGGAAGTACTTCATCAGTGTCACCAATGGGCGGTGAAGCGACAGCTACCCCGGTGGCCAGAAGCTGGAATGTTAAATAGCCTTTGCGTGTCTGTCTATATATGTTGTGTGTCTATGGCGTTGAATGTTTGCCATGTATGTACATTGCAATCCGCCCTGAGTAATATAAACACTGTAAATAATAATAATAATAATAATAATAATAATAATAATAATAATATCTGGGTATGTGAGTGGACCCAGACCTATACAGATACAGGTGAAAGAATCCGGAAAGTGATAGGAACCAATGGGTTGAAAGCTGTCACTTCCAGAGTTCCACAGCATTGAGTGTTTACAGTTCAAGTGGTCTCAAAGTGCATCAATTCCCCGGTGCAGATGCACCATGAAGCAAAGGGCGGGCTCAGGCGGCCTGGCTGAGGGCCACGACAGGGAATTCCTGCGGCTCGCTCATTACGACGTCGGCGGTAATCCTCTCTCACGCTTTGGGCCTCCCGATTCATTTATTTCTGGTGACGCCGTGGAGAGCACCACTACTACTGCGTCACAGACGTCTCACGGCCCGCCGGGCTAATCGACAGGGACAGGGCAAGACAATAGGCCGGCTTGCCCTCTTTGCAAAGCTGGATCCACTCCCTAGCCACCGTAATCAGCTTTGCCTCTGTTGCGGCGTGTAAACAGCAACCGGCCCATGAGATTAACCTATGGAACAGCCCTGCGTCGCTCTTCCAATGCTTGCGTAGGAAGGCAGGCGCATCAGCCCAACAGATGCTCATTGCAAGGAAGAAAGGGAAGACCTCAAAAATGTGCCCACACTGCCTCCACGGAGGCGTAATATCTCTACGTAGAGGAGCTCCCATGTGCTTGGCAAGCATAAGAGCAAATGCTTATGCTCCCAAACCAAGTTTAGTGTGATTGCAAAGCAATACTAAACCTATCTACGTTTCTCCCAGATCATCTCCCAGTTATCAAGTCACACTTTCCAAAATTGGCTGCTATCGTGAACGAGGCTAAACTAGCAAATCGAGGGATGTTAACTATTGTTTGCTTCGATGAAAAGGCGTTTTGGAGGAAGACCTCACTTAAGCATTGGGAAGAACTTCACAGCAGTTAGAGTTGTTCAACAGTGGAACTCACTGCCTCAAGAGTCCTTCCTTGGAGGCTTTTAAACAGAGGCCGGGTGGTCATCTGTTGGGAGTGCTTTGGTTGTGCTTTTCCTGCATGGTAGAAGCGGGTTGGACTGGATAACCTTTGGGGTATCTTCCAACTTGAGGATTCTATGCTTGTATTCTTATTCTAGCTGTTGTGGGGATTGTGGGAGTTGAAGTCGAAAACACCTGGAGGGAGGGCCAAAATTGGCCCATGCCTGCTCTATAGGAAGTTTTAGATCAAGTATGGGCAAACCCAGGACCTGGGCCTGATGTGGCCCCTTGGGCTCTTTTCTCAGGCCGTCCTCTCTCACTATCCTAGCCTTCCTTCCTTCCTTCTCTTTCCTTTCTCCTTCCTTCCTTCTCTTTCCTTTCTTCTTCCCTCCCTTCCCTTCCATCCTTCCTTCCCTCTTTCCTCCCTTCCTTCCTTCCTTCCTTCCTTCCTTCCTTCCTTCCTTGTCTTTTCTCCTTCCTTCCGTTTTTCCTCCCTTCTTCCCTCTTGCCCTCTTTCTCCTTCCTTCCTTCACTTTTGTCTTTTCTTCCTTCTGTCTTTCTTTCTTCCTTCCTTCCCTCCCTTCCTTCCCTTCCTCCCGTCCTTCTTCCCTCCCTCCCTTCTCTCTTTCCTTCCTTCCCTTCCTTCCTTCCATCCTTCTCTTCCTCCCTCCCTTCTCTCTTTCCTTCCTCTTTCCCTTCCTTTCATCCTTCCTTCCTTCCTTCGTCTTTCCTTCCTTCTCTTTTTCCTTCCTCCCTTCCCTTCCACCCTTTCGTCCTTCTTCCCCCCTCCTTTCCTCCCTCCTTCCCTTCACCTTTTCTTCCTTCCTTCTTTCCTTCCTCCTTCTTTCCTTTCCTCCCTTCCTTACCTTCCTTTTTATCATCCCTCCCTCCCTCCCTTCCTGCCTGCCTTCTTCCTTCCTTTTTGCCTTTCCTTCCTTCCTCCCTCCCTTCTCTTCCTTTTTCTCCTTCCACAATTCCCTGCCACCCTTTCATCCTTCCTTCCTTCCTTCCTTCCTTCCTTCTTTCTTTCTTTCTTTCTTTCTTTCTTTCTTTCTTTCCTTCCTTCCCTCCCTTCTTTCCCTTTTGCCTTTCCGTCCTCCCTTCCCTCCCTCCCTTCCCTCCCTCTTTCTCCTTCCCTTCCCTTCCCCCCTTTCATCCTTCCTTCCTTCTCTCTTTCCTTCCTTCCATCACTAGGCAGCTACTACTCAAGTTAGAAAGTTTGCCCAGGCCTGGTGTGGGTGATATTCTTCCATTCTGCCAGGGATCTTTTTGCACAATGGGAGCAATAGAAAAACAGACCAAACATTGCAAAAAAGGGATACGCTTGGTGTTTTCCACTCTTTCCATACCGTAAAAGCATGGGCATTTACGATAGAGATTGGATCTACCTGTTAACCTATCCTGCAATAATTCTGATGGCAACACTTATTATTATATTTCCTTATTGTCCCCCTTATAGTGTTGTTATTATTCTTCCAGAGTGAAGGATTTGGCCAAGTTGAAGGATCTCCTACATTTCGTAACGTCTATTGTTGATATTGTTCTTCACTCTTTGGAGTGAAGAACATCGCATTGTTTTCAATTTCCAGGGTATCGGCCCATTTTGTCCAGATGCGCTTGCAACTCCCATGTGGTGTGTTCCAACTCTATGAGTCTATGATTCCTTTGGCTCTTGTCCTTCTCCTTTCGCTCCTCCCCAGCATCAGATTTCGGATGCTCAGCTGGAGCTCCAGCCTACTCTTTCCCTCCCAAAGTGCCAGATCAGCAGGCCCTCCCTCTTCCCGGCCCTCCATTCCCAAAAAGCCTTGCCAAAGGGGTCTGGCTTCAGCCATGCGCTTGGCGCAACATCCGCCTCCAGTTGCATCAAGTTTCCTTCTGGATTGCGGAGAGATAGCCCCAAAGCATCCAAAGTAGGGTGCATCTACACCAGGCATGGGCCAACTTGGTCTCTTAATTCTATGGGTCAACTTGGGCTCTCCCTCCAGGTGTTTTGGACTTCAACTCCCACAATTCCTAACAGCCGGTAGGCTGTTAGGAATTGTGGGAGTTGGAGTCCAAAACACCTGGAGGGAGGGCCCAAGTTGACCCATAGAATTGATGAGTTGGAAGAGACCTCATGGGCCATCCAGTCCAACCCTATTCTGCCAAGAAGCAGGAAAATCACATTCGAAGCACCCCCGACAGATGGCCACCCAACCTCTGTTTCAAAGCCTCCAAAGAAGGAGCCTCCACCACACTCCAGAGCAGAGAGTTCCACTGCTGAACAGCTCTCACAGTCATAAAGTTCTTCCTAATGTTCATGTGGAGGCGGTGATGATGATGATGATGATGATAATAATAATAGTACAATATATAATCATAGAGTTGTAAGAGACCACATGGGCCATCTAGTCCAACCCCCTGCCATGCAGGAATAATAATAATAATAATAATAATAATATAACAACAATGAAATATAATAATATAAAATATAGTATAATAATAATAATAATATGGTAACCATAATGAAATATAATAATATAAAATAATAATATAAATATAGCAATAATAATAATAATAATAATAATAATATAGAATCATAGAATAATAAAGCTGTAAGAGACCACATGGGCCACCTAGCCCAACACCCTGCCATGCAGGAATAATAATAATAATAATAATAATAATAATAGTGATCTTGTCTGCTGTGGACTCATCTTGTTGTGCTTCAAATAATAACAATAAATATAATAATATAAATTAATTTAAAATATAGTAATATAATAATGATAACAAATAATAATATAAATATAGTAATATATACTTAAATAATAACAACAATAATACTATAGAATCATAGAATAATAAAGTTGGAAGAGATCACATGGGCCATCTAGCTCAACCCCCTGCCATGCAGGAATAATAATAATAATAATAATAATAATAATAACAACAACGATGATGATGATGATAACAATAATGAAATATAATAATATAAAATATAGTAAAATAATAATAATATAAAATAATAGAATAATAAAGTAGGAAGAAACCACATAGGCCATCTAATCCAACCCCCCTGCCATGCAGGAATAATAATAATAATAATAATAATAATAATAATAATAATAATATGATAAACATAATAATGAAATATAATAATATAAAATAATAATGTAAAATATAGTAAAATAATAACAACATAGAATCATAGAATAATAAAGTTGTAAGAGACCACATGGCACATCTAGTCCCACCCCCTGCCATGCAGGAATAATAATAATGATGATGATGACAATCATGAAATATAATAATATAAAATAATAATATAAAATACAGCAAGATAATAATATAGAATCATAGAATAATAAAGTTGTAAGAGACCACATGGGCTATCTAGTCCAACCCCCTGCCATGCAAGAATAATAATAATAATAATAATAATAATAATAATAGAAATATAATAATATAAAATATAGTAAAATAATAATAATAATAATATAGAATCATAGAATAATAAAGTTGTAAGAGACCACATGTGCTATCTAGTCCAACCTCCTGCCATGCAGGAATAATAATAATATGATAACAATAATGAAATAATATAAACTAATAATATAAAATATAGTAAAATAATAATAATAATAACAATAATAATAATATAGAATCATAGAATAATAAGGTTGGAAGAGACCACATGGGCCATCTAGTCCAACCAACCTGCCATGCAGGAATAATAATAATAATAATAATAATAATATGATAACAAGCATGAAATATAATATAAAATAATAATATAAAATATAGAATAATAATAATAGTAGTAATAATAATATAGAATCACAGAATAATAAAGTTGGAAGAGACCACATGGGCCATCTAGTCCAACCAACCTGCCATGAAGGAATAATAATAATAATAATAATAAAATAAAATAATGAAATATAATAATATAAAATATAGTAAAATAATAATAATAATAATAATAATAATAATATAGAATGTATTGTCTTCATAGAATAATTACGTTGGAAGAGACCACATGGGCCATCTAGTCCAACCCCCTTGCCATTCAGAAAAATATAATAATAATAATAATAATAATAATAATAATAACAAAATATAATAACAACAGTAATAAATAAAATAATAATAATAGTATTATCATCATCATCTAGGCTAACGATCATGCCATCACCATCCAAGCAGGGAGATTTGAAATGGTTGAACAGAAGCTCTCTGAAGCTTTAGGTGCTCTTACTGTCTATTACAGGGAAAACCAGCTGATTCCTAATCCGTCTAAAATAATAATAGTATTGATAATAATAAAAATATATACTAATGATAACAATAAAATATGATAATACAAAATAATATTAAAATATAATAATAATCAGCATCCAGGCATGGGCCAACTTGGGCCCTCCCTCCAGGTGTTTTGGACTCCAACTCCCACAATTCCTAACAGCCTGTCGGCTGTTAGGAATTGTGGGAGTTGGAGTCCAAAACACCTGGAGGGAGGGCCCAAGTTGGCCCATGCCTGGGATAGACTTTCCAAATTTAGACACTCTCTAAATACCTGGACTTGCCCTCCTCTCCTCTTCGGCTGGAATCGTCTTCGCTGCAGCTGCCGCTGCCCAACGGGGTCGGGCACAGGCGGTGCTCTTCATCTTCTTCCTCCTCTTCCTCCTCCTCCTCTTCTTCCTCCTCCTTGGCCACTCGGATCTCCACCAGACTGGTTGTTCCCCAAGGCAGGAGCCCACCTTCAGCCGGCCCTTCTTCCATGCTCCAAGCAGAGAAGGAGGAGAAGATGCCCAGGTTGGTTGCCTCCTCCTCCTCTTCTTCTTCTACCTCCTCCTCCTCTTCTTCTTCTTCTACCTCCTCCTCTTCTTCTTCTTCCTCTTCTTCCTCCTCTTCGGCTGGTTGTCTGGCAAGGAATGAGGAGCCTGATGAGAGAGACAAGGAGGAGCTTCCAGCCTCCGCCCAGACACGACACAGAGGGAGGGATGGAGAGAAGGAGGGATGGAGAGAAGGAGGGATGGAGGGGAGGAGGGATGGAGGGGAGGAGGGATGGAGAGAAGGAGGGATGGAGAGAAGGAGGGATGGAGGGGAGGAGGGATGGAGGGGAGGAGGGATGGAGAGAAGGAGGGATGGAGAGGAGGAGGGATGGAGAGGAGGAGGGATGGAGAGGAGGAGGGATGGAGGGGAGGAGGGATGGAGAGAAGGAGGGATGGAGAGAAGGAGGGATGGAGAGAAGGAGGGATGGAGAGAAGGAGGGATGGAGAGAAGGAGGGATGGAGAGAAGGAGGGATGGAGGGGAGGAGGGATGGAGGGGAGGAGAAAGCCAACCAAGTTGGAGAGGGTTTGGTACCACTCAAGGCGGTATCACTCCATCCTAAGGCATCCCAAGGCTCCAGGGCATCCTCCTTGCACTCTTACATAGGTTAGGTACCACTTCAGTCGCCATGGCAACATCCTAAAAGATGCTAAGACTCCATGAGATATCAGTAGAGCAGCAACGGCTCCCAAAATGACCCATTTAAGGTGGAATTGGGTGTCAAACAGGGATGATGTGTTATTGCCCCAACTTTATTCTCCATCTTCATCGCTATGATACTTCATCTTGTTGATGGGAAGCTTCCCACCAGAGTGGAAATCATCTTATCGGACAGATGGCAAGCTATTCAACCTCAGCCAAAACCAAGGTTACAACATCTGTTATAGGACTCCAATATGCTGATGACAACGTCATCTATGTGCATTCAGAAGAAGATCTACAAGCCACTCTAAACATCTTATTTATTTATTTGTTTGTTTGTTTACAGCTTTTATATTCCGCCCTTCTCACCCCGCAGGGGACTCAGGGTGGATTACAGTGTACACATATATGGCAAACATTCAATGCCAATTTTTGACATACAAACATATACAGACATACACCGAGGCTATTTAACTTTTTTCTGGCCGCCAGGGGAGCTGTCGATTTCATCGTCCATCTGCGACACTGATGAAGCACTTCCGCATTCCTCACATGCTTCCCCGCTGGAATGCTTTGCTGGAGTCTTCTTTACGGCCTCATAAATCAGTTAATTTAGCCTCCCCACACTTTAAGGTGGTACCTAATTTTCCTACTTGACAGATGCAACTGTCTTTCGGCTTGCAAAGGTCGACAACAGGCTACACTCAATTGGTTGGAAACCCACTCCAACCCGGGTTGGCTTCGAAGTCATGACCTTTTGGTCAGAGTGATCTTAATGCAGCTGACACTCAGCCATCTGCGCCACAATCCCGGTGGCGCAATCCCGGCATACAAGAAGCTTGGCCTGTCAAGCCAAAACCAAGGTTACAACAACATCTGTTATAGAACTCCAATATGCTAATGACAATGTCGTCTGTGCGCATTCAGAAGAAGACCTACAAGCCACTCTAAACACCTTTGCAGAAGCATACGAGAAGCTCGGCCTGTCAAGCCAAAACCAAGGTTACAACAACATCTGTTATAGAACTCCAATATGCTGATGACAATGCTGTCTATGCGCATTCAGAAGAAGACCTATGCATTCAGAAGACACAGAGGGAGGGTTGGAGAGAAGGAGGGATGGAGAGAAGGAGGGATGGAGGGGAGGAGAAAGCCAGCCAAGTTGGAGAGGGTTTGGGACCATGCACATGCATTCAGAAGGAGACCTACAAGCCACTCTGAACATCTTTGCAGAAGCATACAAGAAGCTCAGTCTGTCAAGCCAAAACCAAGATTACAACATCTGTTATAGAACTCCAATATGCTGATGACAATGTCGTCTATGCGCATTCAGAAGAAGACCTACAAGCCACTCTGAACACCTTCACAGAAGCATATGAGAAGCTCGGCCTGTCAAGCCAAAACCAAGGTTACAACATCTGTTATAGAACTCCAATATGCTGATGACAATGCCGTCTATGCACATTCAGAAGAAGACCTACAAGCCACTCTGAACACCTTCACAGAAGCATACGAGAAGCTCGGCCTGTCAAGCCAAAACCAAGGTTACAACATCTGTTATGGAACTCCAATATGCTGATGACAACGTCGTCTGTGCGCATTCAGAAGAAGACCTATTCATTCGCACCCATTATAGTATATGAGAGACCGAGCTCTGTAATAGAGCCACGACATTCGGCTATAGAGGGTTGAGCAAAGTAGTCCAACATCGATTTCCGGTTCCCACTTGAAACCTAACAAAGAATGCGCCGGGAGCGTTGTCGCTTGGGAACCCGAAGTGGTTATGGTCTACGTAGAATTGACACTCTCTTGGAGGTAGAAGAGGAGGGCGTTCGTGATTGGTGGCTGGTGGCCACGCCCTCCGATGAGGGGGAAGTCACGGTTGCCAGGGCGACTGCCAAGCGGCTTCCGGTTTGGGGGAGACGGGCAGGGCGGCGCGGCTGGCTATGGTGCCCAGCAAGTGCAGGCCTTCCCTGGGGAACAGGCCCGGGCACGGCGTCGCGGTAAGGAGGAGTGGGGGAGGCCGTGGGGAGGGGAAAGGGAAAGGGAGGAGGACGCCCTGGGGGGAAAGCGCGGGAAAAGGGGGCGTTTCCCGAAAGCCCCGCCCTCCTTGTCCCTGCCTTTGTTGCCAGGCAGCTTTGTTTCCTGGAAAGAGAGAGAGACAGGCAGGCATACTGACAGGCAGACACAATATTTCGTATATCATATGTGTATCTCTCTCCCCCTCTATATGTATTACATTGTGTGTGTGTTTGGTGTATACACACATACATATATATGCATGTTTAATTTGCATTGATAGCAAGAGAGAGAGTGTGTCTGTGTGTGTATATATATATATATATATATATATATATATACACTCTCTCTCTTGCTATCAATGCAAATTAAATATGCATTATACGTGTGTGTGTGGCTTATATATATATACACACACACATACGTTTAATTTGCATTGATAGCAAGAGAGTGTACACACACACACACATATATATATACACACTCTCTCTTGTAACAGATACACACTCTCTCTTGCTATCAATGCAAATTAAACATGCATTATATGTGTATGTGTGGCTTATATATATACACACACACGTTTAATTTGCATTGATAGCAAGAGAGTGTACACACACACACACACATATATATACACACTCTCTTGCTATCAATGCAAATTAAACATGCATTATATGTGTATGTGTGGCTTATACACACACACACACATGTTTAATTTGCATTGATAGCAAGAGAGTGTACATACACACACACACACACATATATATACACTCTCTCTTTTAACACATACACACTCTTGCTATCAATGCAAATTAAACATGCATTATATGTGTATGTGTGGGTTATACACACACACACACACATTTAATTTGCATTGATAGCAAGAGAGTGTACACACACACACATATATATACACACTCTCTTGCTATCAATGCAAATTAAACATGCATTATATGTGTATGTGTGGCTTATACACACACACACATGTGTAATTTGCATTGATAGCAAGAGAGTGTACACACACACACACACACACATATATACACTCTCTCTTTTAACACATACACACTCTTGCTATCAATGCAAATTAAACATGCATTATATGTGTATGTGTGGGTTATACACACACACACACACATGTGTAATTTGCATTGATAGCAAGAGAGTGTACACACACACACACACACACACATATATACACTCTCTCTTTTAACACATACACACTCTTGCTATCAATGCAAATTAAACATGCATTATATGTGTATGTGTGGGTTATACACACACACACACACATTTAATTTGCATTGATAGCAAGAGAGTGTACACACACACACACACATATATATACACTCTCTCTTTTAACACATACACACTCTTGCTATCAATGCAAATTAAACATGCATTATATGTGTATGTGTGGGTTATACACACACACACACATTTAATTTGCATTGATAGCAAGAGAGTGTACACACACACACACATATATATATACACTCTCTCTTGTAACACATACACACTCTCTTGCTATCAATGCAAATTAAACATGTATTATATGTATATGTGTGGCTTATACACTCTCACACACATATGCATGTATTGTATTGTTATTGTTTGCTATTGTTGTGTTGAGGCCTTGGCCTTTGTAAGCCACATCGAGTCCTTCGGGAGATGCTAGCGGGATACAAATAAAGTTTAGTAATAATAATAATAATATATGTACACACTCTCTCTTGCTATCAATGCAAATTAAACCTGCATTATAGGTATATGTGTGGCTTATACACACACACATATATGCATGTTTAATTTGAATTGATAGCAAAAGAGAGTGTGTATATAATATATATATATATAAACACTCTCTCTATTGTTATCAATGCAAATTTAACATGCATTATATGTGTATGTGTGGCTTATACACATATGTGTATGTGTAAATGTAGAGACAGTGAGCACATATAAATAACATTTAGTATATAATATCCGTATGTGTATCTCTCACTATATATGTATATAGCCACACATACACGTATATGCATATATACACGTATATATATGTATATACATATATATATATGTATAATTTGCATTGATAGCAAGAGAGTAAGGTAAAGGTAAAGGTAGTCCCCTGACATTAAGTCCAGTCATGTCTGACTCTGGGGTGTGGTGCTCATCTCCATTTCTAAGCCAAAGAGCCAGCGTTGTCCATAGACACCTCCAAGGTCATGTGGCCGGCATGACTGCATGGAACGCCATTACCTTCCCGCCAGAGCGGTAACAATTGATCTACTCACATTTGCATGTTTTCGAACTGCTAGGTTGGCAGAAGCTAGGGCTGACAGCAGAAGCTCACGCCGCTCCCCGGAATCGAACCTGCGACCATTCAATCAACAAGCTCAGCACCTCAGTGCTTTAACCCACTGTGCCCCCGGGGGCTCCTGTATATGTGCGGCTTATACACTCTCTCTCTCTCTCACACACACACATATGGATGTTTAATTTGCATTGGTAGAAAGAGAGAGTGTATAATATATATATATATATATATATATATATACACACACACTCTCTCTCTCTCTTGCTATCAATGCAAATTAAACATGCATTATATGTGTATGTGTAAATGTAGAGACAGTGAGCACATATTATTTATTTATTTATTTATTTATTTATTTACTGTGCTTATAAACCGCAATTCTCAGCCCAGGGGCGACTCATTGCGGTGTACAACATGGAAAAACAAGTGCAAATTACAATACATAGTGCAAAATAATCCACACTTCATCATTATCAGAAAAAACATCTTATCAAAACATCAACATTACTATAAAAGCCATTCTGAGTCGTCTCATCATCAAACCCACAATCCGATATCATTTCCATTGTTCCATTCCTATGGTCAAAATACCAGTCATTGCACTTCTTGATCAAATGCCTTCTTAAACAGCCAGGTCTTTAACTTTCTGCGGAATATCAACAGGGAGGGGGCTAGCCTGATGTCCACGGGAAGGGACACCACCGAGAAGGCCCTATCTCTCGTCCCCGCCAGCCGTGCCTGTGACGCAGGCGGGATCGAGAGCAGGGCCTCCCCGGAAGATCTCAAAGTCCTCGTGGGCTCATAGGCCGAGAGGCGGTCAGTTAGGTATCTTGGGCCGGAACCGTTTAGGGCTTTATAGGCCAATGCCAGCACCTTGAATTGAGCCCGTTATAAATTCCTCTCTTTCCAGGAAACAAATGTTATAAATAACATTTAGTATATAATATCTGTACGTGTATCTCTCACTATATACATATATATAGCCACACATACATGTATATGCAAAGACGGAGATCCTATGGCTGGGTCGACCGGGCAGTGGGGATATCCATCTGCCCACCCTGGATAGCGAGGCACTACACCCATCATCATTGGACAAGAGTCTGGGAGTCCTTTTGGACCCTCTGCTGAGGATGGAGGCCCAAGTCTCCGCCGTGAGCAGAACCGCCTTCTTTCACCTGCGGCAGGCTAGACAGCTGGCCCCCTCCCTGTCCAGGTACGACCTAGCTACGGTGATCCAGGCTATGGTCATCTCAAGACTGGACTACTGTAACGCCCTCTACATTGGCCTTCCTCGGTCGGTGATCCGGAAGCTCAAGTTGGTACAAAATGCAGCTGCTCGGTTTCTTGCGGGAACTCCAATGAGATGCCACATAACCCCAATCTTACTACAGCTGCATTGGTTACCAATTACTACAGCTGCATTGGTTACCGCCTCACCCCCTACCAACCCCAGAGATCCCTCCGTTCTGAGGACCAAGATCTATTGGAAAATCCCAGTGTCAAGACCTTGCATCTAACAGCAACCAGGCGCAGAGCCTTCACAGCAGTGGCACCATCACTCTGGAATACTCTGCCACCTGAAGTCCGTGCCTTGCGGGACTTACCAGCTTTCCGCAGGGCATGTAAGACATACCTGTTCCGACAGGCTTTTAATGTTTGATAGTGTTGTTTTTAAATTGTTTTAAATTGCTTTTAAATTTTGTTAGATTTTAGCCATTCTTGTAAGCCGCTCCGAGCCCCAGGGGAATGGCGGCATATAAGTTTAAATAATTATATTATATTTTATATATATATATATATATATATATATATATATATGTATGTATAATTTGCATTGATAGGTGCCCCCAGTGGCGCAGTGGGTTAAACCCCTGTGCCGGCAGGACTGAAGACCGACAGGTCGCAGGTTCGAATCCGGGGAGAGGCGGATGAGCTCCCTCTACCAGCTCCAGCTCCTCATGCGGGGACATGAGAGAAGCCTCCCACAAGGATGATAAAAACATCAAATCATCCGGGCGTCCCCTGGGCAACATCCTTGCAGACGGCCATTTCTCTCACACCAGAAGCAACTTGCAGTTTCTCAAGTCGCTCCTGACACGACAAAAAAAAATCTATGTGGCATTACATTTTTGCCAGATTTGTAAGCCCCTTGAGTCCCCTCTGGGGTTGAGAAAGGTGGGGGTAGAAATGAAGTTAATAATAATAATAATAATAATAATAATAGGCACATTATTTAATAAATGGATCTAGCATTACATCTGTAAAGCCTCAGTTTGATTCTAGGCTTTGTCCTGTATGTCCTGTAATTTATGAGCTGTATTTCCCACAGTTGCTACATTTTGATGGTGTGAAAAGTTTCTCAGATCTCAGAATTGCTTTGTAACCTTTGTATCATCAGCTCCATCCCATCCAGATACAGTGTTGTTTACCTTTTGCTTTCAAATTTTGTGTTCCTGAAAGTTACTAATAACGAATATTCCGTTTGCAGGCTAACAATTATGGATTGCAGCTGGTTCTCCAAAACGCATCATCAGCCGAAAGGACAAAGCCGGTGAGACACGATTTTCTTTATTATCAAAACATGCAAAGAGTTGAAACACTGTATTGTCGAAGGCTTTCATGGCCGGAATCACTCAGTTCTTGTGGGTTTTTTCGGGCTATATGGCCATGTTCTAGAGGCATTTCTCCTGACGTTTCGCCTGCATCTATGGCAGGCATCCTCAGAGGTGAGATCTGTTGGAAAGTGGGGACGGGAGCTGCGTTCTTTTGTTCTGAGACTGTAGGTTTTCCTTTTCCACTCCTTCCTTGCTTTCTTTGGCTGACAGCCGGGGAATCTCCAGTTTCCTGAAGCTCTTGGATGATCTCCTGAAGAAGGTCAAACGTTTGCATGCAACAAAAAGGCCTTTCCATGATATTCTACCATCTTCGGCAAACCTCACTGGAGACAGGATTCCACTGGCCTTTTTTCCTGGCTTTGCTTGATAATTCAATGAGGGTCTGAAGAGGGTCTGAAGAGAGCCCCTGAGTTGAAACACTGCAGACTGGATGCTTGTGATATACTTATGTTATATGTTGATGGTATTTTGCTTTTACAGTGCTATCTATGCAACATGTTATTTGTATTTACTGTACATCGTGTCGATCTTTCTATGCTTTTGCTATCTTGTATTTATTTTCATTTGTTAGTGAAATTAAGTGGCTTTGTGATATAAAAGAATATTACTACCAATAATAATATGAATAGCACAACCGTGGATGTAGACTAGAAGTCCATAAACTCTGTAAACAGAGGGCCAGGTCACAGTCCCTCAAGCTGTTGGAGGGCCAGATTATAATTTGAAGAACACATGAATGAATTCCTATGCACACTGCACATGTCGTATTTGTAGAGCAAAAAACACTTAAAAATAACACAATAATTAAAATAAAGAACAATTTTAACAAATATGAACGTACTTCAATGGGAAATGTGGGCCTGCTTTTGACTGATGAGATAGGATTGTTGTTGTTGTGTGCTTTCAAGTCTTTTTACATTTAGGTTGACCCTGAGCGAGGGCTGGGTAAAAGATCTTAAAGGGCCATATCTGGCTCCCGGGGTTTAATTTGCGGACCCCTGATGTAGACAGTGTGTTTTGTATGTATTGAACAGCCTCAGTCTCTTGCTCATCTCCCCAAAATCCATTGCATCTCCCATTGCAGCTATGTAAGCCCATGCCTTTTGAATCACCTGCTTGCACTGCAATATAATAATGATTTCTATTGCTATGTTTTCTGTTGCAGCTTGAGTTTAGGCTAAACAAAGAGCAACCATATCTTCACAACAGGTTCTTGCAGCATGATCACGAGAAGAACTATGCAGGGAAACTAGGTAATATCAAAAGACAGAACCCTCTTCTGAACATTTTGCATGTTAACTGAGATGTAAATGGGTGCGCTGGCATAATTTTTGTGTGATGCAGTTGTACCATTTCTGAAATAAATAAATAAGATATTTGTTTATAAATAAGATATTTCCTTCATCTGGAGACAGATGAAGGAAAAATAAATTCTCTACAGTTGTTCCTTCACATTTGTGGAGATGATGATGATGATGATAATGGTTATTTATTACCCACCTCTCCCCTCGCTGTGGGGCACAACACATTTATCCATTGATTTGATTATAAATGTTCTCTCTTGAAATCTCAGATGTGATTCTATGATCCACTTCCTCTGTTCATGCTGAAGGATCTAGAGCAGTGTTTCTCAACCTGGGGGTCGGGACCCCTGGAGGGGTCATCAGGGGGTGTCAGAGGGGTCACCAAGGACCATCAGAAAACACAGTATTTTCCATTGGTCATGGGGATTCTGTGTGAGAAGTTTGGCCCAATTCTATCGTTGGTGGGGTTCAGAAGGTTCTTTGATTGTAGGTGAACAATAAATCCCAGCAACTACAACTCCCAAATGTCAAGTCTATTTTCCCAAAACTCCACCAGAGCTCACATTTGGGCATATTGATTTTTATGCCAAGTTTGGTCCCGATCCATCATTCTTTTCAGCCCACAGTGCTCTCTGGATATAGGTGAACTACAACTCCAAAACTCAAGGTCAATGCCCACCAAACCCTCCCAGTATTTTATGTTGGTCATGGTAGTTCTGTGTGCCAAGTTTGGTTCAATTCCATTGTTGGTGGGGTTCAGAATGCTCTTTGAGTGTAGGTGAACTATAAACCCCAGCAACTACAACTCCCTAATGTCAAGGTCTATTTCCCCCAAACTCCATCTGTGTTCATATTTGGGCATATGGAATATTTGTGCCAAGTTTGGTCCAGACCCATCATTGTTTCAGTCCACAGTGCTCTCTTGGTGTAGGTGAACTACAACTCCCAAATTCAAGACTAATACCCACCAAACTATTCTAGTGTTTTCTGTTGTTTATGGGAGTCCTGTGTGCTACATTGGGTTCAATTCCATCATTGGTGGTGTTCAGAATGCTCTTTGATTGTAGGTGAACTATAAATCCCAGCAACTACAACTCCCAAATGACAAAATCAATTTTTGAGTGAAGGACATACATTGGGTTATTAGGTGTACACTGTCCAAATTTGATGTCAATTCGTCTAGTAGTTTTTGAGTTATGTTAATCCCACAACGAACATTACATTTTTATTTATATAGATGCACAAGACAACTAGGGCATCTATCTCTGGAAGTTTCAGAAAGATTCACACATCTACAGATTTTGGGAGATTTTTTAAAAGTTTAGACCAAACCAGTTTATCCTGTGAAAAAGCGACCACAGCAATCCCCTTGCATGTCCTTCTTTCTTTATGACACACAACCATACAACTTCAACTTAGCACATTTAACCTATTGATGCCTCAGTGTAATTTATTGATAACTATTTTTATTCGGCTTACACTCGAATCAATAAGTTTTCCCAGTTTTTTGTGGTATAATTAGGTGCCTTGGCTTATATTCGGGTCAGCTTATACTTGAGTATATATGGGTATATATAAATGCCGCGGAGCCCCCGGTGGCGCAGTGGGTTAAAGCGCTGAGCTGCTGAGCTTGTTGATCGAAAGGTCGCAGGTTCGATTCCGGGGAGCGGCGTGAGCTTCCGCTGTCAGCCCTAGCTTCTGCCAACCTAGCAGTTCGAAAACATGCAAATGTGAGTAGATGAATAGGTACCGCTCCGGCGGGAAGGTAACGGCGCTCCATGCAGTCATGCCGGCCACATGACCTTGGATGTGTCTACGGACAACGCTGGCTCTTCGGCTTAGAAATGGAGATGAGCACCACACCCCAGAGTCAGACATGACTGGACTTAACCTATAAATGCTGCATGCTCACAATTCTTATTTTTCTGTCTTCTCGCAGGCGATGGAAGGTTAAGCCCGTTGTCGCGGAATAAAAAGCTGTATGTTCCCGTATCAACCAATTATGCCGATATCCCCAGTCTTGAGATGAAATGTGGTTCAGGATCCTTCTCAGCATTTGGTGACTGCTCTTTTCCTTCCCCTTCGAAATACAAAATCCAGCAGAGCTGCCATAGCCCAAGTGCAAATATCTCAGGTAACCACCATGGATTGGTTTGGGAGATCTATATGTATACGACATATTCTTAAAAAAGTAAAAACCTGCTTTTTAATGGTACATTGAATGTGCAGTGGAGTGAGAGGTGACATAATGAGGTCTGAGCTTATTTATAAGTGAATGAGATTATTTACCATATATACTCGAGTATAAGTTTTCCAGCCTTTTTTTAGGCTGGAAAAGCCCCGTCGTCTTATACTCAATGTTATTTATTATTTTATTCTATTATTATTATTACTATTAATTTTACTCTGTTATTATTTATTAAATTTACATTATTTTACTCTATTATTCTTTTTATTACATTTATTATTTTACTCTATTATTTATTTATTTACGATATTTCTATCCCGCCTTTCTTAAGCCTGAAGGCGACTCAAGGGAGCTTACAAATTGGTAGTCATTCGATGCTATAGCTATCCACAATATACGTTTAAAACAACATTATAAAAAATAATATAAAACAATTTAAAAACATATATTAACCAATGTCTTCCTGTTAGTCTCATTCTCCAGTAGCGTCGTCTAAGCCGTTCCATGTTTCAAACTTACATAAGCCGCCCTGAGTCCCTCCTCGGGGGTTGAGAAGGGCGGGTTAGAAATGTGGGAAATAAATAATAAATAATAAACAATTCCGTGTTTGAACTGCTAGATTGGCGGAAGCTAGGGCTGACAGAGGAAGCTCACGCTGCTCCCTGGAATCAAACCTGCGACCTTTTGGTCAACAAGCTCAGCAGCTCAGTGCTTTAACCCACTGCGCCACCGGGGGGCCCTAATAATAATAATAATAATAATAATAATAATAAAAGCATAAAATAATTTAGTATTTTACTCTATTATTTTTAGTACATTTATTATTTTATGCTTTTATTATTATTATTAAATGTACTAAAAATAATAGAGTAAAATACTAAATTATTTTATGCTTTTATTATTATTATTAGGCCCCCCTGGTGGCGCAGTGGGTTAAAGCACTGAGCTGCTGAGCTTGTTGACCAAAAGGTCGCAGGTTCGATTCCAGGGAGCGGCGTGAGCTTCTGCTGTCAGCCCTAGCTTCTGCCAACCTAGCAGTTTGAAAACATGCAAATGTGAGTAGATCAATAGGTACTGCTCCGGCGGGAAGGTAACGGCGCTCCATGCGGTCATGCTGGCCACATGACCTTGGAGGTGTCTATGGACAACGCTGGCTCTTCAGCTTAGAAATGGAGATGAGCACCACACCCCAGAGTCAGACATGACTGGACTTAATGTCAGGGGACAACCTTTAACCTATTATTATTATTATTATTATTATTATTATTATTATAGCCCGAAAAAACCCACAAGAACTGAGAGATTATTATTATTATTACATTTGTTATTTTACTTTATTATTATTCTTATTGCATTTATTATTTTACTCTATTATCACATTATTTTACTCACTATTATTATTATCACATTTATTATTTTACTCTATTATTATATTTATTATTTTACTCTTATTATTTTATTACATTTATTACTTTACAATATTATTATTACATTTGTTATTTTATTGTATTTATTATTGTTATTACATTTGTTATTTTACTCCATTAGTACTGTTATTACATTTATTATTGTTTTTATTACATTTATTATTTCACTCTCTATTATTATTGGAAGGATACATAAGCACATTTACATTGAAGAAAATTAGAATAATGGTTTAATTAGAGTTGGACTGTCTTATCTTAAATTACAGTTTTATGTAAATATTCCAAAACATTTAACCTATTGATACCTCAATGTAATTTATTGGTATTTATTTTTATTTAAAAATTGACCAGTAGCTGCTGCCTTTCCCACCCTCGGCTTATGTTCGAGTCAATAAGTTTCCCCAGATTTTGGTGGTAAAATTACGTGCCTTTGCTTATATTCGGGTCGGCTTATACTTAAGTATATATGGGTATATATAAAATGTAGAGACCTATTTTAAAGGAAGAGCTCTTTCAAGATTTTATTTCTCGTGTCAGGGCACCCAGTCAATTATATTACATTTCTAACAGAACAAAGCAAACAAACAAAGAAAATACAAAATGTGTGAGTTTGGTAGTTGATTAAATGTCCTTTGACCAGTATCTGGCCACTTGGAGTACTTCTGGTGTTGCTGCAAGAAGGTCCTCCATGGTGCATGTGGCAGGGCTCAGGTTGCATTGCAGCAGGTGGTCTGTGGTTTGCTCTTCTCCACACTCACATGTCGAGGATTCCACTTTGCAGCCCCATTTCTGAAGGTTGGCTCTGCATCTTATGGTGCCAGAGTGCAGTCTGTTCAGCACCTTCCAAGTCGCCCAGTCTTCTGTGTGCCCAGGGAGGAGTCTCTCATTTGGTCTCAGCCATTGGTTGAAGTTCTGGGTTTGAGCCTGCCACTTTTGGACTCTCGCTTGCTGAGGTGTTCCAGCGAGTGTCTCTGTAGATCTTAGAAAACTATGTCTGGATTTAAGTCGTTGACGTGTTGGCTGATACCCAAACAGGGGATTTCAAGGTGGCAACAAGATAGATAGCTGTGTAAAACAAAAGCAGTAGGAAGCAAATCATCATCATAATCTAGGCTTGGGCCCAGGATATATGAAAGGCCTTATCTCCCTGTATGAACTTGAATTTTTGTCCACAAAGACCATCCTTTTGTCCACAAAGACCATCATTTACTCTTAAAAGTAAGGACAAATTCCTTCTCCCTTCTTGAGACAGTTTGGCCTATGTATTTGTAATATGAAAAAATATTTTCTGCTGTTTTCGCACTTCAATAATTTAAGATGCACGTTTTCTTTTCTCATTAGATAATATCAGTTATGGGAACACTGCTTTTCCCCTGGTGAATCGGACCGCAGAGGAGAAAACGCAGCACTCGGATCGGTTGACCCTTGAAAGGTAAGGGCAGAATGGATGTGAGGTGCTTTTTAAAAAACTCTGTGTTTACATGAGACAGAATTTGGAAAGGCTACTTCCATGAATGTTGTTGTAGTCATAATTGGTTGGAATTTAAATATGTTCACAATATTCAGCTTATTAATAGCATAAGCTTTGGGTGCAATTTTATGAGAGGAGGACATACTGGAATTATATAGTCAAGTTGAGTTTCATTGTGCTTTTTAAAATAGCAAAACTTGAAGTTTGCCCATAGAAGCTAATTAAGGGCCCTAATAATAATAATAATAATAATAATAATAATAATAATAATTATTCTCTGGGACTTCTGAATTCAGACTGACAAGGGTTTTGGAGCACAAGACTCCTGACCTCACAATTGTGGAAAAAAAACCAAAACAAATATGGATTGTTGATGTTGCAATTCCAGGTGACAGCAAGATTGATGAAAAGTAACTGGAAAAGCTTACATGATATGAGGATTTAAAGATAGAACTGCAAAGACTCTGGTACAAGCCAGTCAAGATGATCCCAGTAGTGATCGGCACACTAGGTACAGTGCCTAAAGACTTTGGCCTGAACTTAAAAACAATTGGCACTGACAAAGTTCCCATCTGTCGGCTGCAAAAGATCACCTGATTCGGATCTGCACACATTATTCGGCAATACATTTTAAATGTTTGATTTTATATTGTTGCGTCGCTTATTATATTATTATTATTATTATTATTAACTTTATTTGTACCCCGCTAGCATCTCCCACAGGACTCGATGCGGCTTACACAGGTCGAAGCCTCAAAACACAATACAATAAAACATAACACAATAATAAGCAAAGCAAATCAAACAATTAAGCAAAATAACAACAATAACTACATCAAGACACTATTAAAACTGGTTTGGCCGGCACAATGGGGTACAGGGGTTAAAGTGCTGAAATGGCAGGAGGAACATAGGATTAAAGGTGCGGTGTGCAGTAACATCGGTTGTACTAAAGTGCTTCTAGGACTTGGGATGGGGGATTCCTAATCTGAGAAGGCACATCGGAACAGCCAGGTTTTTAGGTTCCTTCTGAAAACTGCTAAAGTAGGGGCCTGTCGGAGATCTTTTGGAAGGGCATTCCAAAGTCGGGGGGCCGCCACAGAGAAGGCCCTGTCCCGTGTCCCCACCAAGCGCGCTTGCGACGTGGGTGGAATCACGAGCAGGGCCTCCCCAGATGATCGAAGTGAGCGTGTGGGTTCGTAGATGGTTTTGTATTTTATGTATTTTTTTGATTCTAATATGTTTTTGTGTTATATTGTATGTACTATATTGATGGACGTGGCCTCATGTAAGCCGCACCGAGTCCCCCTGGGGGAGATGGAGCCGGGTATAAATAAAGTTGTTTATTATTATTATTATTATTATTATTATTATTATTATGTCGTGTCAGGAGCGACTTGAGAAACCTCAAGTCACTTCTGGTGTGAGAGAACTGGCTTCTCTCATGTCCCCGCTTGGGGAGCTGGAGCTGACAGAGGGAGCTCATCCGCCTCTCCCCGGATTCGAACCTGCGACCTGTCGGTCTACAGTTTAACCCACTGCGCCACCGGATAAATAAAAATAAATAATAATTATTATTATTATTATACATCACACAGTCCTAGACACTTGGGAAGTGTCCAATTTGTGATCCAATACAAAAGCCAGCAGAGTGATCTTGTTTGCTGTGTACTAATCTTGTTGTGTATCAAATAATAATCATAATCATAATAATAATAGTAATAATAATAATTCTCTTTCTTAAACGCCTATCCTCATGGCTCAAGGTGGGTTACAACAGTGCTAAAAAACAAATAATCAAAACAAATAATTATTTTAAAACACTCTGTAAAATACCAAAGTTAAAATATTTTTTCCATAAAATAAATATTAAATACATTAATAATATTATAATTATATTTAAATAACATGTAATATTACTAATAATATTACAATATCTTGTATCTTGTACTTTACTAATAATATAATATATTGTATATACATATAATATTATAATGTAATACAATATAATACTACTAATAATACAATATTATAATTATATTACTGTAATATTACTAATAATACTACAATATAATGGTGTAGTACAAGGGTCCTCAAACTAAGGCCCGGGGGCCGGATACGGCCCTCCAAGGTCATTTACCCGGCCCTCGCTTAGGGTCAACCTAAGTCTGAAACCACTTGAAAGCACACAACAACATCAACAATCCTATCTCATCAGCCAAAAGCAAGCCCACTCTTCCCATTGAAATACTAATATGTTTATATTTGTTAAAATTGTTCTTCATTTTAATTATTGTATTGTTTCAAAGTGGTTTTTTTGCACTACAAATAGATATGTGCAGTGTGCATAGGAATTCATTCATGGTATTTTCAAATTATAATCCAGCCCTCCAACAGTTTGAGGGACTATGACCTGGCCCTCTGTTTAAAAAGTTTGAGGACCCCTGGTGTAGTACAATATATAATACTGATATTGTACTATGCTAATAATTTAATATATTTTATACATATCTTGTAAGCCTTTAAAAAGGACCTTAAAACCTGGCTGTTCAGCTGTGCTTTTGATGAATAGGTTTACATTCTCACACTATTGCTTAGCCTCAATGTTTTGTCATTGGAGTATATGTCCCCCCCCCCCTTTGTGGGAAAGCCTGATTCCACAACCCCCACTTTAATTAGTCCTCCTCCGCAAATAATCTGTCTCTTTCTTATCTCGCCTGAGTTTTAATTAGTTTTAATCAGTCTCTCTTTTAATCATTACATGTAGCCCCCCCCATTGTCATTGTGATTGTGCCTAGTGTAATTTTATATTGCTATGTTTTCATATAATAATGAAATATTATAGGATAATAATAATGTTTTATGTAATTATGTTGTTTATTGTTTGCGTTTTTGGTTTTATTTTATTGTAATTTGCTGTTTGGGCTTGGCCTCATGTAAGCCGCTCCGAGTCCCCTTTGGGGAGATGGTGGCGGGGTATAAATAAAATTTATTATTATTATTAAGCCGCTCTGAGTCCCCTTTGGGGTGAGAAGGGCGGCATATAAATGTCATAAATAAATGAATAGATAAATAAATAATTATAAGGATAGACTCTCTCTTCTGTTGGGATTCATTGTCCAAAGTCGCTTTTAACAGCTTTGAACCCCTGCACCTGCTATTTATTTTTTTCCCAAACAAAGACTTTCTGTATTTCAGGCAGAAGCTGACAGTTTGCCCCATTATTGATGGAGAGGAGCACCTCCGCCTCCTGAGCTTCCAACACAACTGCATCACTCGGATCCAGAACATTTCTAACCTGCAGCATCTTGTCTTCTTGGATTTGTATGATAACCAGATAGAGGAAATTAGCGGCCTTTCCACTTTAAGATTGCTCCGGGTCCTTTTGTTGGGAAATAACAGGTAACGTGGGGGGGGGGGGGGGGGTTGATATCAAAGCAAAGGTGTGCTCTTAGCATTTTGATTGGGTTCCCTGTGTGTCTTGAGTGAGATGTATTCCATTAGGTCTCTCTATATACTCTGCGCTGATAGAGATGGAATATAATATTGTCCTATGCCCATAGCTCCATATTTCTCTATCTGTATTAATGTGACTGGATGGGAAGATGTATATATGTGCTTTTAAAATGTCTGGGGCCCAAGATTGTCCGTGGTAGAACCTGAGCATGGATTCTTCCTTCCCAGCCTTTTACTTGCACCGGGATTGTGGCGCAGCTGCATTAAGATCACTCTGACCAAAAAGTCATGAGTTCAAAGCCAGCCTGGGTTGGAGTGGGCTTCCAACCAATTGTGTAGCCTGTTGTCAACCTTTGCAACCTGAAAGACAGTTGCATCTGTCAAGCAGGAAAATTAGGTACCACCTTGTGTGGGGAGGCTAAATTAACTAATTTATGAGGCCATAAAAAAGACTCCAGCAAAGCACTCCAGCAAAAAGCATGCGGGGAATGCGGAAGTACTTCATCAGTGTCGCAGATGGACGATGAAAGCGACAGCTTCCCTGGCGGCCAGAAAAAGTTAAATAGCCTCTGTGTATGTCTGTATAGAGCCCCCGGTGGCGCAGTGAGTTAAAGCACTGAGCTGCTGAGCTTGTTGATCGAAAGGTCGCAGGTTCGATTCCGGGGAGCGGTGTGAGCTTCTGCTGTCAGCCCTAGCTTCTGCCAACCTAGCAGTTCCAAAACATGCAAATGTGAGTAGATCAATAGGTACCACTCCAGCGGGAAGGTAACGGCGCTCCATGCAGTCATGCCGGCCACATGACCTTAGAGGTGTCTACGGGCAACGCTGGCTCTTCGGCTTAGAAATGGAGATGAGCACCACACCCCAGAGTCAGACATGACTGGACTCAATCTCAGGGGACTACCTTTACCTTTACCTATGTCTGTATACGTTGTATGTCAAAATTGGTATTGAATGTTTGTATTGAACATTGTAATCCACCCTGAGTCCCCTGCGGGGTGAGAAGGGCGGAATATAAATACTGTAAATAAATAAATAATAAATACATTACCGAAAATACTTTTGTGTTGAATATTTCAGAATAAGGAGAATATCAAACTTGGATAATCTGGTCAGCCTTGATGTCTTGGACCTTCATGGAAATCAGGTAAAACTTGATTAGTACTTCAAAACACCAACCTTTCAGTCAGCAAGTTCAGCAGCTCAGCGGTTTAACCCGCCCCCGGTGGTGCAGTGGGTTAAACCCTTGTGCCGGCAGGACTGAAGACCGACAGGTCGCAGGTTCGAATCTGGGGAGAGGTGGATGAGCTCCCTCTGTCAGCTCCAGCTCCCCAAGCGGGGACATGAGAGAAGCCTCCCACAAGGATGACAAAAACATCAAATCATCTGGGCGTCCCCTGGGCAACGTCCTTGCAGACGGCCAATTCTCTCACACCAGAAGCGACTTGCAGTTTCTCAAGTCGCTCCTGACACGACATTAAACCAGGGAGTGTTTCGAATTCAGGAAGTGGGGAGAGCTTCCGCTGTTCGCCCCAGCTTCTGCCAACCTAGCATGCAAATGTGAGTGGATCAATATGTACTGCTTCAGCAGGAAGGTAACGGTGCTCCATACAATCATGCTGGCCACATGACCTTGGAGGTGTCTATGGACAACATTGGCTCTTCGGCTCCACCCCCCCCCCCCCCCAGAGTTGAACTCGACTAGACTTAATATCAGGGGAAGTCTTTAACTTTTAGTTGTTTTATAGCATACTGGTTGATTTGACTTTGCAGGTTTTTACCAATCATTCTTTGAATTGGGTTGTTGTAGGTTTTTTCAGGCTATATGGCCATGGTCTAGAGGCATTCTCTCCTGACGTTTTGCCTGCATCTATGGCAAGCATCCTCAGGCCCTTTCCGCTTAAGCGGCTGAGGGGCAAAAGGAAGGGGCCTGAGGATGCTTGCCATAGATGCAGGCAAAACGTCAGGAGAAAATGCCTCTAGACCATGGCCATATAGCCCGAAAAAACCTACAACAACCCAGTGATTCCGGCCATGAAAGCCTTCGACAATTCTTTGAATTTTCCCATCATTTTATGGTGAAGTTGGCCAAACAGAAGCACAACTTGAGTTGTTTTCTCTCTCCAAAAGATTATGCAGCATTTCTCCTTTGTTGAAAGGAATTCCACTAGAACCCAGAGGTTTATAAATAACTTCCTCTATGAATACTTTATGAAACCCAGATTCCAGCTGTGCAGAACTCCTAACTGAGAAACCACCTTTGGAGAGACCCACACTTCCTGCTTAGCCTTCTGTTGCTGTTCTCCATGTGGCTCTGGGTCTAATACGTGTTAATATACTTGCTTGCCAAATTATTTTGCTGACTAATGATTGTCTGTGAGAAGCTGGTACCATACTTCCATTGGTGGCTGAATTTTGTGCTGCTTTGCTCCTCTAAAGACAATAATAATAATAATAATAATAATAATAATAATAATAATTATTATTATTATTATAATTTACGGGGGCTGATTCTGGAAACCCAAAAACAAGCCATCAAAGCCAGAATTGAAAAGTCGACAACAGATCCCAAGTGTAGACTCTGCAAGGAAGCAGGTGAAACAATAGATCCCATCCTCAGCTGCTGCAAGAAGATCGCGCAGACAGACTACAAGCAGAGGCACAGCACCACTGCTCAGATGATTCATTGGGACTTCTGCCACAAATCCCATCTGCCTGCGACAAAGAACTGGTGGGATCACAAGCCGGAGAAAAGTTACAGAGAATGAACACGTCAAGCTACTCTGGGACTTCCGGATTCAGACAGACAGAGGTTTGGAGCACAAGACTCCTGACCTCACAATGGTGTTAAAAAACAAAGTATGGATCTTCGATGTTGCAATCCCAGGTAACAGCAGAATTGAAGAGAAACAATAGGAAAAGTTGACATGATATGAGGATTTAAAGATTGAACTACAAAGACTCTGGCACAAACCAGTAAAGGTGGTCCCATTGGTGATCAGCACACTGGGTGCAGTGCCTCAAGACCTTGGCCTACACCTAAAAACAATCGGCGCTGGCAAAATCACCACCTGTCAGCTGCAAAAGGCCACCCTACTTGGAACATTATTCTCCAATACATCACAGTCCTAGACACTTGGGAAGTGTCCAACGTGTGATCAAATACAAATCCAGCATAGTGATCTGTTTGCGGTGTACTAATCTTGTTGTGTATCTAATAATAATAATAATAATAATAATAATAATACAGCAGCCAGCATAGTGTCTGCTGTGGACTCATCTTGTTGTGTTTCAAATAATAATAATAATAATAATAATAATATTGTCGAAGGCTTTCATGGCCGGAATCACTGGTTGTTGTAGTTTTTTTCGGGCTGTATGGCCATGTTCTAGAGCCATTCTCTCCTGACATTTCGCTTGCATCTATGGCAAGCATACTCAGAGGTTGTGACATATATGTATAATCCTAGAATCCTAGAGTTGGAAGAGACCTCACAACCTCTGAGGATGCTTGCCATAGATGCAGGCGAAACGTCAGGAGAGAATGCCTCTAGAACATGGCCATACAGCCCGAAAAAAACCTACAACAACCAATATTAATAATCCTACATCCTGTTTTTATTTTATTTATTTATTTATTTGCTTTATTTATATACCGCATTTTTCAGCCCGATTAGGTGACTCAATGCGGTTTGGGCGTAAGTATTCTTACTTATGTTTATGAGGCTCAACCTTCAACATTTAATTATTTTACTTTTTTAATTGCCCAAGTATATAACTAAATATTAGAAGCTGATTGCTTGAAGGAAGGGTTTTAGTTTCTAAAATGTTCACTGTTTCTTTTTGACAGATTTCTGTTGTCGAAAATCTCAACCACTTGAATGACCTCAGAGTGCTGAATCTCGCCCGGAATTGCTTAACATACATTGAAAACCTCAGTGGACTGGATTCCTTAATCGAACTCAATCTTCGATACAATCAGATCAGATCAGTGGTAAGAGAACGGAATCTTATTTCAGAGCTGTACTTTGAATGTTATTGATGGTAGAGCAGCGTTTCTCAACCTGGACCAAACTTGGTGTGAATACTCCATATGCCCAAATGTGAACACTGGTGGAGTTTGGGGAAAATAGACATTGACCTGTGGGATTTGTAATTACTGGGATTTATAGTTCGCGTACAATCAATGAGTTTTCTGAACTCCACCAACGATAGAATTGGGCCAGACTTGACACACGGAACCCCCTTGATCAACAGAAAATACTGTGTTTTCTAATGGTCTTCGGTGACCCCTCTGATGCTCCTTCGCGACCCCCCCAGGGGTCCCAATCCCCAGGTTGAGAAACGCTGATTTACAGCATTTTTACCCTGCCCTTCTCAAATCCGGGGGGGGGGGGGGGGGGGCGGCTTAGAGCAGCTCGAGTATATACAGTATTTTGGAATTTTGGGAGCAGCAATTCGATGCCACAATCAATAACACAGTATAATAATAATAATAATAATAATAATAATAATAATAATAATAATTTATTTGACCAGTCATAGGACCATTTCAAAATAGAACACAAGTAAAAAACAAGGCAAAAATGTGAGGATAGCAGCTGACCTTCTATTTATAGTCAGAATCTTATTTTCCTGGTTCTTCTTTCAGAGTTCAAACAATAACAATTAATTATAACCCAGTTATCATAACAGTCCTTAAAACAATACTTATAACAATATCATTTATAAAGAAATTTTGAAAATTTTGTTAGAGTTCTGAAATTTTCACCACCAGAACTTTAGCAACACTGTAGAAGCAAAGTACCAGCGCCCCCTAGTTTTCACCACCAGAACTGTAGTTTTATAAGTACTTTAGAACCATGGATTGACCATGCCTACCAGGCAGCTTATGTCATCTCCAACAGCTCGAGTATATACAGTATTTTGGAATTTGGGAGCAAAGTCCTTGTGTTATTCTTGGGGCCCGAGGCTCTGGATTATTATTAATCCACACTAGCCGTCCCCTGCCAGGCGTTGCTGTGGCCCAGTCTGGTGATCTGGAAAATAAAGAAATGAGGAAGTGTTGGCTTCTAATATATGTAATGTCTTTATGCTTGTGGGTAAAAAGTATTTTTTTGCTGTTTCTTTGTCAGTGTTGATGTGGAGATTGACTGGTTTACCTACTCTGGAACATACAACATATAATTGTCCTTCTTTAGGGGTCCCTTTCCCATCTATGATACTATATCTGTGTGTGTGTGAATCATATCTATCTATATCTATGGCTGGATGGCGCTTTGTCAGGATGGCTTTGATTACATTTACTTGTCCTGGTGAAGGGAGGCGAACTGGATGGCCTTACGTATTTTCTGTTGGGCATGGGAGTTCTGTGTGGAAAGTTTGCCCCAATTATGTTTTCTTACCCTGGTGAAGTTGGACTGGATGGCCTTAAGTATTTTCTGTTGGGAAGTTTGCCCCAATTCCGTCGTTGGTGGGGTTCAGAGTGCTCTTTGATTGTAGGTGACCTATAAATCCCAATAATTACAACTCCCAAATATCAAGGTGTATTTCCCCCAAACTCCACCAGTGTTCACATTTGGGCATATTGAGTATTCGTGCCAAGTTTGGTCCAGATCCATCATTGTTTGAGTCCACAGTGATCTCTGGATGTAGGTGAACTACAACTCCAAAACCAAAGGACACTGCCCACCAAACCCTGGCAGTATTTTCTGTTGGTCATGGGAGAACTGTGTGCCAAGTTTGGTTCAATTCCATCGTTGGTGGGGTTCAGAATGCTCTTTGATTGTAGGTGAACTATAAATCCCAATAACTACAACTCCCAAATGTCAAGGTCTATTTTCCCCAAACTCCATCTGTGTTCATATTTGGGCATATGGAATATTCGTGCCAAGTTTGGTCCAGATCCATTATTATTTGAGTCTTGATATAGGTGAACTACAACTCCCAAACTCAAGGTCAATGCCCACCAAACCCTTCTAGGACAAAATCATTTTTATTTTTTTAGTGATGGTCACTCCTTGGGTTATTAGGTTTCTTGTGGCCAAATTTGGTGCAAACTCATCTAGGGGTTTTTGAGTTCTGTTAATCCCACAAATGAACATTACATTTTTATTTATATAGACTAGCTGTACCCACCACACGTTGCTGTGGCCAACCTTCCCTCCTTCTTTCTCTCCTTTCTTTCTCTCCTTTCCTTCTCTCCTTCCTCCCTTTTTCCTTCCCTTTTTCTTTCCCTCTTTCTCTCCCTCCTTCTCTACTTTTCTTTCTTTCCTTCTCTTTCCCTCTTTCTCACCCTCTTTCCTTCCTTCTCTACCCTTCTTTCCTTTCTTCTTTATCTCCTTCCCTCCTTCTTTCTCTACCCTTATTTCCTTCCTTCCTTCTCTCCTTCCCTCCTTCCTTCTCTACCCTTCTTTCTTTCCTTCTTTATCTCCTTCCCTCTTTCTTTCTCTACCTTTTCTTTCCTTCTTTCTCTCCTTCCCTCCTTCCTTCTCTATCCTTTCTTTCTTTCCTTCTCTCCTTCCCTCTTTCTCTCCCTCCTTCTCTACCTTTCTTTCTTTCCTTCTATTTCCCTCTTTCTCACCCTCTTTCCTTCCTTCTCTACCCTTCTTTCTTTCCTTCTTTATCTCCTTCCCTCCTTCTTTCTCTACCCTTTCTTTCCTTCCTTCTCTCCTTCCCTCTTTCTCTCCCTCCTTCTCTACCTTTCTTTCTTTCCTTCTCTTTCCCTCTTTCTCACCCTCTTTCCTTCCTTCTCTACCCTTCTTTCTTTCCTTCTTTATCTCCTTCCCTCCTTCTTTCTCTACCCTTTCTTTCCTTCCTTCTCTCCTTCCTTCTCTACCCTTTCTTTCTTTCCTTCTCTCCTTCCCTCTTTCTCTCCCTCCTTCTGTACCTTTCTTTCTTTCCTTCTATTTCCCTCTTTCTCACCCTCTTTCCTTCCTTCTCTACCCTTCATTCTTTCCTTCTTTATCTCCTTCCCTCCTTCTTTCTCTACCCTTTCTTTCCTTCCTTCTCTCCTTCCTTCTCTACCCTTTCTTTCTTTCCTTCTCTCCTTCCCTCTTTCTCTCCCTCCTTCTCTACCTTTCTTTCTTTCCTTCTATTTCCCTCTTTCTCACCCTCTTTCCTTCCTTCTTTCTTTCCTTCTCTCCTTCCCTCTTTCTGTCCCTCTTTCTCTCCTTCCTTCCATCTATACCCTTCTTTCTTTCCTTCCTTCCTTCTCTCCTTCCCTCCTTCTTCTTTCCTTCCTCTTTTCTGTGTATGTTTTGTGTGTGTATATGCATATATGTGTGTGTGTATATATGTGTGTGTATATATAGTTTTGTTTTTCTGTGTTTTTATGAGTAATGGTCACTTGTTGGCCTGAGAGGTGTCTTGTGTCCAAATTTGGTGCCAATTTGTCTAGTGGTTTTTGAGTTATGTTAATCCCACAAACGAACATTACATTTTTATTTCTATAGATGGGGGAGTCAAGGAAAGATCTCCAAAGTACCAAACGGTTACTTTAAGGTCCCCCACTTGTAGTGCCGTCCCTGCCGCTTGGGCAATTATATGCATGAGTTAGCACTCTGATGCGCTGGAGAGCGACAGGGCTACAGAACCGGGATTTATTTTGCACGACGTTTGATTGCGGCGCATTTCCTCCCCTCCCTTGAAGCTCAAGCGCTGAGGCAGCACCTTGGCTCCTTTCCGAGAAGCAACCTGCTCAGAAAAAGCCCAGCGTCTGCCTCCTCCTCCTCCTCCTCCTCCTTTCTCCCACTCTTTCTTTTCCCCTTCACTCTTTCTCCTGCAAACCCTACAGCTCTGTTTTTCCCAAGGAGACTTCCGTGTCCTGCGCCGCAGCGGAGCGATGGAGCAGACAGTGCCGCAGCGAGGATGCTGTAAATAGCAGAAGTGGAGCGCTCCAAGAATGGTCTGATTTGCTTTTTTCTCTTCCCTTTCTCTCTCTCTCTCTCTCATATTCTAGAAAGATGTGGACACTTTGCCCTCCCTCCAACGCCTGTTCCTCAGCTTTAATGATATCTCTCGGTAAGCGGAAACTGGGATGGGTGGGCAGGAAAAGCATTTTACCTTCTCTTCTCTCTCTCTTTTTTCCTCCTCTGCAATTTAAAACATGACCTTACTTTGTCTTTGATGCTCCAGATTTAGTATTTTCCAAGGTTAGTTTTGAATTGTGTTGTCGAAGGCTTTGATGGCCGGAATCACTGGGTTGCTGTGAGTTTCCCGGGTATGTATGGCCATGTTCCAGAAGTATTCTCTCCTGACGTTTCGCCCACATCTACGGCAGGCATCCTTTGAGGGGTCTGTTGGAAACTAGGCAAGTGAGGTTGATATATCTATAGAATGTCCAGGGTGGGAGAAAGAACTCTTGCTTGGGGCGAGTGCGAATGTTGCAATATGTATATACATATAATATTTAGATTATTATAATGCAATGCAATATAATACTAATACTAATATATTATATTATAATGTAATATATTTTTTAGATTTCATATTTTTTTCATATTATATACAATGTAATGCAATATAATACTAATAATAATAATATGATATTATATTACATGTAATATTATTAGTAATATTACATGTAACATAAAATATATATATGTTGCAATATGTATATACATATAATATTTAGATTATTATAATGCAATGCAATATAATACTAATAATAATATATTATATTATAATGTAATATATTTTTTAGATTTCATATTTTTTTCATATTATATACAATGTAATGCAATATAATACTAATAATAATAATATGATATTATATTACATGTAATATTATTAGTAATATTACATGTAACATAAAATATATAATTATATGTTGCAATATGTATATACATGTAATATTTAGATTATCACAATGTAATGCAATATAATACTAATAATATGATATTATATTACATGTAATATTATTAGTAATATTACATGTAACATAAAATATATATATGTTGCAATATGTATATACATATAATATTTAGATTATTATAATGCAATGCAATATAATACTAATACTAATATATTATATTATAATGTAATATATTTTTTAGATTTCATATTTTTTTCATATTATATACAATGTAATGCAATATAATACTAATAATAATAATATGATATTATATTACATGTAATATTATTAGTAATATTACATGTAACATAAAATATATATATGTTGCAATATGTATATACATATAATATTTAGATTATTATAATGCAATGCAATATAATACTAATAATAATATATTATATTATAATGTAATATATTTTTTAGATTTCATATTTTTTCATATTATATACAATGTAATGCAATATAATACTAATAATAATAATATGATATTATATTACATGTAATATTATTAGTAATACATGTAACATAAAATATATAATTATATGTTGCAATATGTATATATATACAATATTTAGATTATCACAATGTAATGCAATATAATACTAATAATAATATGATATTATATTACATGTAATATTATTAGTAATATTACATATAACATAAAATATATAATTATATGTTGCAACATGTATATACATATAATATTTAGATTATATGTATATACATATAATCTATAGATTATATGTATATACGAGCCTCCACCCCGGAGTGTGGTGGAGGCTCCTTCTTTGGAAGCTTTTAAGCAGAGGCTGGATGGCCATCTGTCAGGGATGATTTGAATGCAATATTCCTGCTTCTTGGCAGAATGGGGTTGGACTGGATGGCCCATGAGGTCTCTTCCAACTCTTTGATTCTATGATTCTATGATTATTACAATGTAATGCAATATAATACTAATAATAATATGATATTACATGTAATATTATTAGTAATATTACATGTAATAGAAAATATATAATTATGTGTTGCAATATGTATATGCATATATTGTTTAGATTATTACAATGTAATGCAATATAATACTACTAATAATATGATATTGTATTACATGTAATATTATTAGTAATATTACCTGTAATAGAAAATATATAATTATATGTTGCAATATGTATATGCATATATTATTTAGATTATTACAATGTAATGCAATATAATACTACTAATAATATGATATTGTATTACATGTAATATTGTTAGTAATATTACCTGTAATAGAAAATATATAATTATATGTTGCAATATGTATATGCATATATTATTTAGATTATTACAATGTAATGCAATATAATACTACTAATAA
The DNA here is from genome assembly GCF_037176765.1 of Anolis sagrei. Lineage (NCBI taxonomy): Eukaryota > Metazoa > Chordata > Lepidosauria > Squamata > Anolidae > Anolis > Anolis sagrei. Next base: position 6,707,049 of record NC_090029.1, read on the forward strand.
TATGATATTGTATTACATGTAATATTATTAGTAATATTACATGTAACATAAAATATATAATTATATGTTGCAATATGTATATACATATAATATTTAGATTATTACAATGTAATGCAATATAATACTACTAATAATATGATATATTACATGTAATATTATTAGTAATATTACATGTAACAGAAAATATATAATTATATGTTGTAATATTATTAGTAATATTACATGTAATATTACTAATAATATTACAATATAATGGTGTAGTACAATATAGTAATATTTAATATTTAAATGTAATAATAATAGAGTAAAACAATAAATATATTAATAATATCACTATATTATAATATAGTAATACTTAATATTTAAATGTAATAATAATAGAGTAAAACAATAAATATATTAATAATATTACTATATTGTAATATTATTAATATAGTGATATTATTTGAATCCGGGGAGAGGCGGATGAGCTCCCTCTATCAGCTCCAGCTCCTCATGCGGGGATATGAGAGAAGCCTCCCACAAGGATGATAAAAACATCAATTCATCCGGGCGTCCCCTGGGCAACGTCCTTGCAGACAGCCAATTCTCTCACACCAGAAGCGACTTGCAGTTTCTCAAGTCACTCCTGCCACGACAATTTTTTTTTTACAATATAGTAATATTTAATATTTAAATGTAATAATAATAGAGTAAAACAATAAATATATTAACAATAAGTAGAGTAAAATAAATGTAATAACAATAAAAATGGAGTAAAATCATAAATGTAATAATAATAAATAGGGTAAAATATTAAATGTAATATATATTTTATAATACATGTAATATTACTAATAATATTACTGTATAATGGTATAGTACAATATAGTAATATTTAATATTTAAATGTAATAATAATAGAGTAAAACAATAAATATATTAATAATATTATTATATTGCAATATAGTAATATTTAATATTTAAATGTAATAATAATAGAGTAAAACAATAAATATATTAATAATATTACTATATTACAATGCTGGACCACTCTCACAACCACCATGTCAGACTACACAGAGAAGCCATTGAAATCCACAAGCATGCGGACAATTTCAACAGAAAGGAGGAAACCATGAAAATGAACACAATCTGGCTACCAGTATTAAAAAACCCAAAAATTACAACAGCAAAACAACAGAGGGGAAACAATCAGGCACATCTAATCACCTCTCAACAAAAGATTGCCCTGGGCACTGCCAGCCCATCAAATGCTCATCAAGGTGGTCAGTTGAAACATTCACACCTATCTCCAACAGACAAGAGTCCTTTGTCCCACCCTGGTCATTCCACAGATATATAAACCCATTTTCCTACTTCCAACAGACCTCACTACCACTGAGGATGCTTGCCATAGATGCAGGCGAAACGTCAGGAGAAAATGCCTCTAGAATATGGCCAGATAGCCCGAAAAAAACCTAAAACAACCCAGTGATTCCGGCCATGAAAACCTTCAACAATACATTATTATTATTATTATTATTATTATTATTATTATTATTTATATATCTGTGGACATCTAATCACCTCTCAATGAAAGATTGCCCCATGAAAGCTTTCGACAATACATTAAAACAATACACTTACAAGCTACTAAACTATTACCAGTCTGGAATCCCTTGTTTGGAAGTGTTAGCTGGCCCTGATTGATTCTTGTCTGGAATTCCCCTGCTTTTTGAGTGTTTTTCTTTATTTACTGTCCTGATTTTAGGCTTTGAAGCTGCAAGGCCGTTCAGAGAAGAGTTTTTTTCTCCCACCCTGGACATCCCACAGATATATAAACCCAATTTTCCTGGTTTCCAACAGACCCCTCTACCCCTGAGGATGCCTGCCATAGATGTGGGCAAAATGTCAGGAGAGAATGCTTCTGAAACATGGCCAGACAGACAGTGCAGTTTGATCCTTGCCATGCTGCTTTATAACCAGAAATAATTGTTTTTGAAGAAATATGCATGTTTTGAGTTTTTGTTTGTTTGTTTTGCTTTATTCCATACTTATGCTGTTGTGGCATTTAACCAAAGCCGTTTTCTAAAGTGCCTGTATTTTCCTGAAATGCGCTAAACCCCTTGATCATTATGAAAATTGCCATACTCATGTGTGTTTAATAGGCTTCCCTTCGGAGGCAATTAGGCCTTGCGGCAGTGCCTCCTCCTTGCAGGCTATTTGGCTAGGATTTGCAGCAATTGGCCACGTGCGAAGTGCAAATGCCGGCTGGAAGGCAGGGGAGGGGCCTTATTGATCAAACTGGCTTGCATCTTATATTGTTTACAGTCTGCTAGATGCAGGTTTAAACTAGGAAAGGCACTCAGCCCTTAACATAAAGTTTGCATTTTTTAGAAATCAATGCTATGGAATACTTAAGTCTCATGTCCAGTGCAAATCTCTCGACAGCATGTACTTCAACTCCCACAATTCCTAACAGCCGGTAGGAAGTGACATTTGTAACCCGGGAACAAAATGCATGTTATATAGTGTTACTGAAACACTTTTAATGGATTTGTTTCCCAGTTTGGGTGTTGCAGTTAAGAGAGGCATTGGTTTAGTACAGATATGGGCAAATCCAGGCAGCCCCTTGGGCTCTTTTCTCAGGCCTTCCTCTCTCCCACCATCCTATCCTTCCTTCCTTCTATCTTTCCTTCCTCCTTTATTCCTTCCCTCCCTCCCTCTTTCTCCTTCCATCCTTCCCTTTCACACTTTCGTCCTTCCTTCCCTCTTTCCTTTCTCCTTCTTCCCTCCCTTCCCTCTTTCCTCCCTCCCTCTCTCCCTTTCTCCTTCTTCCCTCCCTCCTTCTTCTTTCCTTCCTTTCTTCCTCCCTTCCCTTTTGTCTTTCCTTCTTTCTCTTTTTCTTCCCTCCCTCCCTCCCTCCCTCCCTTCCCTTCCACCTTTCCATCCTTCTCTTCCTCTCTTAGTTCCTTTCTTCCTTCTCTCTTCCCTTCCCCCTTCATTCCTTCCCTTCCTTCCTTACCTCCCTCTTTCTCCTTCCATCCATTTGTCCTTCCTTTCTTCCCTCTTCCCTCCCTTCCTCTCTCCTCCCTCCCATCCCTTCCTCTTTCCTTCTCTTTTGTCTTTCCTTCTTTCTCTTTTTCTTCCCTCCCTCCCTTCCCTTCCACCTTTCCATCCTTCTCTTCCTCTCTTAGTTCCTTTCTTCCTTCTCTCTTCCCTTCCTCCTTCATTCCTTCCCTTCCTTCCTTACCTCCTTCTTTCTCCTTCCATCCATTTGTCCTTCCTTCCCTCTTTCCTCCCTCCCATCCCTTCCTCTTTCCTTCTCTTTTGTCTTTCCTTCTTTCTCTCTTTCCTCCCTCCCTCCATTCCCTTCCACCTTTCCATCCTTCTCTTCCTCTCTTTTTTCTTCCTCCTTTTCTCTTGGGATATGTTAAGCTGGGAGAAGAGAAGGTAGAGAGGGAACAGGAGAACCATGTTTCAAGTTATTAAAGGGTGTCCCATCGAGGAGGAGCAGAGGGAAAACTTCTGTCCTTCCTTACCTTTTGTCTTTCCTCCCTTCCTTCTTTCCTACCCCCTTCCCTCTTTCCCCTTCCTTCCTTCCTTCCTTCCTTCCTTCCTTCCTTCCTTCCTTCCCTTTCATCCGTCCTCCCTCCCTCCCTTCCCTCTTTCCGTCCTCTTTCCCTCTCTTTCTCCTTCCTTCCTTTTCTTTTGTCTTTCCTTCCTTCTCACTTTCCTCCCTTCTTTCCCTCCCCTCTCCCTGCGTTTTCTTCCACTCTTCCTTCTTTCCATCCTTCTATTCCTCCCTTTTTTCCTTCTTTCCTTCCTTTACTTTTTCCTTCCTCCTTTCCTCCTGGGATATGTTTAGCTGGGAGAAGAAAAGGTAGAGAGGGAACAGGAGAACCATGTTTCAAGATATTAAAGGGTGTCCCATTGAGGAGGAGCAGCGGGAAAACTTTCGTCCTTCCTTTCCTTTTGTCTTTCCTTCCTTCCCTCTTTCCTACCCCCTCCCCTCTCTTTGTCTTTCCTCCCTCCCTCCCTCCCTCCCTCCCTCCCTTCCCATTTGTCTTTCCTTCCTTCCCTCTTTCCTTCCATCTTCCCTCTCTTTCTCCTTCCTTCCTTCCTTCCTTCCTTCCTTCCCTTTCATCTGTCCTCCCTTCCTTCCCTCCTTTTTCATCCCCTCTCTTTTTCCTTCCTTTCTTCCTTTCCTTTTTTTCTCCTTCCTTCTTGCTTTCCTCCCTCCTTTCCTTCCCCCCTCCCTGCATTCTCTTCCACTCTTCCTTCTTTCCATCCTTCTATTCCTCCCTTTTTCCCCTTCTTTCCTTCCTTCACCTTTTCCTTCCTCCTTTCCTCCTGGGAGATGTTTAGTTGGGAGAGAGAAGTAGGGAGGGAACAGGAGAACCATGTTTCAAGATATTAAAGGGTGTCCCATTGAGGAGGAGCAGTGGGAAAACTTCCGTCCTTCCTTCCCTTTTGTCCTTCCTTCCTTCCTTCCCTTTTGTCCTTCCTTCCTTCCTTCCTTCCTTCCTTCCTTCCCTCCCTCCCTCCCTCCCTCCCTCCCTCTTTCCCTCCCCTTCCTTCTCTTTCTCCTTCCTTACTCTTTTGTCCATCCTCCCTTCCTTTCTTCCCTCTTTCCTTCCTCATCCCCTCTCTTTCTCCTTCCTTTCTTCCTTCCCTTTTGTCTTTCCTCCCTTCCTTCCCTCCTTCTTCATCCCCTCTCTTTCTCCTTCCTTTCTTCCTTTCCTTTAGTCTTTCCTTCCTTCTCACTTTCCTCCCTCCTTTCGCTCCCCTCTCCCTGCGTTTTCTTCCACTCTTCCTTCTTTCCATCCTTCTATTCCTCCCTTTCCTCCTTCTTTCCTTCCTTCACTTTTTCCTTCCTCCTTTCCTCCTGGCGGATGTTTAGCTGGGAGAAGAGAAGGTAGAGAGGGAACAGGAGAACCATGTTTCAAGATATCAAAAGGTGTCCCATTGAGAAGGAGGAGGGAGGGACGGGACTTTCTGCTACTCTAGAGACCAGGGCAGAAGGGAACAATGGGTTCAAATGGCAGGAAAAGGGATTTGACTGAAATGATTAGGAAGAACTTCCCGGAGAATGGCCTAGGCTGCCTGGGAATGTGGTGGAGTCTCCTTCTCTGGAGGCTTTTTGTTGTTGTTGTTGCAGAGGCTGCCTTTTGGGAGTGCTTTGATTGTGCCTTCTTGCATGGCAGGGGGTTGGACTGGATGGTCCTTGGGGGTCTCTTCCAGCTCTAGGATTCTATATCAAGAGTAGGCAATATGGTATCTCATGGCAACACTTTTTCTCTCCCGTCCACCATCTCATCCTCATCAAAGCCAACTCTTTTGGGATCCAAACGTTTCCTGTCTTTCCTTCACTTTCTGCCTCCAAAAAAGAAGAGGAAGGGGAGGAAAGGGCGGGGGGGGGGACTTGGGGAGAATCCCCTCCCGGCCGGCCCACCCCACTCCGGCCCGCCATGCTGCCCCCAAGTTAGAAAGTTTGCCCAAGCCTGGTTTAGTATCCAAATCCTGCAGTTTCTGGAAGTTCACATTCTGCCATAGTATAACTAATATTGAAGGCTTTCATGGCCGGAATCACTGTTTTGCTGTGAGTTTTCTGGGCTGTCTGGCCATGTTCCAGAAGCATTCTCTCCTGACGCTTCATCCACATCTATGGCAGACATCCTGAGATTCCTGGTCTTGGCCTATAAACCATATAAACATATACGGTTCCAGCCCAGTTTACTTATCTGAACGTATCTCCCTCTACGCTCCACCCCATAGTCTAAGATCTGCTGGGGAGGCCCTTCTCTCATTTCCAACGGCCTTGCAAACGCATTTGGTGGGGACGAGGGACAGGGGAGGTGGTGACCCCCCTCTTGTGGAATTCACTCCCCAGCGAGATTAAATTGGCGTCCTCCCTCCTTTCCTTCAGAAAAAAACTACAATTTTGGTTATGGAACCAGGCGTTTGGTTAGTGGGCACAGCAGCACTTTTGAACATGGACTGCACCTGACAACTGTTATGATAATTGGAAATAGATATGTGATTATGTGATTTATAATTAATTGTTACTGTTTTTAACCTTTTATGTACTTACGCTTTATACTGATGTTTATTTATATTGTGGCATCGAATTGCTGCCTGTGTTAGCTGCTCTGAGACACCCCTTGGGGGTTGAGAAGGGTGGGGTAAAATGCTGTAAATAAATAAAAATAATAATAAATTTGGAGGTCTGTTGGAAACTCAGCAAGTGATGTTTATATATCTGTGGAATGTCCAGGGTGGGAGAAAGAACTCTTGTCTGCTTGAGGCTGGTGTGAATGTTGCAATTGGCCAGATTAATTAGCGTTGAATAGCCTTGCAGCTTCAAAGCCTGGCTTCTTCCTGTCTGGGGGAATCCTTTGTTGGGAGGTGTTAATTAGCCCTGATTGTTTCTTGTCAGGAATTGTCCTGTATGAGGCATCAGTAGGTTAAATGTTTTTTAATATTTACAGTTATTCAAAGAAAAACAGTTAACTAGCTTTGTTAGTGAAGACGTAGGATCAAGAAAAATAATATGGTATCAACAATAACTTAATAATAATAATGATAATAATAGAACTTCATTTGTATCCCGTCTTTTCTCGTCATGGGAACGCAGGCTGGCTTCCTACAGGCAAAAATTCAATGCCTATATAAACAATGCAGAGCTAAATATAGATCTATAATTATAAATACTAATTTCACATATGCATTTGCACCTGAAATGTTTGCAAATCCTCTCTCTCTATATGTGCATTTCCCCTGGAATATTTGCAAGCCCTATATATCTATATTCATATATATCTACCAAGACATCTCTCTCTCTCTCTCTCTCTCTCTCTAATTATATCTATATAGGATTTGCAAAGACTTGCAAACATGTGAAGGGAAAATTCATATATAAAATTATATATATATACATACACATACACACACACATATACATACACAAACAGGTATACAGATGTATAGGTACCTCTATATATTTATCGATATCTATATATATATAGGATTTACAGAAACTTGCAAACATGTGAGGGGAAATTTCATATATAAAAATAATGTATACATATAGATACAGATATCTCTAGATATCTATATGGATATAGGATTTGCAAAGACTTACAAACATGTGAGGGGAAATTTCATATATTAAAATAATGTATACATATAGATTAGGATATCTCTAGACTAAAATGATCAAGGGTCTGGAGAACAAGGCCTATGAGCAGTGGCTTAAGGAGCCTGAAGAAGAGAAGGCTGAGAGGAGATATGATAGCCATGTATCAATATGTGAGAGGAAGTCACAGGGAGGAGGGAGCAACCTTGTTTTCTGCTTCCCTGGAGACTAGGACGCAATGGAGGAATGGCTTCAAACTACAAGAGAGGAGATTCCACCTGAACATGAGGAAGAACTTCCTGACTGTGAGAGCCGTTCAGCAGTGGAACTCTCTGCCCCGGAGTGTGGTGGAGGCTCCTTCTTTGGAAGCTTTTAAACAGAGGCTGGATGGCCATCTGTCAGGGGTGATTTGAATGCAATATTCCTGCTTCTTGTCAGGGGCTTGGACTGGATGGCCCATGAGGTCTCTTCCAACTCTTTGATTCTATGATTCTATATAGGATTTGCAAAGACTTGCAAACATATGGGGAGAAATTTCATATATAAAATTAATGTATATAAATATATAGATCGATACAGATATATAGGTACATAGAGATTGCAAAGGCTTGCAGGGGGAAATGCTTATATATCTGTAGGAGAGATTAACAAGTATTTCAGCAGAATATGCTTTTATAAGATTAATGTATATATATGGTTTGCAAAGACTTCAAGAGACACATTCATATATAAACATATTTATAGATCTATAGGGCTTGCAAAGGCCAGGAAACCATTTCCAAGGGAACAAAAATGCACATGTAAAGTTAATACATTTATATACATACAAAAAAGCCAGGAAATTGGGTGGGTTTGAAAGAGCCATACAAACAAGGACATGAAATATATCTGCTTTTCCTCCTCCCCTCCCTTTTGACTGGAAAAGAAAACACACTGTTAAGGGAGGGGAAGAGGAGAGAGAATATATATCATATATTGCAAGCAATGGCCTCCAGGCTCTGCTGCCCGAGGGAGGTTTATTCAGCTCCAAAAAAGGGCTGAAAAACTTGGCTTCCCTTTGTGTATATATGGTATTTTATTTGTTTAGAGATTAGGAATCATTTCCAAACAAAGCAGTGTTGATCCTTTGTTTGGAAGTTCCATCAGCTTCATTGGGATCTAGAGTTGACCATTTCAAGTTCCTGTCATGGAGGTTCCTTCCTCAATCCTTACACCCCAGAGTATTGAAGGAACTAGCGGAAGTCATTTCGGAACCATTGGCAACCATCTTTGAGAGTTCTTGGAGAACGGGAGAAGTTCCAGCAGATTGGAGGAGGGCCAATGTGGTCCCAATCTTCAAGAAGGGAAAAAAGGATGACCCAAACAATTACCGTCCGGTCAGCCTCACGTCGATACCGGGCAAGATTCTGGAAAAGATTGTTAAGGAAGCGGTCTGCAAACACTTAGAAACAAAAGCGGTCATTGCTAGTAGTCAACATGGATTTATCAAAAACAAGTCATGCCAGACTAATCTGATCTCTTTCTTCGATAGAGTTACAAGCTGGGTAGATGCGGGGAATGCCGTGGATGTAGCGTACCTGGATTTCAGTAAGGCCTTCGACAAGGTCCCCCATGACCTTCTGGCAAGGAAACTAGTCCAATGTGGGCTAGGCAAAACTACGGTGCGGTGGATCTGGAATTGGTTAAGTGGACGAACACAGAGAGTGCTCACTAATGCTTCCTCTTCATCCTGGAAAGACGTGACAAGTGGAGTGCCACAGGGTTCCGTCCTGGGCCCGGTCCTGTTCAACATCTTTATTAATGACTTAGATGAAGGGCTAGAAGGCAGGATCATCAAGTTTGCAGACAACACCAAATTGGGAGGGATAGCCAATACTCCAGAGGACAGGAGCAGGATTCAAAATGATCTTGACAGATTAGAGAGATAGGCCAAAACTAACAAAATGAAGTTCAACAGTGACAAATGCAAGATACTCCACGTTGGCAGAAAAAATGAAATGCAAAGATACAGAATGGGGGACAATGAGGCCTGGCTCGAGAGCAGTACGTGTGAAAAAGATCTTGGAGTCCTCGTGGACAACAAGTTAAACATGAGCCAACAATGTGATGTGGCGGCAAAAAAAGCCAATGGGATTTTGGCCTGCATCAATAGGAGCATAGTGTCTAGATCTAAGGAAGTAATGCTACCCCTCTATTCTGCTTTGGTTAGACCACATCTGGAATATTGTGTCCAATTCTGGGCACCACAATTCAAGAGAGATATTGACAAGCTGGAATGTGTCCAGAGGAGGGCGACTAAAATGATCAAGGGTCTGGAGATCAAGCCCTATGAGGAGCGGCTTAGGGAACTGGGCATGTTTAGCCTGAAGAAGAGAAGGCTGAGAGGAGATATGATAGCCATCTATAAATATGTGAGAGGAAGCCACAGGGAGGAGGGAGCAAGCTTGTTTTCTGCTTCCTTGGAGACTAGGACGCGGAACAATGGCTTCAAACTACAAGAGAGGAGATTCCATCTGAACATTAGGAAGAACTTCCTGACTGTGAGAGCCGTTCAGCAGTGGAACTCTCTGCCCCGGAGTGTGGTGGAGGCTCCTTCTTTGGAAGCTTTTAAGCAGAGGCTGGATGGCCATTTGTCAGGGGTGATTTGAATGCAATATTCCTGCTTCTTGGCAGAATGGGGTTGGACTGGATGGCCCATGAGGTCTCTTCCAACTCTTTGATTCTATGATTCTATGATTCTATGTGTTTCTACCCATTTCCCCCCTCTTTTGCTCCATTTTCTTTCTTTCTTTTTTTTGGAATAAAGTTTTATTGAGTTTTCACATAGAATATATATAAAACCAAATAGAGATTACAAGGAAAGTGGGAGAACAATAAAGTATAGCAAAGGAGGAACGAAGACAAAAAAAAAAGAAGAGAAAAAAAGAAAAAAAATCAAAAAATCAATAAAAAAATTCAAAAACCACACAAAAACAAAAGAAAAAATAAGAATAAGAATAAAAATAGAAATATGTTGACTTCCATTCTGCATCTCTGCTTATCATATTTTATTGAACTTGTCCCATAATATTAGTCAGTTCTATCCATTCTCAGGAAAAATTAAAATTTCATATTTTTAAAAGAGGCCTATTGGTATTATTACAATCTACTTTAATTATTTTACTGCCTCTTTTCCTTTAAGTATTTTTCAAAAAAATGACCAGGCAGTCTCTCCATCTGAACATGAGGAAGAACTTCCTGACTGTGAGAGCCGTTCAGCAGTGGAACTCTCTGCCCCGGAATGTGGTGGAGGCTCCTTCTTTGGAAGCTTTTAAACAGAGGCTGGATGGCCATTTGTCAGGGGTGATTTGAATGCAATATTCCTGCTTCTTGGCAGGGGGTTGGACTGGATGGCCCATGAGGTCTCTTCCAACTCTTTGATTCTATGATTCTTATGGGATTTCCCGAACTCTTCTTTTTCAAAAACGTTAATTTGTCCATGTCTTTAACTTCTTGTATTTTATTTATCCAGTCTTCAAACTTAGGTATAGTATCTATTTTCCAAATCTTTGCATATGTAATTCTTGCAGCGCTAACTATATAAGTGAATAAAATGTCTTTATTTAGGTCCAGGGTAATATCCGAGTCAGTAATGTTGAGTAAATAATACTCTGGCTTTTTTGGGAAAGAAATTCCCAGTATTTTTTGCATTTCTTCATGAATGCCAATATTCTTGGGCTTTCCTGCAGGTCCACCACATATGGAAGAAACTACCCTCCGCCTCCTGACATTTCCAACATTTTTTATCCATATTTTTATACATTAAGCCTGATTTTTTTGGAGTAATATACCACCTATGGAACATTTTGAGCCAATTTTCTTTGAGATCTTTTGCGTATGTGTATTTCATTTTTTTTATTCCATATTATCATAGAATCATAGAATCAAAGAGTTGGAAGAGACCTCATGGGCCATCCAGTCCAACCCCCTGCCAAGAAGCAGGAATATTGCATTCAAATCACCCCTGACAGATGGCCATCCAGCCTCTGCTTAAAAGCTTCCAAAGAAGGAGCCTCCACCACACTCCGGGGCAGAGAGTTCCACTGCTGAATGGCTCTCACAGTCAGGAAGTTCTTCCTAATGTTCAGATGGAATCTCCTCTCTTGTAGTTTGAAGCCATTGTTCCATTGCGTCCTAGTCTCCAAAGAAGCAGAAAACAAGCTTGCTCCCTCCTCCCTGTGGCTTCCTCTCACATATTGATACATGGCTATCATATCTCCTCTCAGCCTTCTCTTCTTCAGGCTAAACATGCCCAGTTCCCTAAGCCGCTCCTCATAGGGCTTGTTCTCCAGACCCTTGATCATTTTAGTCGCCCTCCTCTGGACACATTCCAGCTTGTCAATATCTCTCTTGAATTGTGGCGCCCAGAATTGGACACAATATTCCAGGTGTGGTCTAACCAAAGCAGAATAGAGGGGTAGCATTACTTCCTTCGATCTAGACACTATGCTCCTATTGATGCAGGCCAAAATCCCATTGGCTTTTTTTGCCGCCACGTCACATTGTTGGCTCATGTTTAACTTGTTGTCCACGAGGACTCCAAGATCTTTTTCACACGTACTACTCTCAAGCCAGGCGTCACCCATTCTGTATCTTTGCATTTCATTTTTTCTGCCAAAGTGGAGTATCTTGCATTTGTCACTGTTGAACTTCATTTTGGTAGTTTTGGCCCATCATTTCTCTAATCTGACAAGATCGTTTTGAATCCTGCTCCTGTCCTCTGGAGTATTGGCTATCCCTCCCAATTTGGTGTCGTCTGCAAACTTGATGATCCTGCCTTCTAAGCCTTCGTCTCAGTCATTAATAAAGATGTTGAACAGGACCGGGCCCAGGACAGAACCCTACTGATGGCACTCCACTTGTCACTTCTTTCCAAGATGAAGAGGAAGCATTAGTGAGCACTCTCTGTGTTCGTCCACTTAACCAATTACAGATCCACCTCACCGTAGTTTTGCCTAGCCCACATTGGACTAGTTTCCTTGCCAGAAGGAATATTAATTCCCGTTCTTTTAATTTGATGGGTCTCCTTAAGTTTTCTGCCCATCTAATCATACAATTTTTTTTAACTTCAGTTTCAGTTGACCATTCCAATAACTTGTCATACATTTTTGTTATTAATTTCCTCTGTGTTTGCTCTTCTCTTTTGCTCCAGTTTCGATGACGTTCTGTGCCTTGAGGATTCCACATCCCTTTCAGAGATCACCTTAGATGGCAACCCCATAGCGCTGGAGACATGGTACAAGCCAACCGTTCTCCACCATATGATGCAGCTCCGACAGCTAGATATGAAGAAAATCACGGTGAGAAACAACAAATTCCTCCCCCGAGGAATTTGCAATGGGTTGAATCTTTCACAAAAAACAATAATTGTATATCATACATTACATTGTATTTATTGTAATGTTATATTGTTATTGTATTCATATGTTTTAATGTAATTATGATGCCGTTGCTTGTTGCTTATGTTTTTGGTTTTATTTTGCTGTAATATGTTGTCTGGGCTTGGCCTCATGTAAGCCGCCTTGAGACAAGGTTGAACTTTCCCTTGCCCCCCCCCCCCCCCAATATTGTTCTGTGTCCTAGTTTTCAGGGCAGCAGAAAGGAAGCTCCTCCTTGTGACTTCCTCTCTCAGCTTTTTCTTCAGGCTAAACATGCCCAGCTCCTTAAGCCGCTCCTCATAGGGTTTGTTCTCCAGACCCTTGATCATTTTAGTGACCCTCCTCTGGACATATTCCAGTTTGTCAACATCTCCCTTCAATTGTGGTGCCCAGAATTGGATACAGTATTCCAGGTGTGGTCTAACCAAGGCAGAATAGAGCATGGGGAGCATGACTTCCCTGGATCTAGACCAGGGGTCAGGAACCTTCGGCCCTCCAGGTGTGGTGGACTTCAACTCCCACAATTCCTTGAGGCTCGGCATTCGCCCCAAAGGCTTACCTTGGCCTCAAGGAATTGTGGGAGTTGAAGTCCACCACACCTGGAGGGCCGAAGGTTCCCCATGCCTGATCTAGACACTAGATTCCTATTGATGCAGGCCAACATCCTGTTGGTTTTCAAAAGGGGGTGTCTACATGTTCATAGAGATTCACATTTGCCAAAAGGATGTGACATCATTTTTACCTTTTCCATAAGGTTATAGTGCAGTTATTTCCAAGCGGCTATGGAATTTCCAATAGAAGTCCAGTACAACTTTGAGGTCACCATGTTTCGGTGGGGGGAAAGCTACTATAAATCTATCCCCTTTTATATTCCGAGATGCTTTTTAATCTGTTCTCTCAGCTGTTGAGGATGGTTAAGTTTTTCAAGCTATGAATATCATCTTAAAGTCATCAAATATTGATCAGAGGTCCGGCCAGACTTTTTCTACTTTGCTTTTAAAGAACACGGAACTTGCTGTCTCTTCCCACTCGTCAAATTTTGACAATGGGTCCCTAAAGATTTCCCCTTCTTTCCCATTTGCCTTGTAAGCATGGCGCCATCTCTGCAGTACCGCCTCTTTCAAATCCATTTCTTATATTGTTTTGACCACCCAGCTGGACAGTCTGATGATGCCTGCAACGTTCTCCTATTAAATCACGAGGCCTGTTCTCGTCTTGCTAAAAACGCCATGTCTGTGACCTCTCCTGAGTCTCAGCAAAAATCACACAGACTGCTCGGAGAGATTTTATTTTCCATTACCGTCATCTATTTTTCAGCATAATGGCTGCTGTGGGCTTTGCAGAATCCAGTTCTGTGGGCATCAGCAGGCAGTTCCTTGTGCCGTCTCTCTCTTTTCCTCCCACTCCTGTGTTGCCGTGACTCAGAAAGCAGCTGGCTAGAGCTTTTTTTCATTGTTCTGGATGGGTTTCCAGATATCAGACATCCACTGGCTGCTGGTTTGCTACCAGGCACAATTCAAAGTCCTGGCTTTAGCTTATAAAACCCTAAGTGGTTCTGGCCTAACTTACATGTCTGAACACATCTTATGAACCATCTAGAACAGTGTTTCTCAACCTGGGGGTCGGGACCCCTGAAGGGGTCATGAGGGGGTGTCAGAGGGGTCGCCAAAGATGATCAGAAAACAGTATTTTCTTTTGGTCATGGGGATTCTGTGTGGGAAGTTTGGTCCAATTCTATCATTGGTGGAGTTCAGAATGCTCTCTGGTTGTAGGTGAACTATAAATCCCAGCAACTAAGACTACCAAATGTCAAAGTCTATTTTCCCCAAATTCTACCAGTGTTCACATTTGGGCATATTGAGGATTCGTGCCAAGTTTGGTCCAGATCCATCATTGTTTGAGTCCACAGTGCTCTCCGGATATAGGTGAACTACAACTCCAAAATTCAAGGTCAATGCCCACCAAACCTTTCCAGTATTTTCTGTTGGTCATGGGAGTTCTGTGTGCCACATTTAATTCAATTCCATCGTTGGTGGAGTTCAGAATGCTCTTTGATTGTAAGTGAACTATAAATCCCAGCAACTACAACTCCCAAATAAGAAAATCAATCCTCCCCTTCCCAGTAATAAAATTTGGGCGTATTTGATATTTGTGCCAAATTTCGTCCAGTGAATAAAAATACATCCTGTATATCAGATATTTACATTACGATTCATAACAGTAGCAAAATTGCAGTTATGAAGTAGCAATGGAAATAACTTTATGGTTCAGGGTCACCACACCATGAGGAACCGTGTTAAGGGTTCATGGCATTCAGAAGATTGAGAAACACTGATCTAGAACCTTAAGATCATCTGGGGAGGCCTTGCTGTTGTTACCGCCTTTGTCGCAAGTACGTTTGATGGAGACGAGAGACAGTGTATTCTCAGTGGTGGCCCCTTGGCTGTGGAACCCTATAGATATTAGATCTGCCATCTTCCTTTTAACATTCCGGAAAAAATCAAGATGTGGCTTTTTGAGAAAGCGTTTGCAAATGCAGAGTAACTGACATAGGAAAATGGAATGACTAGACAATTAGTCCGGACAACGTTTTTAAGGAGACACTATGAATTCATATTTTACTAGCCGTCCCCTGCCATGCATTGCTGTGGCCCACATGGGGGTTCTGTGTGGGAGGTTTGGCCCAATTCTACCGTTGATGGGGCTCAGAATGCTCTTTGATTGTAGGTGAACTATAAATTCCAGCAACTACAACTCCCAAATGACAAAATCAATTTTTTTGATTGAAGGACATACATTGGGTTGTGTCCAAATTTGGTGTCAATTCGTCCAGTGGTTTTTGAGTTCTGTTAATCCCACGAACAAACATTACATTTTGATTTATATAGATTGATTTGTTTAATTTTTATTATATGTTATGTTTTTAATTGTATTTTTGACATTGTAAGCATTGAATTTTGCCCTGTTAACCGCCTTGAGTCGCTTATGGGCTGAGAAAGGCGGTATACAAATCTATATAAATAAAAATGTAATGTTCGTTTGTGGGATTAACAAAACTCAAAAAACCACTGGGGGAATTGACACCAAATTTGGACACAAGACACCGAACAACCCAATGTATGTCCTTCACTCATAAAAACACTGAAAAACACAGCAGATAGAACTTTAGAAAGCCCCCAAAAAACTAAATGACAATACAGTAAAAAGGGAAGAAAGAGGGAGGGAAGTTGAGAAAAAGAAAGAAAGAAAGAAAGAAAGAGGGAGGGAAAGAAACAAGGAAAGGGAGAAGGAAGCATGGAAGTAAAGAGAGAAGAAAGGAAGGAGGTAGAGAAGGAAAAAAGGAGAGAAAGAGGGAGGGAAAGAAAAAGAGAGAAGGAAGGAAAGTTAGAGAAGAAAGGAGAGAAGGAAAGAAAAAAGGGAAAGAAGGAAGGAAAGAGGGAGCGAAGGAAGGGGGGAGGGGTAGAGAAAGAGGGAGGGAAGAAGGAAAGAGAAGGAGAGACAACAGAAGAGAAAGAAAAAGGGGAAGGAAGGAAAGAGATAGAGAAGGAAGAAAAGAAGGAAAGACGGGAAGGAAGGAAGGAAGGAAGGAAGGAAGGAAGGAAGGAAGGAGGGAATGAAGGAAGGAGGGAAAGAAGGAGAGAAAAAGGGAAGGAAGGTTGGCCACAGCAATGCGTTGCAGGTACAGCTAGTACAATAAATAATAAATGAATAAATCAGCCTGTGACTGCAACACCCAGAACCAGCCAGCAGTTGTTTTCCAGGGGATTCTGGGAGTTGTAGTCCAAAGATTGATGTTTCCAGGTTCTGGAGACCTACCCAGAACATTCACCTAGTGCCTCCGGTGTTGCTATAAGAAGGTCTTCCATTGTGCAAGTGGCAGGGTTCAGGTTGCATTGTAATAGGTGGTCTGTGCATTGCTCTTCTCCATACTCTAAGTCCACATTGGCCGCTTGGGGGAGCCTCTAGATTGCCAAAAACCAAACGACTCAGCTCTTCTTTTCAGATGTGTTTTTGGAACAATTTCCTTTCAAATCAAAGGAGGAGGCCCTGGGATACATGGCAGTAAAAAGAGAGGGAGAAAGCCATATTATAGAATCATAGAATCATAGAATCAAAGAGTTGGAAGAGACCTCATGGGCCATCCAGTCCAACCCCCTGCCAAGAAGCAGGAATATTGCATTCAAATCACCCCTGACAGCAAAGAAGGAGCCTCCACCACACTCCGGGGCAGAGAGTTCCACTGCTGAACGGCTCTCACAGTCAGGAAGTTCTTCCTAATGTTCAGATGGAATCTCCTCTCTTGTAGTTTGAAGCCATTGTTCCGCGTCCTAGTCTCCAAGGAAGCAGAAAACAAGCTTGCTCCCTCCTCCCTGTGGCTTCCTCTCACATATTTATCCATGGCTATCGTATCTCCTCTCAGCCTTCTCTTCTTCAGGCTAAACATGCCCAGTTCCCTAAGCCGCTCCTCATAGGGCTTGTTCTCCAGACCCTTGATCATTTTAGTCGTCCTCCTCTGGACACATTCCAGCTTGTCAATATCTCTCTTGAATTGTGGTGCCCAGAATTGGACACAATATTCCAGATGTGGTCTAACCAAAGCAGAATAGAGCGGTAGCATGACTTCCTTAGATCTAGACACTAGGCTCCTATTGATGCAGGCCAAAATCCCATTGGCTTTTTTTGCCGCCACATCACATTGTTGGCTCATGTTTAACTTGTTGTCCATGAGGACTCCAAGATCTTTTTCACACGTACAGCTCTCGAGCCAGGCATTGTCCCCCATTCTGTATCTTTGCATTTTATTTTTTCTGCCATAGTTGTTTCTGAGAGCAGAATGTGTGGATTTCCCCTGTCAATAAAGAAGGGGAAGGAATAATAGTAGTAATATTGGTGTTGGGCACCTGGATGATGAAGAGGAAGAATTGGTGCAGAATTATAATCACCACCACCATCATCATTGTGAAATCACAACAACAAAAACAGTGCTTTGAATGTGCTAGATTATCTACCGATATCTATAATTCTCACATTCTGGCCAAATAATGGGAATCTCTGATGCTTTAAAAATTGTCAATTCTTGCAAAAATCAGCATCATCGATCCTTTAAGTTCTGCCAGTAATCTATATAAATAAAAATGTAATGTTCGTTTGTGGGATTAACAGAACTCAAAAACCACTGGACGAATTGCCGCCAAATTTGGCCACAAGATACCTACTAACCCAAGGAGTGACCATCACTCAAAAAAATTGATTTTGTCATTTGTGAGTTGTAGTTGCTGGGATTTATAGTTCACCTACAATCAAAGAACATTCTGAACCCCGCCAACGATGGAATTGAACTAAACATGGCACACAGATAAATCAAAAAGCATGCCTCGCAAAATATTTCTGTTGGAGGACCTCTTGTCTTTGTTGCTTGGAATGACATGCGAGCCTCAAAGCAACGGCTTTCATTGTTGTTTGTATTCAAACCTAGGAAGAAGAAAGGCGCATGGCATCGGTTGCACTCAGGAGAGAGGAAGAGAAGCGGCGCGAGAGCCACAAGCAGACTTTACTCAAGGTACTAAGCCGCGGGCCTTTAGTGACATATCAAAATCCATGATCTTGTCCCTAAATCCTGTCCTCAAGTTACACACAAATATGTCCGATTTATTTGATTTATTTATCGTGTCAGGGGCAACCAGACAATTGTATTACATTTCTAACAGAACAAAACAAACAAACAGACAAAACACAAAGTTTGCAAGCTTGGTAGTTGATTAAATGTCCTTTGACCGGTATCTGGCCACTTGGAGTGCCTCTGGTGTTGCCACAAGAAGGTCCTCCATTGTGCATGTGGCAGGGCTCAGGTTGCATTGCAGCAGGTGGTCAGTGGTTTGCTCTTCTCTGCACTCGCATGTAGTGGATTCCACTTTGTGGCCCCATTTCTTGAGGTTGGCTCTGCATCTCGTGGTGCCAGAGCGCAGTTTGTTCGGCGCCTTCCAAGTCGCCCAGTTTTCTGTGTGCCCAAGGGGGAGTCTCTCATTTGGTATCAGCCATTGGTTGAGGTTCTGGGTTTGAGCCTGCCACTTTTGGACTCTCGCTTGCTGAGGTGTTCCAGCGAGTGTCTTTGTAGATCTAAGAAAACTATTTCTTGATTTAAGTCGTTGACGTGCTGGCTGATACCCAAACAAGGGATGAGCTGGAGATGTCACTGCCTTGGTCCTTTCACTATTGGCTGCTACTTCCTGGCGGATGTCAGGTGGTGCAATACGGACTAAACAGTGTAATTTCTCCAGTGGTGTAGGGCGCAGACACCCTGTAACAATGCGGCATGTCTCATTAAGAGCCACATCCACTGTTTTTGCGTGGTGAGATGTGTTCCACACTGGGCATGCATACTCAGCAGCAGAGTAGCATAGCGCAAGGGCAGATGTCTTCACTGTGTCTGGTTGTAATCCCCAGGTTGTGCCAATATGTCCAATGAATTCTCTTAATTCAGCGTGGTAGCCTTTTGTTTCACAGTCTGGTTGGAGGATCTTTATGGTTTTCAATAAAATACAACTGTAGATCCTTCAAGGATTCTTGGGCAAAACTGATTATCTGGACCCATCACACTTTGGTTTCAGGCCTGATCATGGTACCGAGATGGCTTTGGTTGCCTTGGTGGATGACTTCCGCAGAGAACTTGACCAAAAAAACCCCAACTTTATTTTTCTACCCTGCTTCCATCTACCCGAGGGGACTCGGGGTGGCTTACATGGGGCCAAGCCCAAGGCAACATACAATTAAAAACAGAAATAACATATTAAAATAGCATATAAACAGCATAAACAACAATAAACAAACCTCATAAGCAACAACAGACTCATTTGTTTTGGGGGGAGGGGGCCAATATGCAAAACAAGTTAAAGGATAGGCTGGTCAATAAGGTGTATAGAACGTATATTAGCATAGGAATAGAGCAATTAAACAGGGTCATTTCAGCTTAAATTAAAAATGTAATAATCAAATAAAGGAATTTGAATTCAGGTCATGGTTAGAGACCATCTGTCAAAGGAGTCATCGGTCGAATGCACAATGAAACATCCATGTCTTTAGTTCCTTACAGAATGTGGATAGGGAGGGTGCCAGCCTAATCTCTCTGGGGAGGGAATTCCAGAGATGAGGGGCCACCACCGAGAATGCCCTTTCTCTCGTCCCCACCAGCTGCGCCTGAGGCGGGGGTGGGAGCGAGAGAAGAGCTTCCCCGGAAGATCTTAAAGACTCTGTGGGCTTGTAGGGGAGGATGCGGTCACGAAAATAGCCAGGTCCTGAACCATTTAGAGCTTTATAGGTAACTAGCCATCCCCTGCCACGCATTGCTGTGGCCCAGTCTGGTGATCTGGAAAATAAGGTTCTTCCTGGTTATTTTTTTGTTTTTGTTTTGTGTGAAGGACATAGATTGCTTTGTGTTCAAATTTGGTGTCAATTTGTCCAGTGGTTATTGAGTTCTGTTAATCCCACAAATGAACATTACATTTTTATTTATATAGATTAATGCAATGTCTCATTTTAGGAGAAGAAACGCTTGACCATTAGCAACATCGCACGTCTCTGGGAGAGCCAGCAGAACCGCTTTGCCGCACTGCCTTCTGACGAAACAAAGGATGAAGACACTGATATCTGTCAGAAAACAAGAAATGCAGCGTATGGATTCCCTGAGGAAGCCAGGTATGAAAGGTTTGCTTCTTGGCAAGGCATGGCCACCATTATTTCATGCAAATCCTATGAATAAGAGAATCAAAAAGCTTTTGTTATCCACTAGAGGATTATTATAAATACAGGCAGCCCCTTGGAGATGAGACAACAGGAAGTGAGAGAATCCTAGAATCAAAGAGTTGGAAGAGACCTCATGGTCCATCCAGTCCAACCCCATTCTGCCAAGAAGCAGGAATATTGCATTCAAATCACCCCTGACAGATGGCCATCCACCCTCTGTTTAAAAGCTTCCAAAGAAGGAGCCTTCACCACACTCCGGGACAGAGAGTTCCACTGCTGAACGGCTCTCACAGTCAGGAAGTTCTTCCTCATGTTCAGACGGAATCTCCTCTCTTGTAGTTTGAAGCCATTGTTCCATTGCGTCCTAGTCTGCAAGGAAGCAGAAAACAAGCTTGCTCCCTCCTCCCTGTGCTTCCTCTTACATTTTTATACATGGCTATCATATCTCCTCTCAGCCTTCTCTTCTTCAGGCTAAACATGCCCAGCTCCTTAAGCTGCTCCTCATAGGGCTTGTTCTCCAGACCCATGTTTTGTCCATGCTTTGATTCTTTCATTGCTGGCTGCTGCTTCCTGGTGGGTGTCAGCTAAACAGCTAAAAAGTGTAATTTTTCCAGTGGTGTGAGGCGTAATGCAACTCGTCTCATTAAGAAAGATGATCACATGGCTTTAAATATGAACGGAAGGCGTTTGAGGACTCTGGAGAAAGTGTGTCCTGAGATTTGTCTGTTATGTTATCCTTGCCTCTGGTATTTGGGGCAGAAAGAGACTCCGTGAAACTCAGAAGGAAGCCAGTGTATATATTTCACAAAGGTATTCTAAGCATTGCCTATGTGTGAAATTCCTTCTTCCCAAAACTTCGGTTAAGTAAATACATGGATGTGTATGAGCATCGTCAAGTGTGCGGAGCTTCGGTGGATTTCAAGACTTACATTTTGGTTTTTCTGTTACTTTTTGTTCTATAATATATGTGGCCAAAATTATTTATTATTATTAACTTTATTTATACCCTGCAAAATCTCCCGAAGGACTCGATGCGGCTTCCAAAGGCCAAGGCCACCAACAAAACAACAGCATAACAAATACAACAGTAAAACCCATAAAGCAAATAATAAACATCAAGCAAACAATAAAACTCTAAAAACAATAACACCATGACGCATTTAAAACCTAAGGCCGGGCCAAATGTAATAGACAAAATTTAAAAGTGCTGGACTTGACAGATGATATGTAGAGGTTTTTGGAGGTAAGTGCAATGTGCAGACAATTCTAAATCTCTGACAAGGTGCATTTGGGACATAATGCCAGGAGTTTCCTATTCTGGAAAGGCACACTGGAACAGCCAGGTCTTCAGGCTCTTCCTAAAGACTGCCAGCATTGGGGCTTGTCTGATGTCCTTGGGGAGAGAGTTCCAGAGTCGGGGGGGCCACCACAGAGAAGGCCCTGTCCCTCGTCCCCACCAGATGCGCTTGTGACACCGGTGGAATCGTGAGCAGGGCCTCTCCAGATGATCGAAGGGAACGTGTGGGTTCGTATATGGAGATGCGGTCATGCAGGTAGGCGGGTCCCAAACTGTTTAGGGCTTTGTCGGTGAGCACCTGCACCTTGAATTGGGATCGGAAAATGAATGGCAGCCAATGGAGCTCCTTGAACAGGAGGGTTGACCTCTCTCTGTAAGGAGCACCAGTTAACATCCTGGCTGCCGCCCGCTGGACTAGCTGAAATTTCCGAGCCGTTTTCAAGGGCAGCCCCATGTAGAGCGCATTGCAGTAGTCCAATCTGGAGGTGACCAAGGCATGGACCACCCCGGCCAGATCAGCCTTCACGAGGTATGGTCGCAGTTGGTGCTCGAGTCTCAATTGTCCAAAAGCCCTCCTGGACACCGCCGATGCCTGAGCCTCAAACGTAAGCAATGAATCCAGAAGGACTCCCAAACTGCGGACCTGTGACTTCAGGGGGAGTGTAACCCCATCCGACCATTGGACCAGTTGGAATTTCTGAGCCGTTTTCAAGGGCAGCCCCACGTAGAGCACATTACAGTAGTCCAATCTAGAGGTGACCAAGGCATGGACCACCCCGGCCAGATCAGCCTTTACGAGGTACGGTCGTAGTTGGCGCATGTCTCAATTGTGCAAAAGCCCTCCCGGCCACTGCCGACGCCTGAGCTTCAAGCGTAAGTGATGAATCCAGGAGTATATTTAAACGATGGAACAAAGTACATGATCTCCCATTGAATCAGCAGTCTCTCTAAATGTTGTCCTGCCCCACCAATGTTTACATCTTGGATTTTTCCTCCTCCTCTACTGGCGGGCACTATTCAAAATATACAACCAGTTCAGTAAAGCCAAGGAAAGAGCCGGATAATGCAAAATCAGCTGAACGGAGCTGTTAATTCTTTGGGCATGAATGGATCTCGTAAACACGAGCTTCCACCGAACAGCTTCTTGCAAGCCGACAAGGTCTCCCTCCCACACCTGTGTTATTCTAACCGAAACAGTTCTCTAGCTGTTCTTACTCTGTTGATGATTCAGGAGATAATTTCTGAAATTATTTTGGTCTTTTTTTTCTCTCACGGCCTTCTGTCTGCCTGCCAAAGTTAATAACTGTAATTTATTTAAGTTTCTACTCTTTTATTTAAACACTGGGCTCTTTAAATAATAGCACTGATGCTTCTTTCAGCGTACTTCTCAATGGAAACATAATGATTTTCTGGATTTTCTTTGGGGTCAATGTAAAGATCGAACAGATACGTCTGGCATGCATTTTTTAACTGAAAAGGTTCTCACTCATAAGTCAGGATGGTGGAAGGCAGTCTTTGACTTGGTAGCTCCCTTGGAAACTTGTTATTATTTATATTATTTATTTACAGCTTTTATATTCCGCCCTTCTCACCCCACAGGGGACTCAGGGCGGATTACAGTGTACACATATATATGGCAAACTTTCAATGCCAATTTTTGACATACAAACATATATAGACATACACAGATGCTATTTAATTTTTTCTGGCCGCCAGGGGAGCTGTCGCTTTCATCGTCCATCTGCGACGCTGATGAAGCACTTCCGCATTCCCCGCATGCTTCCTCGCTGGAGTGCTTTGCTGGAGTCTTCTTTATGGCCTCATAAATCAGTTAATTTAGCCTCCCCACACTTTAAGGTGGTACTTTATTTTCCTACTTGACAGATGCAACTGTCTTTCGGGTTGCAAAGGTCGACAACAGGCTACACACAATTGGTTGGAAACCCACTCCAACCCAGGCTGGCTTCAAACTCATGACCTTTTGGTCAGAGTGATCTTAATGCAGCTGACACTCAGCCAGCTGCGCCACAATCCTGGTAGCCTTCTTAGAAACTGTTAAATATATGGAAGATGCCATATCGTACTCTTACCCTCAAGAGAGCCTTGTAGAATCAGATTATAAATGATCCAGCTTCCCATTATCACCCTGTCATAATAATAATAATCATAATCATCATCATCATAGAATCCAAGAGTTGGAAGAGACCTCATGGGCCATCCAGTCCAACATTCTGCCAAGAAGCAGGAATATTGCATTCAAATCACCCCTGACAGATGGCCATCCAGCCCCTGTTTAAAAGCTTCCAAAGAAGGAGCCACCACCACACTCCAAGGCAGAGAGTTCCACTGCTGAATGGCTCTCACAGTCAGGAAGTTCTTCCTCATGTTCAGATGGAATCTTCTCTCTTGTAAACAGCACAACAACAGAGAGGAAGCAGGCAGGGACATCTAATTACCTCTCAACAAAAGTTTGCTCCAGGCACAGTCAGCCCATTGTATGCTAATCAAGGTAGTCAGTTGAAACATTCACACCTAGCTCCAGCAGATAAGAGTCCTTTGTCTCACCCTGGCCATTCCACAGATATATGAACCCTTTTTCCTAGTTCCAACAGTTCCAAACAGTTCCAACAGTTCCAAATATAAACCCTTTTTCCTAGTTCCAACAGTTCCAAACTAGGAACAGTTCCTAGTTCCAAAACCATACAGTTATACCCTACCGGGTGTGGTCCAAACTTACTAGTTGACCTACATTAGCAGCTGCACATAATAATTAACAGCATATGGTTTTCTTTAACACTACCTCTGAGGATGCTTGCCATAGATGCAGGCGAAACGTCAGGAGAGAATGCCTCTAGACCATGGCCATACAGCCCAAAAAAACCTACAACAACCCAGTGATTCTGGCCATGAAAGCCTTCGACAATACAGAATAAGGATTCTTCATCTTCATCCAAATGAGAGAGCAGTAGAAATAGTGGAGCAAAATGCCTGAGCAAAGGCTCCTCAGAACAAAAGCTGAACTGTATTATAAAAACCATACAGTTATACCCTACCCGGTGTGGTCCAAACTTACTAGTTGACCTACATTAGCAGCTGCACATAATAATTAACAGCATAAGGTTTTCTTTAACACACATATATACTTTTTAAAAAAAATATTAGGGATTATTAGCGGTTGTGAAGAAAGAGGGGAAAGGGTATATTTATTGTACATAAAAATATGTCAGAGAGAAAGTAAGAAACTGAGGAGACAGGAAAAGAGGAATAAAAGAAAAAAGAAAGAAAAACACACAAATCACCCAGAAAAACTTGTTTGTCTGTGACTTCCACCTACTCTTCAGCGGTTGGTTCCCCCCCCCCCCCCCCCGTACTACTACTTGTTTCATTACTAACTCCAGACAATCCATTGAATGTCTCAAAAAACTTCTTTTCTAGTTCTGTTTCTCTTCTATTCTAATTTTAATTGTTTAAAATAGTCCTTAACTGGATCCCAGTTTGTTTGTTTTTACATAGCCCTTGGTTAGTTGTTATTCAATAAGTCCAATAAGTGGTTGAGCAAAATTTCTGAGCAAAGGCTCCTGAGACCAAAAGCAGAACTGTATTCTAAAAACCATACAGTTATACCCCACCGGTTATGGTCCAAATTTACTAATTGACCTATGTTAGCAGCTGCACATAATCATTAACAGTATAAGGTTTTCTTTAACACACACACATACTTGATCCTGTTACGACTTACAGACAACGAGCAGTTGGTCCACATCTGCAGTTTGCCCACTGCACATGCCATCTGGGAGAGGCTTAAAGAGGTAGATGTCTCAGGCTCTGCAGCAACTGTGGACTGCAAGAAGATCCAACCAGTCCATCCTCCAGGAAAGAAAGCCCGGCTGCTCATTGGAGGGAAGGAGATGAGAGGCAAAGATGAAGTCCTTCGGCCACATCATGAGAAGATGGGAAAGCTTGGAGAAGGGAATGAGCTATGATGTGGGCTGGTCCATGAGGTCACGAAGAGTCAGAAGCGACTGAACGAATAAACAACAACAAGCTCACTGGAGGGAAGGATATGAGAGGCAAAGATGAAGTCCTTTGGCCACATCATGAGAAGACGGGAAAGTTTGGAGAAGGCAATGATGCTGGGGAAAATGGAAGGAAAAAGGAAGAGGGGCGACTAAGGACAAGATGGATGGATGGTATCCTTGAAGGGACTGGCTTGACCTTGAAGGAGCTGCAGGTGGTGATGGTCAATGACTCACAAAGAGTCAGAAGCAACTGAACGAACAAACCACAAGGAATAAACCAAATCCCCCGCGTGAGGTCCCCCTCGAGACAGACCAGCAGGAGCCAATGCCCCTCAGAGACTTATCCCTCATTTCTATAATCTTCAATTGGAAAAATGGGGAATAGCATAATACTCGCTGGGCAGGACCCTCTGTAACTGAGGGAGAAAACATGGAGGCAGTGACAGACTTTGTATTTCTAGGTGCAGAGATGACTGCAGACGCAGACTGTGGCCAGGAAATTAGAAGACACTTCCTTCTTGGGAGGAGAGCAATGTCCAGTCTTGATAACATAACGAAGAGTAGAGACATCAGACTGGCAACGAAGGTCCACATAGTTAAAACAGTGGTATTCCCCATAGTAATCTATGGATTCCAGCTGAACTGTTTAAAATCTTAAAAGATGATGCTGTCAAGGTGATGCATGCCATATGCCAGCAAATATGGAAAACACAAGAATGGCCATCAGACTGGAAAAAATCAACTTATATCCCCATACCAAAAAAGGGAAATGCGAAAGACTGCTCCAACTTCCGTACAGTGGCCCTTATTTCTCATGCCAGGAAGGGAATGCTCAAGATCCTTCAAGGAAGACTCCAGCAATACATGGAGCGAGAGTGGCCAGATGTTCAAGCTGGGTTTAGAAAAGGCAGAGGAACGAGAGACCAGATTGCCAATATCCGGATGCTGGATAATGGAGAAAGGCAGGGAGTTTCAGAAAAACATCTACTTCTGCTTCATTGACTATTCTAAAGCCTTTGACTGTGTGGATCATAATAAATTATGGCAAGTTCTTGGTGGGATGGGCATCCCAAGCCACCTTGTCTCTCTCCTGAGGAATCTGTACAATGACCAAGTCGCAACAGTCAGAACTGACCACGGAGGAACAGACTGGTTCAAGATTGGGAAAGGCGTACGGCAAGGCTGCATCC
The DNA here is from genome assembly GCF_037176765.1 of Anolis sagrei. Lineage (NCBI taxonomy): Eukaryota > Metazoa > Chordata > Lepidosauria > Squamata > Anolidae > Anolis > Anolis sagrei. The sequence goes on from NC_090029.1 coordinate 6,733,832, forward strand.
TCTTACCCAACCTTTTTAACTTGTTTGCTGAGAGTGCCTTGGACTGTGAGAAGATCCAACCAGTCCATCCTCCAGGAAATAAAGCCCAGTTGCTCATTGGAGGTAAGGATAGTAGAGGGAAAGATGAAGTACTTTGGCCACATCAGGAGGAGACAGCAAAGCCTAGAGAAGACAATTATCCTGGGGAAAGTGGAAGGAAAAAGGAAGAGGGCCGACCAAGGGCAAGATGGATGGATGGCATCCTTGAAGTGACCGGACTGACCTTGAAGGAGCTGGGGGTGGTGACGGCCGACGGGGAGCTCTGGCGTGGGCTGGTCCATGAGATCACGAAGAGTCGGAGACGACTGAACGAATGAACAACAACAAACCTATGGATGCCAGAGCTGGACCGTAAGGAAGACTGAACGAAGGAAGAGAGACACTTTTGAACGTTGGTGTTGGAGGAATATGCTGAGAGTGCCTTGGACTGCAAGAAGATTCAACCAGTCCATACTCCAGGGAAATAAAGCCCGACTGCTCACTCAAGGGAAGGATATTGGAGGCAAAGATGAAGTCCTTTGGTCACATAATGAGAAGAAAGGAAAGCTTAGTGAAGACAATGATGCTGAGGAAAGTGGAGGGAAAAAAGAAGAGGGATCACAAAGGGCAAGGTGGATGGATGGCATCCTTGAAGTGACTGGCTTGACCTTGAAGGAGCTGCGGGTGGTGACAAATGACTGAACAAATAAACAATAACAACTAGCTCTTGAAATTGATAAGGTTCTCTGCAGAGAACATCAATTATTATTTGAACAATTTCATTTTTCAATCTTGTTTTGAAAATGGTACCCAGTAGCGTCTATTACGGTTAAGTGTTTCACCCCTTACTTGGCCCTGAGAACTCAGCTTAAGAATAATATTGAAATATTTCCCCTTTCATCCAGTTAAAAGCAAAGTTCTTCGTGTCGTGTTTTCTTTACTTTAGGTTGGGCTGCGGACCTGGTTGGTTCTCAGTAATTTCCTGATCGGGAGCGCTGCGATTCCTTTGCCAGGCCTCTTTTCAAATAAAGTGCAATGTGTGAAATACGTTTCCACTTTCTTTCTGGAAGCTGTAATTTTAACTTTTATAGAATAAGATGTTGGAAGAGCCGCTCTGCTGTTATTCCTCCCAAAATAAAGCAACCAAAAGGTTGGTGGTAGTCTATATCTGCCTTGGTTAGACCATATTTGGAATACTGAGTGCAATTCCCCTTTCCTTTCCCCTTCCTCTTCTCTTTCTCATTCCCTTCCCTTTCTCCTTCCCCTTTACTTTCTCCTTTCCTTTCCACTTCTCCTTCTCTTTCTCTGTCTCCTTCCCTTTCCTTCCCTTTTCCCTGTCCTTTCCCCCTGTCCCCTTTCCTTTCCCCTTCTCCTTCTCTTCCTTTTCCCCTTCCATTGTCCTTTCCCCCTGTCCCTTTCCTCTTCCTCTTTCCTTTTTCCTTTCATTTCCCATTTTCTTTCCCCTCCTTCTCCTTCCCTTCCCCTCCCCTCCCCTTGTCCTTTCCCCTGTCCCTTTCCTCTTCCCCTTTCCTTTTCCTTTTCCCTTTCATTTCCCATTTCCTTTCTCCTTCTCTTTCTCCTTCCCTTCCCCTTCATTTCCCCATCCCTTTTCCCTTTCTCTTTCATTCCCCTTCCCCTTCTCTTCCCTTTCCCCTGTCCTTTTCCCCTGTCCCTTTCCACTTCTCCTTTCCTTTTACCTTTCATTTCCCATTTCCTTTCCCCTTCTCCTTCCCTTTCTCCTTCCCTTCCCCTCCCCTTGTCCTTTCCCCCTGTCCCTTTCCTCTTCCCCTTTCCTTTTCCCTTTCATTTCCCATTTCCTTTCCCCTTCTCCTTCTCTTTCTCCTTCCCTTTCCCTTTCATTCCCCCTGGCCCTTCCCTTTCACCTTCCCTTCCTTTTCCCCTGTCCTTTTCCCCTGGCCCTTTCCTCTTCCCCTTCCCTTTTTCTTTTCCCTTTCATTTCCCATTTCCTTTCCCCTTCTCCTTCTCTTTCTCCTTCCCATTCCCTTCCCTTTCCCTTGTCCTTTTCCCCTGTCCCTTTCCTTTTCTCCTTTCCTTTTCCTTTTCATTTCCCATTTCCTTTCCCCTTCTTCTTCTCTTTCTCCTTCTCTTTCCTCTGTCCTTTCCCCCTGTCCCTTTCCACTTCCCCTTTCCTTTTCTTTTTCCCTTTCCCTTTCATTTCCCATTTCCTTTCCCCTTTCCCTTCTCTTTCCCCTTCCTCTTCGTTTCCCCCTGTCCCTTTCCCTTTTCCCTTTCATTCCCCTTCTCCTTCTTGTTCACCTTCCCTTCCCTTTCCCCTGTCCTTTTCCTCTGTCCCTTTCCCCTTCCCCTTTCCTTTTCCCTTTCATTTCCCCTTTCCTTTCCCCTTCTCCTTCTCTTTCTCCTTGCCTTTCCTGTCTCTTCCCTTTCCCCTGTCCTTTTCCCTTACCTTTCCCATTTCTTTCCCCTTCTCCTCTTTCTCCTTCCCTTTCCCTTCCCTTTCCCCTGTCCCTTTCCGTTGTCACTTTCCTCTTCACCTTTCCTTTTCCCTTTCATTTCCCATTTCCTTTCACCTTCTCCTTCTCTTTCTCCTTCCCTTTCCCTTCCTCCTCCCTTTCCTCTGTCCTTTCCCCCTGCCATTTTCCTTCCCTTTCCCCTTCCCCTTTGTTTTCCCGTGTCCCTTTCTCCTTCCCCTTTCATTTCCCCTTTCATTTCCCCTTCTCTTTCTCCTTTCCTCCCTCCCTCCCTTTTCCCTCCCCTTTCCTTTCCTAGTTTTCTTTCTTTTTCTTTTTCTTTCTCATTCTTTTGCTTCCTTCCTTTCTACTCCTTTCTTTCCCCTTCCCCTTCTCCAGCTCTGACAAAGCCTGCTTCCCAATGGGAACATGGCTCTTTTGTGTCCTCTTCCTCCCTCCCTCCCTCTCACATACATACCCTCTTTCTTTCCTGGTGACACCACAGAGGGCCACTTCACCTAGCAACAGCCTTTGTGGCATAGACAGACAGACAGACATCCACACTTGACGTTTTGCCTTTGGCTCGACTTCCCATTGAAAGAAAGCACCCAAAAACTTCTCTGGAATTGAATTTTGCCCTTGAGCGGAACAAAATAAGAAAAAGTTTGTTTCTTTCCATGTTTTTCTTTTAGTACAAAAGGTCTTGAGTAACGAGTTGAAAAAAGACCCTTTGCCACCCCCCCCCCCAAACATTCTGTCCAAATCTGGCCGGCCAAAAAATGAAGCAGAGTAATATAAAATGAAAACATTGGTTCGCCTTTTTGCCCGCCTTCCCTTGGCACCGTGCCCCATGTAGTATATTAAGACCAATTGGGAGACACAGTGGTTAAAAATCACAAGTCGGAGGAGGGACTACGTTCATTTCCAAATTTTATTGTTCCAGTTTTCGCCGGGAACATTTTTATATCTGTACGTGAGGAATCTGAAGGATGGAGCCTGTACAGCACACAGTCTAGAGAAAGTAAAAAATCAGTGCACATGTGAACATTCCCAGGGTGGTGCCGAGACGCCTTTGTGTTTTTCAGAAATATGCCCAATTGATGCCGTGGCCAAGTTCTAAAAAAGACCCCAAAACCCATTTTGGCACAAAAACGGGATTCTTTCAAGTATAGACTTGGCTTGTGAGCCCTTGGAAGGCAAACGAAGTCAGGTGCTATACAACGTTCCCCATCCCAAATATTTGACAAAGAAAATTAGATGGGTTTTAGAAATGCTAAACGATAGAAGCATTCGTAATTGAGTTGTGAGGAAGTGGAATAGCGCTGTTAATGACTTTCAAATGGACCAGTGCTTCATCGGGTTGCTGTATTTAGAATATACAATTCTTAGCTTTTGGGGAAATTGCGTGCACCCAATCTGGGCATGATGATATAGATTTCAGTTTTTTTTATTTTATTTCCTAATCATAGAATCATAGAATCAAAGCGTTGGAAGAGACCTCATGGGCCATCCAGTCCAACCCCATTCTGCCAAGAAGCAGGAATATTGCATTCAAATCACCCCTGACAGATGGCCATCCAGCCTCTGTTTCAAAGCTTCCAAAGAAGGAGCCTCCACCACACTCCGCGGCAGAGAGTTCCACTGCTGAACAGCTCTCACAGTCAGGAAGTTCTTCCTCATGTTCAGATGGAATCTCCTCTCTTGTAGTTTGAAGCCATTGTTCCATTGCGTCCTAGTCTCCAAGGAAGCAGAGAACAAGCTTGCTCCCTCCTCCCTGTGACTTCCTCTCACATATTTATACATGGCTATCATATCCCCTCTCAGCCTTCTCTTCTTCAGGCTAAACATGCCCAGCTCCTTAAGCCGCTCCTCATAGGGCTTGTTCTCCAGGCTTGTTCTCAAGTCCCCATAGGATGCCACTTAAATCATAGAATCATAGAATCAAAGAGTTGGAAGAGACCTCATGGGCCATCCAGTCCAACCCCATTCTGCCAAGAAGCAGGAATATTGCATTCAAATCACCCCTGACAGATGGCCATCCAGCCTCTGTTTAAAAGCTTCCAAAGAAGGAGCCTCCACCACACTCCGCGGCAGAGAGTTCCACTGCTGAACAGCTCTCACAGTCAGGAAGTTCTTCCTCATGTTCAGATGGAATCTCCTCTCTTGTAGTTTGAAGCCATTGTTCCGCGTCCTAGTCTCCAGGGAAGCAGAAAACAAGCTTGCTCCCTCCTCCCTGTGACTTCCTCTCACATATTTATACATGGCTATCATATCCCCTCTCAGCCTTCTCTTCTTCAGGCTAAACATGCCCAGCTCCTTAAGCCGCTCCTCATAGGGCTTGTTCTCCAGGCTTGTTCTCAAGTCCCCATAGGATGCCACTTAAATGTTATATGACTAAGTTTCATTGTCTTAGGAGAGGTCAACCCTCCTGTTCAAGGAGCTCCACTGGCTGCCGTTTACCTTCCGAGCCCAATTCAAGGTGCAGGTGCTTACCTACAAAGCCCTGAACGGTTTGGGACCAGCCTACCTGCGTGATCGCATCTCCGCATATGAACCCACGCGTTCTCTTCGCTCATCTGGAGAGGCCCTGATCGTGATCCCACCTGCGTCGCAAGCGCGGTTGGTGGGGACATGAGACAGGGCCTTTTCCGTGGTGGCCCCCCGACTCTGGAATACCCTCCCCAAAGATCTTAGACAGGCCCCTACCTTGGCAGTCTTCAGAAAGAACTTGAAGACCTGGCTGTGCCTTCCCCAAATAGGAAACCTCCAATACCAAGTCCCATTAAATTAAGATTGCCGCACACTGCACACTGCACTTGCCCTATTAACGTTATAGTCCACCTGTCACACCAGAACTTTTTAACTCTTGTACCCATTAGTCTGGCCCGGCACAGTTTTATTGTGTCTTAGTGCATTGTTTATTACTTGTTGTTTAGTTTGCTTAACTGTTTTTAATTTGCCTTAGGTTTTGTGTTGTGTTTGTGTGTTGAGGCCTTGGCCTTTGTAAGCCGCATCGAGTCCTTCGGGAGATGCTAGCGGGGTACAAACAAAGTTTAATAATAATAATAATAATAATAATAATAATAATAATAATAATAATAATAATTAGAGCTGTGGTTGTTACTGTTGGAAATAGCAACCTTCTCAAGCCTCCACTAGATGTTTGTTATGTTTATTTTTATTTGTCGTGTCAATATTACATTTCTAACAGAACAAAGCAAACAAACAGACAAAATACAAAAATTGTGAGTTTGGTAGTTGATTAAATGTCCTTTGACCAGTAGCTGGCCACTTGGAGTGCTTCTAGTGTTGCTGTAAGAAGGTCCTCCATGGTGCATGTGGCAGGGCTCAGGTTGCATTGCAGCAGGTGGTCAGTGGTTTGCTCTTCTCCACACTCGCATGTCGAGGATTCCACTTTGTAGCCCCATTTCTTAAGGTTGGCTCTGCATCTCGTGGTGCCAGAGCTCAGTCTGTCCAGCACCTTCCAAGTAGCCCAGTCCTCTGTGTGCCCAGGGGGGAGTCTCTCATTTGGTATCAGCCATTGGTTGAGGTTCTGGGTTTGAGCCTGCCACTTTTGGACTCTCGCTTGCTGAGGTGTTCCAGCGAGTGTCTCTGTAGATCTTAGAAAACTATTTCTAGATTTAAGTTATTGATGTGCTGGCTGATATCCAAGCAAGGGATGAGCTGGAGATGTCTCTGCCTTGGTCATTTCACTATTGGCTGCTACTTCCCGGCGGATGTCAGGTGGTGCAATACCGGCTAAGCAATGTAATTTCTCCAGTGGTGTAGGGCGTAGACACCCCGTGATAATGCGGCATGTCTCATTAAGAGCCACATCCACTGTTTTAGTGTGGTGAGATGTGATCCACACTGGGCATGCGTACTCAGCAGCAGAGTAGCACAGCACAAGGGCAGATGTCTTCACTGTGTCTGGTTGTGATCCCCAAATTGTGCCAGTCAACTTTTGTATGATATTGTTTCTAGCACCCACCTTTTGCTTGATGTTCAGGCAGTGCTTCTACATTGTGGTTTCCCTTCTCTCTGCAGGTCTCTAGATTCCCTCTTGGGCAAAGCCACGCAAGGCCTTTCGGTGCTGGACTCTCATTTGGTGGAAATTGATGGCGATGCGCTCTACCTGTATGGCTCAGGGGCGCTGGAATCCCTGGACCGGAACTGGAGCATCCAGACGGCCGGCAGCATCGCCAGCATCTCTTTTGTTTTCATAGACTTTGACGAAATCGTTCCAGTGCTGCCAAAACTGAAGATCAAGTTTCCTAACTTTGTGGTACAGACTTCTTCTCGTTCGTCTTTTGGGCAAGTCATAGAAGGCCAAAGAAGTTCAGTTTATACATATACATATGTGTGTGTGTGTATGTGTATGTATGTATGTGTGCATGTGTGTGTGTGTGTGTGTGTGTGTGTGTATATATATATATACATACATATATATACATACATGCATATACATATACATATACATATAAACTGAACTTCTTTGGCCTTCTGTCTGTATTTGTGTGTGTGTGTATATATATATATATTGAGAAGTTCTCTGACGTTTTATAACTTGTTGGGAAAATGATGTTTAATGCACACACATATAGAGAGAAAACATTAGTTATTATTATTATTATTAACTTTATTTATACCCCGCAAAATCTCCCGAAGGACTCGATGTGGCTTACAAAGGCCAAGGCTGCCAACAACATAGTCAAAGCCATGGTATTCCCTGTAGTCACCTACGGATGTGAGAGCTGGACCTTAGGGAAGGCTGAGCGAAGGAAGATAGATGGTTTTGAGCTGTGGTGCTGGAGGAAAGTCCTGAGAGTGCCTTGGACTGCGAGAAGATCCAACCAGTCCATCCTCCAGGAAATAAAGCCCGACTGCTCATTGGAGGGAAGGATACTAGAGACAAAGTTGAAGTCCTTTGGAGAAGCCTGGAGAAGACAAAGATGTTGGGGAAAGTGGAAGGCAAAAGGAAGAAGGGCAAGATGGATGGATGGCATCCTTGAAGTGACTGGACTGACCTTGAAGGAGCTGGGGGTGGTGACGGCCGACAGGGAGCTTTGGCGTGGGCTGGTCCATGAGGTCACGAAGAGTCAGAGACGACTGAACGAATGAACAACTACAACTCGCATATGTCAAGGTCTATTTTCCCCCAAGAGCACCTCAAGAGCGCCCCTGGGCAAAATCAACTATACTGCATATGCTTACTTTGCGTAATGGGTTGAGCCGCCCCTGCTGTGGAGCCTTATTCTTGATCTGCATCGTCTCCCACAGTCTCCAGGTGGAAGGCGGTCTCGGTCGGGGTTGGCTTGATGCGCCTTCCACTTGGCATGTTTCCCTTTTTCACCCTCCATTCTTGCCTCTTCAAGCACTGCAGCACTGCTGGTCACAGCTGACCTCCAGCTGGAGCGCTCAAGGGCCAGGGCTTCCTAGTTCTCAGTGTCTATGCCAGAGTTTTTAAGGTTGGCTTTGAGCCCTTCTTTCAATCTCTTTTCCTGCTCACTAACATTCTGTTTTCCATTCCTGAGTTCGGAATAGAGCAACTGCTTTGGGAGTCTGTGGTTGGGCATCCAGACAACGTGGCTAGTCCAGCAGAGTTGATGGCGGAGGACCATCGCTTCAATGCTGATGGTCTTTGCTTCTTCCAGCACGCTGATGTTTGTCCGCTTGTCTTCCCAAGAGATTTGCAGGATTTTGCGGAGGCAGCGCTGATGGAATCGTTCCAGGAGTTGCATGTGACGTCTGTAGACAGTCCACATTTCGCAGACATTTAGCAGGATTAGGAGGGGAATAGCTTTATAAACAAGCAGAAAAAAACGAAATGCAAAGATATAGAAAGGGGGACAATGCCTGGCTTGAGAGCAGTACGTGTGAAAAAGATCTTGGAGTCCTCGTGGACAACAAGTTAAACATGAGCCAACAATGTGATGTGGCGGCAAAAAAAGCCAATGGGATTTTGGCCAACATTAATAGGAGCATAGTGTCTAGATCTAAGGAAGTCATGCTACCCCTCTATTCCGCTTTGGTTAGACCACACCTGGAATATTGTGTCCAATTCTGGGCACCACAATTCAAGAGAGATATTGACAAGCTGGAATGTGTCCAGAGGAGGGCGACTCAAATGATCAAGGGTCTGGAGAACAAGCCCTATGAGGAGCGGCTTAAGGAGCTGGGCATGTTTAGCCTGAAGAAGAGAAGGCTGAGAGGAGATATGATAGCCCTGTATAAATATGTGAGAGGAAGCCACAGGGAGGAGGGAGCAAGCTTGTTTTCTGCTTCCCTGGAGACTAGGGCGCAATGGAGGAATGGCTTCAAACTACAAGAGAGGAGATTCCATCTGAACATTAGGAAGAACTTCCTGACTGTGAGAGCCGTTCAGCAGTGGAACTCTCTGCCCCGGTGTGTGGTGGAGGCTCCTTCTTTGGAAGCTTTTAAACAGAGGCTGGATGGCCATCTGTCAGGGGTGATTTGAATGCAATATTCCTGTTTTTTGACGGGGTTGGACTGGATGGCCCATGAGGTCTCTTCCAACTCTTTGATTCTATGATTCTAAGCGCCTTGATATCCCTACGGATGTCCTGGTCCTCAAACACTCTGCTTCATTCAGGAAAATGCTGCACTCGCAGAGCTCATGCAGTGTTGTATTTCGGTGTCAATGTTGACTTTGGTGGAGAGGTGGCTGCCAAGGGAGCAGAAATGGTCAACATTTTCTAATGTTACACCATGTATTTCTGACATTGGAGAGGGATTGGCTGGTGAGTGCTGGAAGAGCACTTTGGTTTTCTCCATGTTCAATGACAGGCCGAGCTTCTCTATGTTTCTGCGAAGGCGTTTAGTGTGGCTTGTAGATCTTCTGAATGTACTAGTCAAAATGGCTCTCAAATCTAATCTCTCCATTTTCAAATGATAACTCAAATATGCAGAGCCCCTATTGTATGTCCCCTTTTCTCCTCTAATCTCCTGTTTTTCACCGGGTGTTTTAATTCATCCCGGGTTTCTTCTTCCCCCAGCACTTGAAATTCAAGGAGACCAACTTGGTCATGTTGCAGCAATTCAACGCCTTGGCCCATGTTCGCCGCCTGGAGCAGCTGACGGTGGACGCGGAGGGGAATCCCATCGTCACCTTCACCCTCTGGAAGTATTACGTCCTCTTCAGGCTGAGCCATTTCAACCTGCAAAAGATAAATAGCATAGAGGTAAGTCAAGGTGATGTTTTCAAGGCCTGGGTTGCCATATTCAGCATATTGAGTTGGTTTAGGCCTCGGCAAACTTCAGCCCTCCAGGTGTTTTGGACTTTAATTCCCACAACTGTTAGGAATTGTGGAAGTTGAAGTCCAAAACACTTGGGAGGGCTGAAGTTTGCCCATGGCAGGTTTAGAAGATGATATTGCAATTGAGAAGTAAACAGATCCTGTCAAATAAATGTATTAATTCACAATGTAGAGTAATCTAAGAAGATGTGAATTACTCACATAGGGTTTTTTTCAGACACCAAAGAATTGTCGTGAGTTCTGCATGTTCTTTTTTGTGTTGCTTATATCCTTTTTTGTGGATCAGGTGGATCTAAAGTAAGAGCTGATCAGCTCAGGAAGTAAAAAAGTTAAAATTGTTGCATTCCAAGGCTGGGAATCACCTCTGTATGTAATACATTGGCCCCAGACCATGCAAGGCCTTAAAGGTGAGTACCATCACTATGAAAGTGATCCGGTGCTCAATTGGTAACCAATGCAGCTGTAGTAAGACTGGGGTTATGTGGCATCTCATCAGAATTCCTGCAAGAAGCCGAGCAGCTGCATTTTGTACCAACTTGAGCTTCCGGATCACCGACAGAGGAAGGCCAATGTAGAGGGCATTACAGTAGTCCAGTCTTGAGATGACCGTGGCCTGGATCACTGTAGCTAGGTCGTCCCTGGACAGGGAGGGGTCCAGCCGTCTAGCCTGCCGCAGGTGAAAGAAGGCGGTTCTGCTAACGGCGGAGACCTGGGCCTCCATCGTCAGCAGAGGGTCCAAAAGGACTCCCAGACTCTTGACCAATGATGACGGGCGTAGCGCCTCGCCATCCAGGGTAGGCAGCTGGATGTCCCCAATGCCTGATCTCCGTCTTTGCTGGATTCACCCTCAACCTGCTGGCACGCAGCCATCCAGTAACGGCCTCGAGGCACTGATGAAAACAATCAGGTACAGAGTCCGGTCGGCCTTCCATCTTCAGCACCAGCTGAGTGTCATCAGCGTACTGGTAACACTCAAGCCCAAAACCTCGAACCAGCTGAGCAAGTGGTCGCATATAGATGTTAAACAACAGAGGGGAGAGAATGGCCCCCTGAGGAACCCCACAAACTAGAGGGGACCTCTCAGAGACCAGGCCTCCCCTCTCCACTCGCTGTCCACGGTTGTGAAGAAAGGAGGACAGGCAATTTAAAGCTCTCCCCCTGACTCCAGCAACAGCAAGACTCGGTGGGTCAAAAGATTGTGGTCGACTGTGTCAAATGCTGCTGTGAGATCCAATAACACAAGCAGCGCCGACCCGCCCTGGTCAAGCTGGCATCAAAGGCGATCCGTGATGAAGACCAGCACAGTCTCTGTCCCATGCCCTGCACGGAAGCCGGACTGGAAGGGATCTAATCTGGCTGTGTTGTCTAGGAATTGCTGCAACTGCTCCGCTGCTGCCCTCTCAATCACCTTGCCCAGGAACGAGAGGTTCAAAACTGGGCGGTAACTGGAGGGTACCGAGGGATCTAAGTCTGGTTTCTTCAGCTGGGGAGAGACCACCGCCTCTTTTAAACCCTCTGGAAAGACTCCTTGCTCAAGGGAGCTGTTTATGATCTTCAACAGAGGGTCACGTAATCCCTCCAAGCAGGATTTCACCAACCAAGAGGGACACGGATTGTGGGAGCAAGTGGTCGGTCTAGCTGCAGCTATGAGCCTATCGACAGCCCCTGTGTCCAGCGGGATGAACCGGTCGAGGACGGGCCCAGCAAGTGGCCACGGAGTCTCAAGTTCTCTCACTGTATCAATTGCGGCAGGGAGGTCCCAGTGAAGTAGCGAGATTTTGTCTGCAAAATAGCTCTGAAAAACCTCGGCTCAAGGGGCCTGATCACCGCTTTTTGGGACAGTAGGGTTGGACTGGATGGCTCATGAGGTCTCTTCCAACTCAATGATACTATGGTGGGACCGTTAAATGAATTGAATTTAGCTCTCTGCTTTTGATACATTGGTGCTTTTACACTAATATAATAACACTTTATTGATATTCCGCCCTTCTCCCCGTGGGGACTCAAATGATATTGTCCACACATGAAGCCCTGAAATTTACTTAAAATTGGAAACCCTCATTCATAATTTGTTGCAAACGGATCACAGTGTCAGATAACAACGGAATATGTCGAGAAGTATAAATTGCAAGATCAACTCTTCCGTTCCCTTTCTGGCACATATTAATTGTGGAGCAGAAGGCAAGGGAGCTGAAGGAATAACCTTCCCTGAAACCTCCCAGAGGGAGGATGACAAGAAGAGGGAATACTTCCCTTTCAGCAATATAAAGGAAAACACACCAGGACGTTTCTCATGTTATCTCAGTATGGACAGGATTTTCTTAGCTATATGTAAATTGTTTTTATGACAATGTTTGAGAACAGTCTAGCGTATTCAAGGAAAATGCTTTTCCGATTTCTCAGTGAACCTCTGCAATTTAAAGGTTCGAAAAACCCAAGATAATTTACTGCTAGTCACCTTGCCTGACTCCTGAGGAATCGGTATGACAGCCAATAGCAACAGTAAGAACAGATCACGGAACAACAGACTGGTTCAAGATTGGGAAAGGCGTACGGCAGGGTTGTATCCTCTCACCCAACCTATTCAACTTGTATGCAGAACACATGCAATGTCTGGGTCTTGACGAATCCAAGGCTGGGGTTAACATTGCTGGAAGGAACATTAACCACCTTAGATATGCAGATGTTACCTTACTTACTTACTTAGGCAATCCCTCATTGGCCGAGTAGGATAGTCTTCCAGAATCAGAATTTTTGTGAGTCTGTAGGTGGCTGTGGAGCCCTATTCTTGATCTGCAACTTCTCCCGCAGTGAGGGCATTGGTTTCCAGGTGGAAGGCGGTCCCGGTTGGGGTTGGCTTGATGCGTCTTCCTCTTGGCACGTTTCTCTTTCACCCTCCATTCGTGCCTCTTCAAATTCTGTAGCACTGCTGGTCACAGCTGACCTCCAGCTGGAGCGCTCAAGGGCCAGGGCTTCCCACTTCTCAGTGTCTATGCCAGAGTTTTTAAGGTTGGCTTTGAGCCCATCTTTCATCATCATCATCATCATCATCATCATCTTTAATTACTTATTAATCGCCCTCCATCCGAGATGCTCCAGGCAATTTACATTGCAGAAATTATACAGGATAAAACACATACATACAAATATTAAAATTAACATGGGTCAAATGCTCTAGTAAGAAGCCAGGTCTTAAGTGCTTTCAACCTCTTTTCTTGTCCACCAACATTCCGTTTTCCATTCTTGAGTTCGAAATAGAGCAACTGCTTTGGGAGATGGTGGTCAGGCATCCGGACAACGTGGCTGGTCCAGTGGAGTGGATGGCAGAGGACCATCGCTTCAATGCTGGTGGTCTTTGCTTCTTCCAGCATGCTGACATTTGTCCGCCTGTCTTCCCAAGAGATTTGCAGGATTTCCTAGAGGCAATGCTGATGGAATCGTTCCAGAGTTGCATGTGACGTCTGTAGACAGTCCATGTTTCGCAGGCACATGGGTTGGGAGGACAATAGCTTTATAAACAAGCACCTTGGTATCCCTATGGATGTCCCAGTCCTCAAACACTCTCTGCTTCATTCGGAAGAATTCTGCACTCGCAGAGCTCAGGCGGTGTTGTATTTCGGTGTCGATGTTGACTTTGGTGGAGAGGTGGCTGCCAAGGGAGCCGAAATGGTCAACTTTTTCTAATGTTACACCATTAGTGACCACCGTGGTCAAGTCAGACTTCACGAGGTATGGTCGCAGCTGGCAGATGTTACCACTTTGATGGCCGAAAGCTGAGGAGCCTTCTAACCCAGGTGAAAGAAGAAAGCGCAAAAGCTGGGTTGCAGTTAAATAATAAATAAACTTTATTTATACCCCGCCACTATCTCCCCAATGGGGACTTGGAGCGGCTTACATGGGGCCAAGCCCAGACAACATATTACAGCAAAATAAAACCAAAACATAAACAACAAGCAAAATCATCAAAATTACATTAAAAAACATATGAATAAAGTAACAAAACAACATTACAATAAACATAATCGCAGTCACAGTGGGCAGACCACAAGTACAGGATAAAATGTTTAAAAACTCTAATGAGATAAAAATAGGAGCAAGTTATTTGCAGGGAGCTCATAGAGACACACAAGGTTGTAAAACTAAACTTCCCATTTCGGGGGCGTATACTCCAGTGACAGAAGCATTGAGGGGAGCAATAGTGTGATGTTGTGCACCTACTCGCCAAAGGCGTGGCGGAAGAGCCAGGTTTTAAGGTTCTTTTTAAATGTTTCTAGTGTAGGGGCTTTCCTGATCTCTCCAGGTAATGAGTTCCAGTGTCAGGGAACCACAGAGGAAAAAACTCTCTCCTTCGTGCCCACCAGACGAGCCTAAAAAGAAGACAGGAAAGCTTGGAGAAGAGAATGATGCTGGGGAAAATGGAAGGAAAAAGGAAGAGCAGGCACAATTCAAAGTGCTGGCTTTGGCCTATAAAGCCCTAAATGGCCCCGGCCCAAATTACCTGTCCGAACACATCACGGAGATTAAGATCCTCCGGGGAGGCCCTGCTTTCCGTCCCGCCATTGGTAGGGACGAGAGACAGGGCCTACTTGGTGATTGCTCCCCGGCTATGGAACTCCCTTCCTGGTGAGATCAGGTCGGCCCCCTCCCTCCTGTCCTTTAGAAGGATGGTAAAAACTTGGCTGTGGGACCAAGCTTTCGGGACAGGGCAATAAAACAGCAATAGGAAAGATGGCCAGGCCAATTGGATTTGATGCAGATGGCTAGGACAATTTTAAATGGTGTATTTTAATATTTTGATTTTTTTAATGTTCATGTATTGTATGTGAATCTGTGCCCCGGTATTGAATGTTTGCCGTGTATATGCTGTGCACCGTCATGAGTCGTCATGAGTGAAAAGGGTGGAATATAAATGTTTTAAACAAACAAATAAATAAATAAATAGACTGCTGTCAAAATCTTCTTGAAAGCCTATCACTTTGTCCAAGTCTTGACCCCAATGCAGGTCCTGTGTTATTCCTCTCCTGCAGGTCACACAGAATGACATGGTGATGGCCGAGCGACTCTTTGGCATCTTGGCCTACATCGCCTCCTCTGACGTGCCCTATTGCCGCCTGCTTTCGTTACTTGGAGACAGCAAGTAAATAGATATGTAGAAGTGTAAGCTTGCTCTGGATACAAAGGTTCCAATGAGAGAGCTTCTGCAGTTGCATGGAGTCTCTATGGCAGTGTTTCTCAACCTGGGGGTCGGGAGCCTTGGGGGGGGGGGGGGGGGTCGCAAAGGGGATATCAAATGCCATCAGAATATGCAGTATTTTCTGTTGGTCATGGGGTTCAGTGTGGGAAGTTTGGCCCAATTCTATCATTGGTGGGGTTCAGAGTGCTCTTTGATTGTAGGTGAACTATAAATCCCAGCAACTACAACTCCCAAATATCAAGGTCTGACTTTCCCAAACTCCACCAGTGTTCACATTTGGGCATATTAAGTCATCGTGCAAAGTTTGGACCAGATCCATCATTGTTTCAGTCCACAGTGCTCTCCGGATGTAGGTGAACTATAAATCCCAGCAACTACAACTCCCAAATGTCAAGGTCTGTTTTTTCCAATCTCCACCAGTGTTCACATTTGGGCATATTAAGTCATCATGCCAAGTTTGGACCAGATCCATCATTGTTTGAGTCCACAGTGCTCTCTGGATGTAGCTGAACTACAACTCCCAAACTCAAGGTCAATGCCCACCAAGCCCTGCCAGTATTTCCTGTTGGTCAAGGGAGTTCTGTGTGTCAAGTTTGGTTCAATTCCATCATTGGTGGAGTTCAGAATGCACTTTCATTGTAGGTGAACTATAAATTCCAGCAACTACAACTCCCAAATGCCAAAATCAACCCCCCTCCCCAACCCCACCAGTATTCAGACAATGATGGATCTGGGCCAAACTTGGGACGGATATTCAATATGCCCAAATATGAACACAGATGCAGTTTGGGAAAGAGGGAGGGAAAGAAAAGGGGCAAGGAAGGGAAGAAGAAGAAGAGAAGGAAGGAAGGGGAGAAGAAAAGAAAAAAGGGAAGGAAGGAAAGAGGGAGGGAAAGAAAAGAGGGGAAGGAAGGGAAGAAGAGAAGGAAGGAAGGAGAGAAGAAAAGAAAAAAGGGAAAGAAGGTTGGAAAGAGGGAGGGAAAGAAAAGGGGAAGGAAGGGAAGAAGAAGAGAAGGAAGGAGAGAAGAAAAGAAAAAAGGGAAGGAAGGAAGGAAGGAAGGAAGGAAGGAAGGAAGGAAGGAAGGAAGGAGGGAGGGAAAGAAAAGGGGAAGGAATGGAAGAAGAAGAGAAGGAAGGAAGGAGAGAAGGAAAGAAAAAAGGGAAGGAAGGAAAGGGGGAGGGAAAGAAAAGGGGGAAGGAAAGGAAGAAGAAGGAAGGAGAGAAGAAAAGAAAAAAGGGAAGGAAGGAAGGAAGGAAGGAAGGAAGGAAGGAAGGAAGGAAAGAGGGAGAGGAAGAAAAGGGGGGAAGGAAGAGAAGAGAAGGAAGGAAGGAAGAAGAGAAGAAAAGAAAAAAGGGAAGGAAGGAAGGAAAAAGGGATGGAAGGAAGGAAGGAGAGAATGAAAGAAAAAAAGGGAAGGAAGGAGAGAAAGAAAGGAGGAGAGAAAGAGGGAGGGAAGTTTGGCCTCAGCAATACATGGCGGTACAGCTAGTTTTGGATACATATTTATTGTACCTGCCAAAGATATGTACCGACATGGTTCCAGATGTGAGATAAGAGATAAACATTCTGTAGGCATAAAGCAACAGGATATGTGATAAACTGTGAACTCATAAATCTACAGATAAGCGCACATGAAAGGCCGCATCCACATTTGCCAGCAAGAATCTATCCGCAATAATTCAAACTGGTAATTTTCTCTCTTTCCCTTTCCTTTTGGATGCTTCTCAGGAAGAAACACTTGTGTTACCTTTTGGAGGCAAAGGGGAGGAAACTGGGAAACGTGAGCGAAGATGCCAACGACCGCCGGAAACTCGGAGGAGAAAACGCTAGCCGCTTGACCTTGAATTACACCACGAAGGAGTCTCAGATGGAGAAATTGGAGGTAAGGAGGTCAAATGGGACAAGCGTCCTTCTGCCACACATACTTTATTTATTGTATCAGGAGCAAACCAAACAGCTGTATTGCATTTTTTAACAAACAAACAAAACAAAAGTTTGCAAGCTTGGTAGTTGATTGAATGTCCTGTGACCATTATCTGGCCACTTGGAGTGCCCCTGGTGTTGCTGTAAGAAGGTCCTACATTGTGCATGTGGCGGGGCTCAGGTTGCATTGCAGCAGGTGGTCAGTGGTTTGCTCTTCTCCACACTTGCATGTCGTAGATTCAACTTTGTGGCCCCATTTCTTGAGGTTGGCTCTGCATCTCGTGTTGCCAGAGCGCAGTCTGTTCAGCGCCTTCCAAGTCGCCCAGTCTTCTGTGTGCCCAGGGGGGAGTCTCTCATTTGGTATTAGCCATTAGTTGAGGTTCTGGGTTTGAGCCTGCCACTTTTGGACTCTCGCTTGCTGGGGTGTTCCAGCGAGTGTCTCTGTAGATCTTAGAAAACTATTTCTAGATTTAAGTCGTTGACATGCTGGCTGATACCCAAACAGAGGATGGGCCGGAGATGTCACTGTCTTGGTCCTTTCACTATTGGCTGCTACTTCCCGGCGGATGTCAGGTGGTGCAATATTGGCTAGACAGTATAATTTCTCCAGTGGTGTAGGGCGCAGACACCCCGTGATGATGCGGCATGTCTCATTAAGAGCCACATCAACTGTTTTAGTGTGGTGAGATGTGTTCCACACTGGGCATGCATACTCAGCAGCAGAGTAGCATAGTGCAAGGGCAGATGTCTTCACTGTGTCTGGATGTGATCCCCAGGTTGTGCCAGTCAGCTTTCTAGCGCCCACGTTTTGCTTGATATTCAGGCAGTGCTTCTTGTAGGTCAGAGAACTGTCCAGAGTGACTCCCAGATATTTGGATGTGCTGCAATGCTCCAGTGGGATTCCTTCCCAGGTAATCCTCTGAGGATTACCTGGACTCCTCGCTGAGCCTGGAAACCCAGGTTGCAGCGGTGGCTAGGGCAGCTTTTGCACAATTAAAACTTCCCTACCTTGGGAAGTCAGACTTGGCCACTGTGGTCCACGCTCTCGTCACATCTAGGTTAGATTACTGCAACGCCCTCTACCTGGGGTTGCCTTTGAAGACTGCTCGGAAGCTTCAAACAGTCCAGCGAGAGGCAGCCAGGTTAATAACTGGGGCGGCGTACAGGGAGCATACAACTCCTCTGTTGCGCCAGCTCCACTGGCTGCCAGTTTGCTACTGGGCACAATTCAAAGTGCTGGCTTTGGCCTATAAAGCCCTAAACGGCCCTGGACCAATTTACCTGTCCAAACACATCTCCCCCTATGAATCACTGCGGAGATTAAAATCTTCTGGGTAGGCCCTGCTCTCGGCCCCACCACTATCACAGGCGCGTTTGTCGCAGACGAGAGACAGGGCCTTCTCAGTAATTGCCCCTCGGCTATAGAACTCCCTTCCTAATGAGATCAGGTCAGCCCCCTCCTTCTTGTCCTTTAGAAGCATGATAAAAACATGGCTGTGGGACCGAGCCTTTGGGACTGTGCAATGAGGCAGCGATAGGAACCCTTAGTATGCCAACCAAATTTGATATGGTTGTTAAGACAGTTTTAACTAGTGGATTTTAACGTCGAGATATGTGATTTTAATGCTTTTGTATGTGTATGGTCTAATATGTTTCGGCATTGAATGTTTGCCGTTTATAAGTTGTGCTCCGCCCTGAGTCCCCTTTGGGGTGAGAAGGGCGGTGTGGTGGAGAAGGAGAGAGACCATTTCCTTATTTAAAAACCTCTTTGCTGCCTTATACTGATTCAGTTTCTTCTTTTATATTGGCTGGGACTTTCTGTGTGCTGTTAAACCTTTGTGCTTTATGTCACAGGCAACACTCTTGTATATAACGAAGTAACACAGTTTATTTATAACTTCTGGCTCCAACGCTTGTGGTTACATTTGTGTTTTGTTGCAATCTTGAGGCTTACAGTCAATATCATTTACTTGGTTTACTTTTCTGAATAAACTTTCAGTGTTTCACATTCACAAACATGTTACTTGCTTTACACACTCTTGGCTGAATTATATTCTGACTCCAGCAACACTAGCCTTCTTTATGTTCCTTAAAACTCGAGCTCTATTTAACTAACTGCTTCTCTATATCAGAAGTCTTTAACACATTTTCATAACTGCTTATTTCTAACAGGCACTCAAAATCCAACTCTCCTCTTTACACACAGATTCCTAACTGTCATTTTCAAACTTCCTCACTCTAACTGCCTCTTTCAGAACCTTGTCTCCACCCCTTTGGAATGTTCAGCTCTCTCCCTCCAACTGTCATTTTGGGCCGAGCAGCCTTTTCAAATCCTGGGCCTACGCTAATCTGCATATGACCAATCTGCTTCACATATGCAAATGAATCCTATCTCTGCTGCTGCTACCCTGTCCGTACCTATTCTTCCCTATCTGACATATGTAAACATAGAGCTATACACCAAAACTTTAACATAGAATAGCAATTTCACTACAGGCGAAATATAAATGCTTTAAATAATAATAATAATAATAATAATAATAATAATAATAATAATAATACTCTGCTATGGCTGACTTCTCTGGTTTGTTACGGTGAGTTGTAAAAGGATCACCGTAACAAACTTGGCACACAGACCCAACATGGCCGACTTTGAAAAATGGCAGGGTTTGGGAAGTATTGACCCACGATTCTGGGAATTGT